>NW_027361714.1:6670000-6975000 GCF_039654945.1 Dendrobates tinctorius | reverse complement strand
TAATTACCTTATTCTTGTTTCCTAGAGCCATTATTCCTTATGAGCATTTTTCCATTTTTCAATATGGCACCTTCATTGCAAGCTTGCTTTATTTTCCAAGGCCACCCAGCATTACATAATGCGTATGATCAATTTATCATTTGCACGTCATGTGTTCTGATGTATGACTTCCGATTAGACGCCACTCAGCTGCCTCGGGGTAATTGTACTGTTTTCTCTGACTAATTGGCATATTCTCATTACTGTTTAAGACAACTATTCCCCTCCATCTTTGGCTGCCAGATGAAGCAGTATTCAAATGTGTGTTGGGGTTCAGTGGTGGAGTCCTATATGGCGACGCATAAAATTTTTGCTTATGCATATGTGATATTATAATGCCTCTGTATTTCCTTACAGTTTGTTCCATTTTTTAAAACACATTGCTCTAATTGTGTGCATGACATTGTATCAATCTTCATAGGTTTATTTTTTGAATTTTATTGCTATTAATTCTGTGGATATATATATACATTTTTAATTATTCATACCTGTGATTATTACACCTTGGTACTATGCCATCTGGTGGTTACTTTGTGTATTATCTTCATTATTTGTGTCTCTTATTGGCCTCCCATTGCTTTCATTGCTTCTTGATTTTAATTACCAATTTTCCCCAAAAAAATGTTGGTGTGTTTCTATAAAATATTCATTGTTTAGATATGTTTGTCTGATTCTATGCTCTCTATTTTTTTTTTTTACATACTTCCGGTTTGATAACATTTTGTTTGAAAATCCCCAGTGCATGCTGGGATACTCAAGACTTCATCATGAGGCAGAGACTACGGTCACTGCTGCAGCCTTTGCCACCACCTTCAAACAAAGCGTGTTTGTAATTAGAGATGGGCGAACCCCTGAATGTTCGGGTCCGGCGGGTTCGGCTGAACAGTTAAAAAAAATTTCAGGTTCGAGTACCAGAACAGAAAAGTACTTGGACTGGAATCCGAAACCAGACCCCATTCACTTGAATGGGAGGCCTGAACATTCAGTGTTTGCCACCCTGTATGTGCATGACAGTGCGGCAAACACTGCTTCCGATTGGCGGTAAAATTATTACCGCCGGTCAGACAGCTGCGGTTCCCACAAACTTTTTACCTCCGGTCACTGGCGTCTGCTGATGGGACTACTATTCTCATCAGCCAATGCCTGCTGCCGCTATTAACATTGAAAGCAGGCAGCATCTGAAAGAGAGTATTCATCAGTCGGCGCCTGCGCTCTAAATAAATAATTTTAAAAAATGCATGGGTTCCCTTGTATTTTTAATAACCAGCTAGGCAAAACTGACAGCTGCGGCTGCAAACCTCAGCTGTCAGCTTTATCAAGGTTGGTTATCAAGAATAGAGGGGTCCCCTTTTCTGGGATCGATGGATGACCCTCATCATAATTTATGTCTGGCCTTGCACTTTCTGCAAAGCCTTTATGACTGTATAAGTACATTAACTACACTTTCAAAATATTTTTGTTCAAATTATTTTTATGGATTCAATAACTCATCCATACATTTTAATACAGTTATTGTTGCATTACAATGGTTTGTAAAACTTACAAAAAGCATGGAAAAATGATCACTCATCCATATAGTATTAAATGCTTTCTGTCACATTTTGTTGGTATATAACAGTAGAAAAAAGCGTTTGAAAATTTTGCTTGTTTCTTCACATTTCTTACCCATACACTATTCCATGTTCTGGGGGTACATTTTTGTAATATATAACACCAAAAAAAATAAGTTTAAAAATGTAGCTGAGCTACATTTCTCAACCATATAGTATTACGTATTCTTGGGTACACTTTGTTGGCATACAACCCTCAAAAAATGTGTTCAAAATTTTATCACTATTATATTGATCACCCATAGACTATTCCATGGTCTAGAGTACATTTCTTTGCTATGTAACCCTCAAAAACATTTTTCAAAATGTATCTATTATATTGCTCACCCATAGGGTATTACATTTTCTTGGGTACATTTAGTTGAAATACAAGTCTCCATAAACTTGTTCCAAACTTATCTTTATCAAATTTCTCTACCATACAGTATTTCATCTTATTGGATACATTTAGTTGCTATATACGCCTCCACAAACTAGTTCCAAATTTATCTGTAGCATATTGCTCACCCATAGCGTGCTACATCTCCTTAAATACATTTCACTGCTGTATAAGCCTCAAAAATGGTTCGCTATTATAATGCTTACCTATAGACTATTCCATTGTCTCTAGTACAGTTCGTTGCTATATAATCCTCAAAAAACGTGTTCAAAATTTATCAGTGTTTTTTTTACTCACCCATAGGGTATTACATCTTCTTGGAAACATTTAGTTGCTATATAAGCGTCCAAAAACTCACTCCAAATTTATTGGTATCATATTCCTTACCCATAGGGTATTAGATATTCTTAGGTACATTTTGCTGGTATATAAGCCTCAAAAAACATGTTCAAAACTTTGAATTCACTTAAATCAATCAAAAACACAGGCAAAAATGCACCAAAAACATGTCTTTTCAGCTGCATTTTTCCTGCCAAGAGATGCAGAAATGGTGAAGAAATTTTACTCAAATTTTCCCCACTGTATCCTTATCGGTATTATATTGCGCACCCATAGACTATTCCATGTTCTGGAGTACATTTCCTTGGTATATAACCCTCAAATGTGCATAGCCTTTATGAGTCTAGGAGTACCAATACATGACAATTTGAACAGAATGTGTATAAGGCCCTCCTTTATGTCTAATACAGGGTGTACCTGAATCCCTTATTTTTGGCAGTTCTTGCGTCCTTCATAAATGAAACTGAAATTTCATATTTAATTTAAAAAAATATTTTTGGTTTACTTAAATTAGATTTTTTGCATCCTTTTTACATTTTGCCTTATATACAAGTCATTATACAGGAACAAATATTTCTCAATTTTTGTTCCTGTAAAATGCTATTTGTTGTCGGTTTGAAATGTTTTACTGTCTTTCCTTAAAATGGAATAAAAGTGTGACACCATTGTTTTCTGCAGGGATCTGGGAGTCAGATATGCTGTAAGCAGGTGTTAGAATGCAGTGATGCAGGGATTGCAGAACAATGCAGTATAACAATATTGTTTAATTTCAACAAGAAGAATGAAAATAATCTCCTCACAGGGAGTTAATAAACAATGAACAAGTATCAAGGGAGGAAATGGTTAACACCAAGTTCTTAGATTTAGACAGCACTTATCATGGTCTTCTCAGGTCCTCATCCAGATCCAGTCCAATGGGGGTCATAGTATCGACAACGGTCGGCGTGTAGTCCTCAGATGGGGTCTCACAATCAACAATCCAACTTCTGGCGGCAATGGGCGGTCATCGGTTTTTCCCCCTGAGCCCCTAGTCCATAAGTCTGCACAACCAAAGAGAAGAAAGCTGCCAGAGTCCCTGTCCCAAGCGTGTGCTGATCCGCACTTGCCAGCAAAGGGGACCGTGCCTCAGGGTCCTGTAGCCGGTCCACGCTTCTTTGCATGGGCACTGCCTTATGTTTATCGGGGCGCACGGCGCTCTCCACTGTCACTATTCCGCTGAAGCGTGCAGGTAAGCCTGGCCGCAGTACGCCTCGGCGCTGCTGTTCTGGGTGCAGAGCGCACTGCACACCCTCCTGCATTCTCCTTGATGGCACGAAACTGCCTGCTGCTTCATGCGCTTTCAGCTCTCTGCCCAGCTTAGACACACACCCTCTTCCCGGGTCATATGGCCTGTCCGGTCCCCTATTCCTTCCGCAAACAACAAAAAAAACTTGAGGGCACTACAAAATTATATGAGGGGGACTGCAGACCACACACATAATAAATAGAGAACCAAAACAAGAAAAAGAAGTGTGTACCAAGGGCGCGATCAACCCCAAAATCAAAAATTAAAGTATAATATAAAGAGATACCAAGAAATATATAATAATAAATTTTATTAGCATATGGAAAAAAACACAAACAAGTGACAAGAATTCAATTAAAAGCAATTAAAAAGGGCAAGACAAAAAATGGCCATGTGAGACACTCCACAGAAATCAATCCCATGATGGGAACCTATTGCTCACCTCCTCCAATGTGCTGGTCAAAAAGCACACAAATTGATAATATATAAAGCAATATGTAAATATATATAGGTAGCAGGACCTAGATGGAACATGTAGTGGAAAAGAAACCTAGTATGTAGCATAACAAGGCATTAGATATAAAAAATAGAAAATACAATGAATATAAATCCTGGAGTGCAGTTGAATGAACTTAGTATAAACTGCCATGAGCACTTGGACCTCTATATTGAAAAATGAAAATAAGCATAGTGACAGATGTCACAATCAATAGCTGATCAATTCCTAATATAAGCTGTAAGAACAAACTAGAGTCCAAGTGAGCTTGTGCCACTGGGAGACTTGATGAGCCCCTGTGTTAGTTTATAAATGTAATGCAAACTGCCATAGGGATTTAGACCTCTATTTCAGAAAATACAGATAGGCATAGTGAAACAGATCACAAGAAATAAATGACATTGCTCAATACAAGGTCTAAATGGAATTTTTACTCAATATAGGCTAATAAGCCTCAAAATAAAGAGGGTATACCCAAAAATGCAACAGACTCCTATGGATGCACCACTAAAACTGCATGTGGCAAGACAGAAAATATCTCCAGGATGTAAAACAAATGCAAAGAAATGCCTGAGTAACAAACCCAACGTGGGCAACGAGTCCTAGAGAGGTCCTGACTAGAGTTGAGCGACTTTGGTCGGATCGGGTTTCATGAAACAAAATTTGTTTCAGATGAAACTGGTCCGACTAGGGCAAAAAAAGTCGGAGTTTCGTCCGAAATCCGACCCCAATGCAAGTCAATGGGAAATAAAAGTCGGCATTGAGTGGATGACATTCATCCCCTCAATGCCAACTTTTATTCCCCATTGACTTTCATTAGAGTCGGGTTTCGGACGAAACTCCAACTTTTTTTGCCCTAGTCGGACCAGTTTCATCTGAAACAAATTTTGTTTCATGAAACCCGATCCGACCAAAGTCGCTCAACTCTAGTCCTGACAGGTGACCAAATGCCCGCATGATGTGGTGGGAGGAGGGGGAAGAAAACCTCACGCGTATCGCCAACCTCAGCGTGACTTCCTCAGGGGAAATGGAGGTGAACCCCAGTCACAGAGGCGTTCTTTTTATATGCTATTGAGTTAGCATAAATTACTTACATATGGAGCTAGTTCAGCATGCAACGAGCCGGCATCCAGAAGTGATGACAGCGCAGCCGCTGGTAGAGGCTAATAATAGAGAGCGATCGGAGAACTTGCGCATGCGCAGTATGCAGCTAGAACGCTCTGAAGTTAGTAAGATTACCCGCATGTGGAGCCGGGTCGGCATGTCTGAAGCCGGCGTCCGGAAATAATGACTGCGCAAGCGCAAATGAATCCTTAATAGGGGCTGGCAGAAGTACTAGCACATGCGCAGTATACAGCAGGGATCCAGCACAACTGCGCAGATACAAAAAAAGACGAAAAAATAGCAATCAATCAAAGCATATGCGCAGGCGTCAGTACACATACAAACACCACGTACAGTAATGACGGTAGTGGCTGGTGGAAAAAATATAAACAGAGTAGCAAAGTGCAAAACTATGTTAAATGTGCGCCTACGTCACAAAGAGGGAAACGGCGACCATGGCTATAGATGGTAGACTGGCATAAGTGCGCAGGCGCATTAATATAACGGTGCCTATTAATACAAACCCAAAACCAAAGAATAGGCACCTATATAAGCCCCCCATATTAGATGATTAAGGGTGCAGCAAATAGCAAAGCAGCATAAAATATATGCGCAAACATATTGGCGCGAAACTGCCTGCTGCTTCATGCGCTTTCAACTCTCTGCCCAGCTTAGACACACACCTTTTTCCCGGGTCATATGGCCTGTCCGGTCCCCTATTCCTTCCCCCGGGAAATCTGAGATGCAGCCTCAACAGTTCAGGACCCGACATGATGCAGTCTAGTCTTTCTCCTTACACTTCCTCCTTTAGCACGCCATTCCACGGGCGAGAGTTCCTTCATCAGATGTACACACTCTTCCATTTCTTGAACAATTCGCTGCCATTAAACTGTTCTTGTTCATAACGAGTGGGAGGTATTCCAGCTGTCGTCCGTGTAAGGAGAAAGACCAGACTGCGGGTACCTGTACTGAGCAAGGTCCCAAACTGTTGAGGCTGCCTCTCTTGTTGCCGGGGGGGGGAAGAAATGAGGAGGTGGACTGACCTCATGACTCGGGGAGGTGGGATGACATAAAAAGAAAAGCACACGCAACAGCAGGCAGTTTGGCGGAAATCCATAGGAGCATGCAGTCAGATGAGCAGCACGCTCTGTCCCCCGAATACCAGTGATACGACAGGCTGAATTGTTTGGGCCCTGCCGCCTGCAGAAGGACCGCTGCGCTGAGAGGTGTCAGGCACTCAATGACTGCCGAAGATAGAGGTGCCGTGCGCTCCGTGACTGTGAGTACTGCGCACATGCACGAGGGAAAGCCAAGTACCGGACGGATTCCTGTGACCGTCCCTGCCAGTTGCTCCACAACCATTCCCATTGGACTCCAAAGGTGCTGCGGCCTTGTTTGCTCCGACCGCACGTGTTTATGGACTAGGGGATCAGAGGAAGGTACCGGAGACAGACCGCTGCTGCCAGAAGACGGACCACTGTGTACAGGGCCCCATCTGAGGACATCACCCCCTGGACTCTGCCGGAGCTATAACCCCTGCGAGATCATCTCCTGCAGAGAATCATACAGGACACGATAAGTTCTTCCTTTGGACTACCCCTGTTTTACAGTTATTATTCCTACCGTTCATCCTTTAACCATTTACCTCCCAGCGAGGAGTGAAAACCCTGTTCCATTAAATTGTTACCTTGTGTTAACCCTTGCTCTGCCTCTCGCCTGTCATTGCATCCAGCAACCTGCTTACATCCGCTCAGTATGACATAGTTCAGGTTGAGTGATAGAGTTAGGTTCAGTCATAGAACACGGGAGCATGTCCGGGTCCAATGAATCAGCCGCCTCTGGGGTTTCAGGCCTGTGCACTACCCTTGGACTGGCGGACGGTGGGCTATCCTAGTCTGAGAACGAGACAAGTGGTACTTCCTCATCACAGTCGGGAACCTTGGGAGTGAACGATTCAGTGGTGCCTGGAAAATCTCCCCTTCTTCAGGATCCTGTGACAGGCAAGGACGCAACACACTACGGCAGACTATTCTGGTGGGCACTCCTTCTTCCCCTTCGTGTTCAACTTCATACACTGGCCCATCGGACCCAACTCAGTGTTTCACCCGATAAGGGTTTTTTTCCCCATCGATGTTCTAACTTCCCCAGTGGCTGCTTGTCTCAGACCAACACTCGATCTCCGGCCTTGAGAGCTGTCCCTTGAATAGTCATCACTTCATGGTGTTCGACTTCCCAGAACTTAGTCTGCACCAGCTGATGAAGAGTCTGCAGTCAAAGTCAATGTTCTCAGACCCAGGAAGACACCCTCGTCCGTGGGTAGTCTTCTTCTGGATCCAATTCCAGCTCTGTAATCTCCGGTCCTTTTTGCCCAAACAGCAGGGTATACAGAGTGTATCCTGTTGTCCTGTGCAAATGGTTGTTGTACACCCAGACCAATTCAGCCACGTACTCAGGCCACAATGTTTTCCGATCTTCTTCCAATGTTTGGAGCATCTGAATTAGTGTCCGGTTGAAGTGTTCACAGTCTCCATTTCCCTGAGCATCATTCTTAACCTCTCAATCTGTTAAAGGCGATGTAACTCCTCCATCACTCGATCTTGAAAACAAGCACCTTGGTCGGAATGAATCCTCTTCGGGCAACTGTACACCCGGGTGAAGTCTTGGCAGATAGCCAGCGCAGCTGACTCAGCAGTCTGATCCCGAGGTGGAGTCACCACAGTGAACTTGGTAAAGAGGTCGGTCATCACCATACAATGTTCATATCTGAGATGAGCTGGACCTACGGTCAAGTAGTCGATCATCAATAACTCCAAGGGAGCAGAAGTCACAATGGTCTGTGTAGGGGCTCTCTGCTCTGGAAGTTTAGCCAGTTCACAGCTCCGACATTACTGAGAGTCCTCCTCTACTGTAGTCTTCAATCGAGGGTGATATACCAGCTTCTGTAACCACTGGAATATCTACTCTGGACCAATGTTAGCCCCTCTCTCATGGACCTCCTTAGCCACCACATGGATCAACTTCTCTGGGAGCACCACTTGCCAGGTGATCCCCAACTCCCGTTCCAACTGCACTTTTCTACACAGCAAGCCGTCCTCTAATTGGAGCCTCTCCCACTGCCTTAGAATCTGCAGAGTCCCCAGGGACAAAGCAACTCTTTCTCTCTGGCTGAGAAGTCACTTCAAAGCCACCCACTGTCTCAACTGAGCAAGTTCCCTATCTTCTTGCTGGAGTTGCACCCAGTCATCCCGAGGTTGTCCCAGCACCTGTTCTCCAGACACATCTCTGATCTGTCCCTGCATGTCCGTCAACGACCTGGTTAGGTCCTAAAAAACAGGAATCTCTTCTGCCTCCAACTGTTCATCTCGATTACATCCAGGTCGCTCATGGGTCACTCTTGACAGAGCATCAGCATGCGTGTTCTTGGCTCCGGCCCGATATGCGATCCTGCACTGATACTTCATCATGAGATGAGGGCCACCCATCTCTGCTCCAAGGCCCCCAGTTTTGCATTTTCCAGGTGGGCCATGGGATTGTTATCGGTGCACAACAAGACTTTGGATCCCGACAAGTATTCAGCAAACTTTTTTTTTGGGTCATCGCCCACACTAACGCCAGCAATTCCAACTTGAAGGAGCTGTAATTGTCCGGATTCCATTTCGAGTCGTGGAGGGACATGCTCACGTAGGCAATCACTCATTCCTTCCCTTCCTGCATTTTCAATAGCACGGTCCCCAGGCCATATAGACTTCCATCGGTGTGAAGAATGAATAGCTGGAAGAAGTCTGCATAGGCGAGTATTGGGACCTCAGTCAACGCCATCTTCAAGGCTTGGAAGGCTTTTTCCTGGCTATTTCCCCACTGAATGGTCCGATTCTTTGCCCCAGACGGCACTCCATTTAGTAGTTCCAGCAGCGGATTAGTGATGCGAGTGAAATTCTTCGTGAACCTTTTGGTAGTACACATTAAGCCCCAGAAAAGCCCAAACATCCTTCACAGTCTTGGGGGTGAGCCAGTCCTGTACCACTGCTATCTTCTCATCTTCTCACATTCAGGTCTCACCCCTTCAATGGATACAATGTGTCCCAGGTACTCGATTTGCTAATGGAAAAGGAGACAATTTTGGGGCTTCACTTTCTGGCCGTGCTTCTGTAGTCGACTCAACACTTGCTTCAACCGCCGGAGGTGTTCTTCAAAGGTGGCTGCATAGACAATGATATTGTCTAGATAGATGAGTGTAGCTTCAAAGTTCAGATCCCCCAAGCATCTTTCCATCAATTGCTTAAATGTCCCGGGTGTGCTAGTCAGAACAAAGGGTATCCGATTGAATTCAAATAATCCCATCAGCAGTATGAAAGCTGTCTTCGGCAAATCAAATTCAGCTATGGGCACCTGTCAATATCTGCAGGCCAAATTCAGGGACAAGAAATACTTCGCATTCAGTTGCCTCTAGTCGACACAAAAATGCAGGGTCTCGTACTTCTTTCGAACTAGAATGATGGAAGCTGCCCATGGACTCTGACTCTCCCATACGACTTCACTCTGCAGCATGTGTGCCAACATTTCTTTCACCTCCTTGTACATCTGAGGCGGGATCTGCCGATGTCTCTCCTGGTTCGGTGAGGCACTTCCTGTGGGTATCTCATGGGTTATGGCTGTAGTGCACCCGAAGTCATCTTCATGATGGGCGAAGACATCCTGGTGCACCTGGTTCACCTGTTGCATTGAGTCCCGTCAATTCAGCCCGCATCTGTTCCAAGATTTGACGCCCCTCCTTCATGCTTCCAGGTGGGTGCTCCGGGATCATGGTAATGGCTACAGTCCATGGGTCTCCTTGTTTTACTGCCAACTGGATGGCCTCAGGTTGCATCAACTCTTCTGGCATTCCCAGCACCTGTGCCACTTCACTTTTGGGTGAGAGAGTAAGATTGTCCTCCCCCAGGTTGATGCACCGCACCACTATGCTACCATCACAGATGATGGCTAATGTCCAAGCAATGAGGAGTTCCGAGGGAATTTGGTCCATTAAGGTTGGCTCTATCTGGACTTCCACCCCTTTGAGTGGTGTACAAGCTCGTACGGCAACGTGAGCACAGTCTGTCCAGGCGGTAGAACGAGGTTAGCAGCAGCAGGGACTATCACTTTTCCTAGAACTTTCCCTTCACTCGATGTTTCCTGGGCCTGGGTAACCCATATCAATTGTTGAAACATTTTCCACTTGGGGGTTTGTGGGCTCCATCAGTCCAGAAAAGCGTTTGGTGACTCGCTGATCAAGAGAGTCCCGAGTTCTTTCAGCACTTTCATCCCCAGAGTCACTGCAGGGCCGTTGCCAGTATCTCCAGCGGTCAACATGACTCCTTTCCAGCCCACATCTTTGTCTTACACTGTAATGTGCATCCAGACCACCCCTGCTACCAGGATGGGCGACTGTTTGGCCACCTTCAACGTGATTACTGGGCCCCACTCCGGCCGCGTCACCTCATGAAAATGACTTCTAAAATAAGTTTCTGGCATGGTGGTCACCTGTGAACCTATATCAACTAGGCAGCGAATGGCTCGACCATCCATTTCAGCCCATACTAAGGGGCTCACTGAAATTAAACTTTCAGGACTGCCCTCTCTCCTTCTTGGGCTCCGGGCGGCATCCCTTGGCCTCGGAGCCCACTAGTTTTAACGGCTGCTGAGTCAGAGGATGCCCCCGTCTTGCACACTCTTGGGCATAATGTCCAACATCCCCACACTTGATGCAAGTTGCATTCCTTTCTGCTCGAGGCTGTTCCATTTCCGGGCAGTGTTTACCTAGCAAAGGGGTTCGGAGTCACTTTTGTCTCTGAGCACAGTTGGTGCTGCAGTGGGGACCCTTCTGAGGCTGGACCACTTTTCTCGCAAGTCCTGTATTTCTTTCCGGATCTCGCGGGCCCAGTCGGTTTCAGCTGCTGGCGAGATGGGTACCCCATTGCTCTGGACCATAACTGCCAAGGCTCCTGCTCTCTTGTTTGCGCTTCGTCCCCAATTTCTAAGAAAGTGATACACGGCCTAGCACGTGTGCACTCCCACAAAGCTTGCTTAAGCGACAGGTCTCTGAGGCCCCCACGAACTGGTCTCTCAATATCTCGTCAGGGGGTCCCACTCCGATTACCCCCACATCATCCTGGTGGGCGATATGCACTTGTATTTCCTGCAGCACATTAATGTATTGCATCATGGACTCCCCCTCCCTTTGGATATGACTGAACAAGCGCATCTGCAGTTCCCCAACATCAGTGGGATTTCCATGCATTTCCTCTAGGACCTGGAATACCTTGGTCAACGTATCCCATTCATGAGGAGGGTGGAACATTACAGTACACTTAGCCTCACCATCTAGGGCCATCAGAGCAACCTCTGCCTGCTTAGCAGGGGTCACGGGATGCATCTTTAACATGCCTTTAACCCAGGGGTCCCTAACCACCGGTCCGCGGCCCAGGACCGGGCCTTTGTTGTTCTTGCGCCGGTCCTCGGCGGTGGCGCCGACCAGCACTATACAGACAGACATTGTTCTCTGCGGTGGCTCAGAGAACACTGGAGGTGCCTATCACCAGGGAGGGGCGTGCGTAAGCACACAGCGTTCATCATCTGAACGCTATGACGCATGTGTGGCTGCAGCCGGGAATGCGCTGACCCCGTTATCATAATGGCATTATGTGTCAGCTCTGTCTGTGGGCAGAGAGCGTTCACTCTGTTCTCCCGCCCGTGGCCCTAGTAACACTGCAGCCGCAGCCCAACTGGAGCAGCAGTGAAGGAAGAGAGGTATTTTTGTGGGGTACATTGTGGGGCCATCATACTTTATATGGAGGTTATATGTGTGGGGGCCATCATATTATATATGGGGGATTACATGTGTGGGGCCATCATGCTATATATCGGGGGTTATATGTGTGGGGCCATCATACTATATATGGGGGGTTACATGTGTGGGGCCATCATATATATATGGGGGTTATATGTGTGGGGCCATCATATTATATATTGGGGATTACTTGTTTGGGGCCATCATGCTATATATGGGGGTTATATGTGTGGGGCCATCATATAATAAATGGGGGATTACATGTGTGGGGCCATCATATATATGGGGGTTATATGTTATATATACTAAACTACAACCCTGTCCATAGCTCCACCCCTTATTACCAAAGCCCCGCCCATTATGACCAAAGCCCTGCCACACCTCAATCCCCACCCTACCGGGCCATGGAAGAATGGTCTTGCTTGAAGCCGGTCCCTGGGGCAAAAAAGGTTGGGGACCACTGCTTTAACCCACTCAGTCCAGTCCGACAGCATGATGTTACTCCCTGTAAATTTAGGGAGATTGCTGAGCATGGCCCCCAGCGGTAAGCTGGACCCTGGGGCACCCAGGACCAATTGACCTGCTGTCTCTGTGTTCATGGACTGCATCCTGCCGACTATGCCAAATGTAAGCAGGTGCGGGAATGCAGCGATGCAGGGATTGCAGTACAATGCGGTATAAAAATATTGTTTAATTTCAACAAGAATGAAAATAATCTCCTCGCAGGGAGTTAATAAACAATGAACAAGTATCAAGGGAGGAAAGGGTTAACGCAAAAGTTTTAGATTTACTGTAAATGGCACTTATCATGGTCTTCTCGGGTCCTCCTTCAGATCCAGTCTGATAAGGGTGGTGGTACTGACAACATTCAGCATGTAGTCCTCAGATTGTGTCTCACAATTAACAATCCAACTTCTGGTGGCAGTGGGCGGTTACCGGTTTTGCCCATGGAGACCCTAGTCCATAAGTCTGCACAGCCAAAGGCAAGAAAGTTGCCAGAGTCCCTGTCCCAAGCGTGGGCTGATCTACACTTGCCTGCAAAGAGGGCCACACCTCAGAGTCCTGTAGCCGGACCATGCTTCTTCGCATGAGCAGAGCGCTGCCCTATGTTTATCTGGGTGCATGGCACTCTCTACTGTCACTATCCTGCTGAAGCGTGCGGGTAAGCCTGGCCGTAGTATACCTCGGCGTTGCTGCTCTAGGTGCGGAGTGCGCTGAACACCCTCCTGCACTCTCCCTGATGGCAGGAAACTGCCTGCTGCTTCGCGCGCTTTCAGCTCTCTGCCCAGCTTAGACATACCCCCTCTTCCCGGGTTATGGGGCCTGTCCGGTCCCCTATTCCTTCCCCCTGCAACATGTGATGCAGCCTCAACAGTTCCGGACCCAGCATGATGCAGGTGCCTACAGCCCAGTCTTTCTCCTTACAATGCTTCCAGGGGTCTTCCTCATGCTGTTCTCCTTCCATTCAGCACTTTTCCCATCCATTTTTACATTTTCACTGTCTTCTTTGTAGGATCTGCCAGAAAAAAATCTTGGCTTTCCCATGGACTCCCCTTATACTTGTTGGTCAAAACAAGCATCCGAGGATTAGGAACTGCTCGGTTCGAGCAACGAGCACCCGAGCATTTTAGTTTTAACCATAACTTTGATACTCTTCACTAGACAGAATTCTGTATACTCCAATGTATCCCTCAAGATAATGTGGATATACAGACATTTTACCTACACAGATTTAATCTCTACACATTTAAGACGTGCACACGTTGAGTATTTGCAGCATATTTTTCTGCAGCAAAATTCAGTTATAACAGGGAAAACTCTAGAATAAATTTGAGCTTTTTGATGCATTTTTTTCCAATTCATTCGAAGGAATGAAACACGATGCAAAAATGCTGAAAGAATTTACATGCCTCAGATTTGGAAAAAACATCACTTTGATTATCCATTCATAGGTAATAAAAAAACAACTTGTGCCTGCGATTTCAGAAATCACAATAACTTTGCTGATACTGAAAAATGCTTCATTTTTTTATACAGAAACGCAGCATGTGAACAAGCCCTATATTAATCTTGGACTGAGACCATTACATGAACCTTACACTGTCTTGACAAATTCAATAGCAATGCAAGGCATGTCACCAACAAGGAAATTAATAACGACACATTGAAACGTAAAAAGTAATCCTCAGCTTTACATTCTCATTTATTCTAACATCAGAGGGGAACAGTGACAAGAGCTAATTTTAAGAGGATTTGACTAGCTTTTGATGGAAAAAAAAAAGTTTTTTATTTGGGGGCAACAAGTTAATTTCCTTCCCCTGATGTGCCTACTGGAGCGTGAGGCTTTTCTCATCTTACAATCTCTGCTCTGTCACAAACGAAGTATGCCAACAATGGAGCCATTGAATGCCTAAGTAGAAACAATAGGACCATCGAGCCAAATAAAGCTGTTGCTCTGATTTCACACAACTTAGAGATTTTCTGTAATTACTCTGTGAAAGTTAATAACCATAAAAAGAGCATGCTGAGGTCCCCAATAAATCAAGTCTCTATATTCTCCAGTTAGATCACAGCAGTCTAGGACGACATCCCCTAGGTGTTTCTGTTTTTTGACAATTTCCAAAACCAAATTGGTAAGTTACATAGCTTCTTATGAAATTGGCATATGTGTGTAGTAAATAATAAACACAAAATAAGGAAGATAATTAGGAACAGAGACAACATGAGAGTTATGAGTTGAACATATTAGTGCTATATAAGAAGTAGTAATGGGTAACATACAGTGGCATGGTCCGTCAGGTTCTTTCACCTCCAAAACTTCCATGCCACCTGCACACTGCACTTTAAGATGGTTTTTATGTCATCGCCTATTTTGGCATAAAAACTGCACATCAAGAAGGATATGAGTGAGTGCTCCAATTCTTTCAATTCTTGTGACTTAGGCTAGTTTCACACTAGCATTACCTGGAGCTGCAGAGGGATGCGCACGGCTGCCATGCGTGTTGCATTTTGGTGCAATCGGCGCACCGTCAAAAGGACGCATGCGCCGGCAAACACATGCCTGCGCACGTCCTGCGTACCCAATGCTAAAGATAGGGTATGCAGGTCACATACAGCATCATGCGCCCATAGGCGAAGCTGACCGGAGGAGGTGTGGCCTTGGGCGGAGCTTCATAGCGGCCGTGCGCATCCCTCTGCAGCGACAGGAAACGCTAGTGTGAAACTAGCCTTACATCCACAATATACTACCCCAAAAGGCACAAGCTGAAGATTTTACAATGGCCCTCACAGTCCTTTGATCTGAACGTCATTGCAAATCTGTGGCTAGACCTCAAATTAGCAGTGTATATAAGAAGACGCAGGAATCTCACAGAACTGGAAGAATTTTCCAAGGAAGAGTGAATGATAATCCCTCAAGCAAGAACTGAAAGACTCTTGGCTGGCTACAGAAAACATTTACAAGCTGATGACAAAAAGAGGAAAAAATAGGATGGCACTCACCGTTCATCAAATCACTTTATTTCAAATACATCAGGCATAGGCATTGGCACGGGAACAATGTGCCCATAGATGGACAACAGTCGTTTTGCGCTAAATGCGCTTCAACAGGTCCTATCAGTTAGGACCTGTTAAAGCGCATTTAGCGCGAAATGGCTGTTGTCCGTCTATCGGCACATTATTCCCATGTCAATGCCTATGCCTGATGTATTTGAAATAAAGTGATTTGATGAACGGTGAGTGCCATCCTAATTTTTCCTCTTTTTGTCATAAAGATTGCTGTTTTTTCAATGTTGGATAGAGCACCCGTTCTAAGAGGATTTAAGTAGTTGCATGCATTTGTGGACCTTAGATTATATGTGCAAGCTTCAGGGTAACTCTTTGACATAACGGTGCCGGATATCTATTTCCTTCTTTTTTGTGGACTGATTTACAAGCTGATACTTTCCAAAGGGAGCGCTACTAGGTACTAACCATGCAGGTTGCACAAACGTTTGCATTAGACCATTTTTCTTTTAATGGTTCCTAATATTGATTATGTCACATTTCCTCATAAACGCTTTATTAATACAATCCCGTATTAGATCAGGTTGGTCTTTTTAAGGTAGGTTACATTATGTAGGATGATTACATATTTCTTTGTCTCCGTATCAAAAATAATAAAATCATTATTTTATTAAACTGAATTCAGTGTTATTACCTAAAGTGTTCTTTCTGCAAACCGTTACCTGATACTTTAATGTTTAATACCTAATCACCAAGATTAAAAAAGGCATTTTGTGTGTCATAAAATATAATATATTTCTAGCATCGTGTAGGAATTACAAAAGTACATGTTGTTCTGTAACCTAGAATAACCCTGGGTGCAGTACACCTTCCATCATCTTATTCTTATTTAGACCGCAGCATAAAAATGAATATTCACTTTTTAAGTATGCCAAACAAAATATTTCAAGGGTCCTAGAGAGTTTAGTGAGCAATTATTATTATTATTATTATTTATTTTTATAGCATGGTGCTGTACATGAGAAGGGGTTACGGTACATCAAAATACAAATATCACTTACAGTAAACAAACTAACAATCACAGACTGATATAGAGGGGAGAGAGGACCCTGCCCTTGTGGGCTTACATTCTACAGGATTATGGGGAAGGAAACAGTAGGTCAGGGGTTGCAGTAGCTTTGATGGTGTTGAGGTGGCCGTGTGGTCATTACAGGTTGTAAGCTTTTTTGAAAAGATGGGTTTTCAGGTTCTGTGTGAAGGATCCAAATGTGATGGATAACCGGACGTGTTGGGGCACAAAATTCCAGAGGATGAACGATATTCGGGAGAAATCTTGGAGGCGATTGGGTGAAGAGCAAATAAGCATGGTGAAGAGAAGGAGGTCTTGGGAGGAGCCCATGATGCCTCTGTTCATAGGAGAATCAAATAGGAGAACTACTTGCAAGTGGCCACTTTAAATACCTTTTCTCATGATTTGATACACCTGGCTATGAAGTTCAAAGCTCAATGAGGTTACAAAACCAATTTAGTGCTTCAGGAAGTCAGTAAAAAGTAGATAGGAGTGTTCAAATCAAGAAAATGATAAGGGTGCCCATACTTTTGCACCGGTCAAATTTTGTTTAAATGCAGATTGCACATTTTCTGTTAGTACAATAATCCTCATTTGAATCCAGAAATATAACTGAGTCCATCAGTTATTAGATATATGAAACTCAAATAGCTGTTGCAAAAACCAAAATTGTTATAAAGAAAAAAGGTTAACATTAATAGGGGTGCCCAAACTTTAACATATGACTGTATATCAGAGAAATCTGCTGCCTTCTCTATCAGGATTGATTATTTTTGAAATTTTTGAATTTACAGTTAAAATCTGTATTCATTCAGTGAAGACAGACTCCTGTTATGATTGAGTAACCGTAGGAGGCAGACACAAAAATAGAAGCTACGTCCAGAAAACCAGAGAAGTTGGCAACTATCAGATTGCAGACCCCTGAACCTATCAACACAACTAGCAGTAGCCGTGGGGGGTTCCTACGATGCCCTAGACCCCTCGATCACAGCCGGAGCGCTAAATAGCCTAAAGACAGAAAAGGAAATCTAAACTGCCCCAGAGCAGACCCCAAAGTAAAAGGCAGCCCCCAACATATAATGACGGTGAAGCAAGATGAAAAAACACTCACACAGATAGAAAGATAGACTGAGCAAAGCCGGGGCCCAAGCTAACTAAACAGAACAGGAAAGGAAGGTTGCTGTCTGCAATCTGCCAAAACCCTATCAAAGACATAAGCCAACAAGCTGATATGAAAAAGACCCTGAAGCAGCTAGGCTTCAAAAACTAAATCAGCACTCAGGTATTTTCAGAAGACAGAGCTAAAGGAATTCAGCACACCCCAGCAGGGAATGGCAGAAATCCAGAAAAACAAAGCAAAACAAAGTCAAAGCAAGAATGCAAAAAGCCGAGCAGAAAACTTAGCTTTAGAAGAGCAGGAATTCAGACTGGTCTCCAAGGATCCCACAGGGAAATCACCCGCAGGGCAGAAGGGCGTCGGCAGCCTTATATCCAGTCAGTAACTCCACTCAGCCAGTCATCATCATCAGACTCAGGTGTTTGATAATCAGGCTCACTACCTTTCTTTACCAGAAGAGGGAATTCCTCGGGCCTCAGTAGTGAAGGGGAAAATGAACTCACAACAGACTCCCATTATTAGCATAGAAGATGATGGTTACAACTGATAAGATTATGTGTAGACAGGAGGGAGGAGCTAGAGACCAAGCCACTCTCTCCTCTCATTTACATAGATTTTTATAAGCACTGTTATGTCCCATGAATGAGACATTTTACAGACTGTCTTGTACATTTTACATGCTGTATTGCTATCTGCGACCGTCGCCAATTGTAAGTAAGGTGTAGAGATCCAGCATCTCACAGAGCCATATTTGCAGCCACAGGCCTCGGGGACAGAATAGTAAAAAAGACTTACCAGATTCATCTGTAACGCCACCCACAGCTTCTATAACGCTACAGAACTTCCTGCAGAGCATCCGCTCTCAGCATATAAGAGACTATACAGCTCCCCTTCTCCCTGTGAATCAGGATGGCTGAAGGAATGAATACACGGTCTCTGCCAGACCCATTGTTAGAGGAAGAGTGCATAGAACTTGATCCACCATTTAGTGAGAAGGCTAGACTTCCCACAAAGCCTACATGGAAAGTAAGGGGAAATCTAGAATCCAGTAAACATGATCTTCTCTGTGCTATAGCAGAGCTATGGCAAAAACTGCTGAGTCATATAGACAGCCTGTCTCAGCCTGCTTCTCTCCAACGACCACCAGAGGGAACCCTTGCACAACTGTGTTCAGATTATCAACATTATGTAAAAATAGCAGACCAGTACATCTCAGTGTTAAAGAGACTTAACCCATCAGTCACCTGCAAAGAGCTGTAAGCTTTCCAACAACTTAACTCTGAGAGAGAAAGCATGGTGCGCAATATAAAAGCCAAGACAGAGGTAAGAATCGCGCTAATAGCCAAGATGTCATCTTGTATTTCTGGCTCAGCCAGACAGTCAAAGCGATCATCTAAGTCACGCTCTTCAAAATCCTCAACCCTCAGTGAACAGCTCGTAAAGGCAGGTGCAGCAGCCAACGCCACTAAAATACAAGCTGCCTTCACTCAAAAGGAAACTGAGATGAAAATAGAGGCCCTAGAGAAGGAACGTGAACATGCCATAGCGATGGCAAGGTTAAAGGTCCTGGAACAAGCCATCAGTGGGAGCCAAAGAGACAGCATCAGTTTAAGTGATTTTGATACTGAAGACCCTCTTAAGCGTACTAGAGACTATGTACAAAGCCAACACAGCGCTACCCCTGCTCCAGCAATCCTTCCTGACCGCACAGATGCTCCCCTGAGACAACAGGACACAGAGTGTTTACCCGCATCCTGCACCCAAGGTCAGTACAATACGCTGCCAACCTTGCATCCTGATCCTCCTCTGTGCACCAAAATGTACCAGAAACCTGCACCTCACCAAATCTTATACACAAAAACATACGTGCAGGCCAATATGCAGGCAAGTCACCACACTCCGGTCAGTCACACAATTTCAGTCCCATTTGTGGCAGAAAGTAAGCTCATTAAGCCAGTTAATGGACTGAACTCCTACGCTGCCCCATATCTACCTGCATTCCCAGGTCAAAGCACAGACTGTAGGAACAATGCTATCCAGCCAGCAGCGGTCCTTCCAAAATCGGAGAATGCTGATATGACTGGCCTTGCAAGGTACATGATTCGAGGTGATCCAACTAAGACCGGTCTTACAGAGTTTGACGATAAACCTGAGAACTACAGGGGTTGGAAGTGTACCTTTAAAACCACAATCACGAGCTAGACCTGCTAATCAGGTGGCTTGGGCCACAATCCACGGATCGGGTCAAGAGACTTAAATCCGTCCACATCAGTAATCCCATTGCGGGTCTCTCCACTGCATGGAAAAGGCTAGAAAGAAGCTACGGCAGTCCTGAGACCATAGAAAAGGCCCTGTTCAAGTGACTAGAGAATTTTCCAAAGGTATCTAGTAAGGACAGTACAATGTTCCAAGAGCTCAGCGACCTCCTGTTAGAGCTTCAGCTGGCCAAAGCAGACCCGTACTTCCTGACCTCAGCTACCTGGACACTGCTCATGGGGTAACCCCAATAGTTTCCAAGCTGCCGTCCAATATCCAAAATAAGTGGGCCATGCTTGGATCAAAATACAAAAGGGAAAACCAAGTCTCCTTCCCTCTATTTTCCTATTTGACATTTGACAAAGTCTCTCATACAATCCTTATTGAAAAAATGATTAAGTATGGAATGGACAAGGCAACTGTTAGGTGGATTCATAACTGGCTTAGTGATCGGACCCAAAGAGTGGTCGTAAATGGCTGCACATCCAGTTGGAAGAATGTCTCAAGTGGGGTACCACAGGGCTCTGTCCTGGGCCCTGTATTGTTCAACATCTTTATCAACGATTTAGATGAAGGAATTGAGGGTAAACTGATTAAATTTGCTGATGACACAAAGCTAGGAGGGATAGCTAATACTAGAGAAGAGAGAGAGAGGATTCAAAAAGATTTAAATAAACTGGAGAAGTAGGCAGCAACTAACAGAATGGTTTTTAACAGGGAGAAATGCAAAGTACTACATCTGGGCAATAAAAATGGAAAAAGCATATATAGAATGGGAGGAATAGGGCTAAGTGACAGCACATGTGAAAAAGACTTGGGTATACTAATAGATCACAGACTGAATATGAGTCAACAGTGTGATGCAGCAGCAAAAAAGGCAAATGCAATTCTAGGATGTATTAACAGAAGCATACAGTCTAGATCACGTGAAGTCATTATTTCCCTCTACTCCTCTTTGGTCAGACCTCATCTGGAATATTGTGTCCAGTTTTGGGCACCACATTTTAAAAAAGACATCAACAAACTGGAGTAAGTTCAGAAAAGAGCGACCAGAATGGTGACCGGTCTGCAAACCCTGTCTTATGAGGAAAGGTTGCAGGATTTGGGAATGTTTAGTTTGCAAAAGAGAAGACAGAGAGGAGACTTAATAGCTGTCTACAAATATCTAAAGGGCTGTCACATTGTAGAAGGATCAACTTTATTCTCATTTGCACAAGGAAAGACTAGAAGCAATGGGATGAAACTGAATGGGAGGAGACACAGATTAGATATTAGAAAAAACTTTTTGACAGTTAGAGTGATCAATGAGTGGAACAGGCTGCCACGAGAAGTGGTGAGTTCTCCTTCAATGGAAGTCTTCAAACAGAGGCTGGACAGACATCTGACTGGGATGATTTAGCGAATCCTGCTTTGAGCAGGGGGTTGGACCAGATGGCCCAGGAGGTCCCTTCCAACTCTACGATTCTATGATTCTATGATTCTATGATTCTATTTCTGTGGGTTCATCGAAAATATTGCAGAGTGTAAGACCGATCCAAGTTTTTCCTATGGAGAACACAGCGACGCTGTTTCATCTCCTAAACACGACAGTTCACGTCTTAACTACAGGAACCACCGAGCTCCAATGTCCGTCAAGAAGACTGATGTTCTTCCCACACCTTCAGTATCAAAAGATAAGAGCGACAAAGGTGAGAAGGTTGAGAATCCCAATCGTATGTGTCCCATTCACAAGAAACCTCACCCTTTAAAGAAGTGCATCGGCTACAGAAAGAAACCACTCCAGGAACTCAAAGAGCTTCTGAAGAATTTTGGGATATGTTACAGGTGCTGCGCTTCTATTGAACACTTTGGTAAGGACTGTAAAATATCTATTAAGTGTTTGGAGTGTGACAGTGAAGAGCATGTGCAAGCACTCCATCCATCCCAATCTAACACTGCACAGCTTACGCCTTCCCCCACAACGAGGCAAGGCGGGGAGGATGCTGTTCAAACAGTGAGTTCTATCTTAATATCTTCTTCATGCACAGAAATCTGCAGAGAAGGCCTCTGGGACAAGTCGTGTGCAAAGATATGCCTGGTGAATGTGTATCCCACGGGTCAGCCAGAGAAAACCGTAAGGGTGTATGTTATCCTGGACGATCAGAGCAACCGGTCACTTGCTAGGTCAGAGCTCTTTGACATATTTGATTTAAAGGGAAACTCTCACCCCTACACCCTAGGCACCTGCAGCGGTGTTACAGAGGTCTCTGGGAGAAGAGCCAATGGACTCATGGTGTCTTCTCTTGAGAACAATATGGAGATATCCTTACCCACTCTGGTCGAATGCAACCAGAAACCATGCAACAGAGAGGAAATTCCAACTCCAGCGGCTGCACTCCATCACCCTCATGTAACAACTTTGGCATGCAAGATACCAGCTCTCGACAACAGCGCAAACATCCTGATCCTGCTTGGCAGAGACATTCTGCGACTACACAAGGTACGTCAGCAAATCAACGGGCCACACAATGCTCCTTTTGCTCAACGCTTAGACTTAGGCTGGGTTATCATAGGTAATGTCTGTATGGAAAAGATGAAGCGACCCACGAGGATTTCCTCATTTAAGACTCACGTCCTACCAAATGGTCACAGCACTTACTTTCAACCATGCCCACATCATTACTGGGTGAAAGAGAAATTAAGCGACAAGTGGAAGAAAGAAACCTCTAATGACACGAACATATTCCTGTCCCGTAATGATGACCTTGGGTCAGCAGTGTTCAATTCTACAAGAGAAGACAACCAGCTAGCACCTGCAAGGGAGGACAAAGAATTTATGAAGATTATGGAAAAGGAATTCGCCCAAGACGATTCAAATAGCTGGGTAGAACCTTTACCTTTTTGTTCTCCAAGAACAAGGCTACCTGATAATCTGCAACAAGCAATGGCAAGGTTTTCATCCCTAAAACGCACCTTAAAGAGAAGGCCAGAGATGGAGAAACATTTTGTCGACTTCATGCAGAATATCTTCGATAGAGGTCACGCGGAACCCGCACCCCCGGTAAAAGAAGGTGAAGAATGCTGGTATCTTCCATCCTTTGGTGTCTACCATCCTCGAAAACCCAACCAAATTAGAGTGGTGTTTGACTCCAGTGCTCAGTATGAAGGCATCTCCCTAAATAGCCTGCTCCTCACTGGGCCTAATCTTAATAACAGCCTTATAGCAGTACTGATTCGCTTCAGACAAGAATCTGTCACAGTAATGTCCGAAATTCAACAAATGTTTCATTGTTTTATCGTGCGAGAAGACAGCAGAAACTACCTCAGATTCCTATGGCACAAAGACAACGACGTCCGCAACAAGGTCATAGACTACAGGATGAAGGTGCACGTCTTCGGGAACAGCCCCTCACCTGCAGTGGCCATCTATGGACTAAGACGGACAGCACGGGAAGGTGAGAGAGAGTATGGGTCTGATGCTCTTCTATTTGTGGTATGAAACTTCAACGTAGATGATGGGCTTAAGTCTCTTCCCACAAGTGAAGAGACTATCGGTCTGCTCTCTAGGACTTAGGAAATGCTGTCAACAGCGAACCTTAGACTCCATAAAATCATCTCCAATAGTGAAAAGGTAATGAAAGCATTTCCATCTGAGGATCACGCTGCTGGTGTAAGGGATCTTGTTCTGGGTTCTGACGTTCCTCCCACGCAACGCAGCCTCGGTCTGCTTTGGGATATTAAGCAGGACACGTTCACTTTCCAGGTGTCAGCTTGCAATAAACCTTTCACTAAGCGAGGAGTCCTATCTGTTGTGAACAGCATCTATGATCCTCTTGGGTTTATTGCACCCATCACCATTCAAGGCAAGATACTGTTGAGACAGATGACCGCCGAGAGTACGGATAGGGACACTCCGCTACCATCCCAGAAACAAAGGTAGGAGGCGTGGAAGAAGTTTCTGAAGGTCTTAGAGCATTTCCAAGTCCCACGTTGTTATTGCCCAGGCACCCTTTCAGCCACCATCAGAAGTGAAGTCCACATTTTCTATAGCTCCTGTAGCCTGCCTGAAGACTTTGGAAGAAGGTAACAAGGTGCATTGTGGATTCATCCTCGGTAAGGCAAAACTAACCCCGAAACCTGCTCACTCTGTTCCAAGACTTCAACTTTGTGCTGCCGTTCTGGCAGTGCAGTTAGCTGAAGCTATAAAGGACAAAATGGACATTGCTATTGATTCATTTACCTTCTACACAGACAGTAAAGTGGTACTTGGTTACATCTATAACCAAGCAAAACAATTTTATGTCTATGTCAGCAATAGAGTAGAGTGTATCAGAAGCCTTTCTACCCCTGAGCAGTGGTACTACGTTCCTACTGACATGAATCCAGCTGACCGCATCTAAACTCAATGACGACACGTGGGTGTCACCTCCAAGGTTCCTGTACGAGGATTCCAGCTCAAGAGACTTCAGCAACACTTACAAGCTGGTGGAACCAGAGTCTGACAAAGAGATCAGACCAATCATTTCTACTCACTACACTTCTGTGTTGCCAAAATTGAAACTGAGATCTCTCCGTTTTGAGCGCTTCTCAAGATGGTCAGCTGTTATGCGGGCCATAACTCGTCTTATTCACATCACCCAGTCCTTTGTTGGTAACAAGACATCAGAGTGTTGTGGCTGGCATATGTGTAGAGGACACCCTACCGTTGCTGATATCAGACATGCCGAGCAATTCATCATCCGATGTGTGCAACAAGAAGAATATGGTCACGAGATTGACAGTATCACAAGGGGTACTAGCCTGTCTAAGAACAGTTCTCTGTTTGAATTGGACCCAGTGATCGATCATCACGGATTGCTGAAGGAGGACATCATATGAAAGACATTGTTTATGGATACAGCTCACGGCGGGGAGCCTACTGATATATATTCCTTCAGCTGTGTTGGAACTGTCACGGGGGCTTAGTTCCGCTAAGGCTGTAATACCCGGGGCCCCTGTGATGTCCCTATAACTAGGGGAAACCCTGTCTGACCCTCAACCCAGGGTTTTTGCTGATGGTGCAAATGCCTGAGCCTCCAACCTCTCCTTGTCTCCTGCTCAGCCCTGCACTTAACCCTCCACCCAGTGAGGAGTCACACCACCAAAGCCCCCACACAAATTATGACAGACAGGGAGAACTTAAACTGCACTGTGCCGCACACACACAGGAATATACAGTAATGTGAGCAGGGCACAACTAAACACAAATATGGGAAGGAGAAAGGATAACAACGGATCATACGCCACCAGATACGAATCTCTCTCTCTGCAACACCTCCACTCCAGACCGGAACCACTTGGTATGAAACACAAGCTATAATCGGCGACGCCCATAAGCCAGCATGACTATTTAAAGACCGAGGGCATGACTAACCATCCAACCTGGTCTCCAGCAGGATTAACCCCCGAGAGCCTGAAGATCAAGCCGGCGCCACTGAGGCTATAGTGGCTGGAGGTGGAACTACCTCTGCCTGCCGGACGCTGTGGTGTGAACAGCGTCCGACATGACAGGAACATTCTAACATTTGAACTTTCTCCAGCAGATTATTGGGTTGGTGGAAGTGTTTGCACATTGTGGCTTCCCCAATCTGAAGATGGGTTTACATTTGAACTCGGTCTATTCCGCTGTTGGGATTTCATGCCTTCAACTGAGGATTGGACCATGCCAATTGGACTACAACTGTTGTTGTTGCTGTTATTACTTGCATGCTTGTTTTCCTTTGTTTTTCAGGTCTACAGCAACATCTCCAGCAGACATCATAAAAATTATGAAATCTATAGATTTCAGATGGGGAGTGTTAAGTCCCATGAATGAGACATTTTACAGACTGTCTTGTACATTTTACATGCTGTATTGCAGTCTCTCATATTGTTTATTGTTGCTATGTGTTCCTGTGTTTTGCATAGCTGAAATCCTCCCTTTCCATCAAGTTTGTCCCTTCTTTCTCCCTGTCTCCCTCTTCTGGGTGTGATGTCACTTCCTTCTTCCCCCTGTGTCTCAGTCTCCATCTTGGCTTCATTAGAGGCACATATGCTTTCAGCCTGTCTGAAGAAAGTCTTTTTTATCTGCTGCAGTTTGTATGCATTCAACAAGAATTCTTAACGAAATCAAAGCCTCTTCTAGAATCTTCATAACGTGTGCCGCCAGCTGAGTTGAGCTATCTGCGACCGTCACCAATTGTAAGTAAGGTGAAGAAATCCAGCATCTCACAGAGCCATATTTGCAGCCACAGGCCCTGGGGACAGAATGCCATGTGTGGTACTGATTTATGAAATAAAAATTAAAATGACAGATGCTCTCATAATACTAATACTAATTCAGGACCAGGCAATTCCCCCCATTATAGACCCCGTTTTTTCATATACATGGATTGAAGAGCCTTTTTTTTTTTACTAAGGTAGGGCTAATAACAGTTTGGATGGTCAGTGTCAATATTTTAATTTATTTTTACATACTTTTAATTAATTTTTTCATTTATTTTACACACAGTGTAATGTCAAAAAAGACCTTTGGAAGTCATTTCAACATTTAAATACTTCAACCCTTCAAAGTTACCCTACACATTGACCAACCCAACATAGTATAAAGCCTCCACAGTGACTGACCTACAGTACAATGTCGCCACAGCTCCTCATACAGTGTAATACCCACCCAGAATATGATATCCTCACTCCATGAAGACTGCCCCACACACAGTATTTTTGGCACCAGAGCCCACCCACTCAGTATGATGGCCCTCACAGAGCTTGATGCCCCCACAGTCCCACACACAATGATGGCTGCCATAGCCGAACACATTACAATGGCCCTCACATTCCCCAACAGTGTGATGTCCCGCACAAAAAATGATGGCCCCCCACAGCCCCTATAGACCCCACACAGAACAATAGCCCCTATATTATGATTACCCCACACAGTATTATGGTCCCCACTGTCCCCAACACAGTATGATGTCTCCCACAAAAAATGATGGTCCCTACAGCCCCCCACCCAGTATGATAGCTCCCACACAGTATGGTCAACTCCACACAGTATAATATACACAAAGTGCCCCCACATACAGTGTGATGCCCACACAGTGCTTCTGGAGCACCCCCTCAGGGCTGTGGGTTACTCAGTACCAGGCCAGTGTCTCTCTTTAATGGGTGGATGATCTCCAGTGGAGATATGATGTTGGACCCCTTTTGCCTGCCCAAAATCTAGAGGATGTTTGCTGAATACCCGCTCATATTCTTGAGCCACTCTGTAAGCCCCATGTTTTTGGTGCGAAGGGGTGGAGTCAGTGCCCACATGTAGCTGCTGACACCAATCCTCCAGCTGACTCTCAGAGCCATTGTTCTCCACTTGGTCAAAAGGAAGCAAGGGCTCTGCTGCCTCTATTGCATTGTTACTGACTGTGGCATACCAGGGTAAATGTATCTCTCTTTCCCCACAATTCAAGACACGTATTGGTACGCTCCCCTTACGAACATCAACTACCCCTCTGGCTGTCAGGATGGTGGGCCTACTATCAGAGAATACCGGTTCCACCAAGGCCTGGTAATCTTGACCCTTGAGGTCTATTTCTGCCCGACACCAAATTAACATTTCACTCCTTGGGGGTACTGCAATGGGGATCACTCACTTTGACACTGCCAACTTCTCCTCCAGACTGCTCTACCTGTTGTCTCTGCATCAGTGCTCTAATCTCTTTCTGCAGGACCCGCTGCTGACTGGAACTGGTGGTCTCGGCTACCTGTTGCAACAAAACAATCACTTCTCCAAGACAATTTTCTATTACATTAGAGCCTAGAGTGATCATTGGATTGCATTCATGTTTGTCAATATCAACAATAATCAAACCTTGTGACTTTAATTCTACTTGGCCAGATCTTAATGGTCACTTCCTTATACCCCACCTGAGGCAAGGGCTGACCGTTGCTGGCAAAGATGGTAAGGTGTTCATCTAGGCTGCGAGTGATATCTGAATCAGCCGCTTAAAGAGGACATACGGTATTGTTGTCACCTGAGAGCTGGTGTCCAGCAAAGCGTTCATCGGGAAGCCATCAATCACGATGGGCAGGACCGGCCGTCCTTCCACTTACTTTTCTCACCAGCTTGGTGGGCCTGAAGTCTTCCTCCTGGGGGTAGGCCCTCTGCTCCAGGGGTTGCTCATTTAAATGACAGAATCTTGCGACGTGTCCCACCTTGCGACAGCGGCAACAGATGGGTTGTCCGTCTTGATTATAGCGATCGTTGTCTCTCACTCTGATCAGTGGGATCTTCTTTCGCCGTAGCCACGTGACATCATCTGGACTGGAGGCCAGCTGGATCTTCTACTTTGGAGGCACTTGCATGGACTGCACGGTTTTGGCTAGTGCAGCCATACTTTTGGTCAGCTCCTGGATCGGAAGACATAGCTCTGCAGATGGACCATAATCCAGATTCTGTGCGTCAGTCTCAATATGGATCTGATGGAAGGATGCTGCCTCTTGGTGGTATATAATTGCTGGGCGCCTAGGGGGTGCTGGGCGGCTGACATTTGGTTCATGCAGCACCCGGATAGCCCTGTCTTTAAAGTCTGCAAAGTTCAGGTCAGGGTTTTGTAGGGCCATGATGCGCAGCTGTGTCCTGTGAGTGCTGGACAGGAGTCCCTCAATAAATTGCTCCTTTAACAATCTGTCTCCATCCTGCACGCTGTGCTTTATGGCCCACAGAGCCTCCTGAAGGTTAAGAGCATAGTCCCGTATACTGTCTTGCACCCTTTGTTTGCACCCAAAGAACCTCATTTTTATTTCTGCTGCAGTGCTAGTGTCAAAGGTGCTCCTTAGCTTAGCCAGAATTTGCTTAACAGTCTCTTTATCAGTGTCCTGCCAGGACTTTACTTCTCTTTGAGCTGCACAAGTTAACTGTCCAATGAGAATGTTTACTTTTTGGCTTTCAGACAGGGGGTACTGTTATGAATGGGTCACTGAGGAGGAAAACAAGACCAAGCTAAGTCACAGAAAACCAGAGAGGTTGGTAACTACGTGGATTGCAGACCCCTGATCCTAACCACACAACTAACAGCAGCCATGGAGCGTACCTACGATGATTCTAGACGCCTTGTCACAGCCGGAGGACTAAATAAGCCTAAAGCAAGAAAAGGGGAAATCTAAACTGCCCCAGAGCAGACCCCAAAGGAATAGACAGCCCCCACACATGTATTGACGGTGAGACAAGATGAAAGCACAAACACAGGTAGGAAAATAGGCTGAGCAAACAATGGGGCCCACACTAACTAGAAAGGACAGGAAAGGAAAGATACTGTCTGCAATCACGCCAAAAAACCCTGCAAAAATGTCCAACACTTCTGATAGCAAAAAATACCCTGAAGTCACTAGACTTCTCCCACTATATCAGCACTCTGGCATATTCTGAAAACAGAGCAAAAAGAGGCCAATCTAATAAGGGACAAAAAGCAAACTTGCTGTCATGTCGGACACTGTTCACACCAGGGTGTCCGGCAGACAGCGGTAATACCCTGTTGGGTATTCTGTTCCAGTCGGGATAGGGTTAACCAGGTTGTCATGCTGGCTGAGGGCTGGGCCACGCCCTAGGTCTTTAAATAGTTCGTCCTGACTATGGGCGTCGCCGACTATAGTTTTAGCCTAGTGCTAGCAATACCGGTCAGCAGTGGTGGTGTTGGAGCGTCTGATATCTGGTGCAGTATATCCCTCAGTGGTTCTTTCTCCAATCTGTTATATATATATTTGGTTGCCCTTGCACATTATTGTATTCCCTTGTGTATTTACTGTGTGGTGTTTTCTTTTACCCCTGTCCATACATATTTGTGGGGTCTGGTGTCTGGTCCCCTCACTGGGTGGAGGGAGGTGGGTTCAGCTTAGGGCTGGACAGGAGACAAGGACAGGGTGGAGGCTCAGGCAGGCACACCTTCAGTGTAAACCCTGGGTAGAGGGACAGACAGGGTTCCCCTAGTCTGAGGGACATCACAGGGGTCCTGGGGTTTTTGCCTAAAGTAACCTAGGCATTCCATGACATTATAGTCGGCCCAAATAATAAAGTGAAAAAAAAAAAAAAAAAAAGGGAATATAGGGGTTACTTACTATGGATCCTATACTTTCCCTAACCAAGCAGCTGGAGGCTCTATCCATACAGGTCACTGAACTCAGGGGGGCGGTCCAGCAACAAGGCCTGTCAGCTCCTGCAGTACCTGCTGGCTGCAGCCAGGGCAGCTGAGCCCAAGTTTCCCCTTCCTGAACGATTTGCTGGTGATCGTGGTAAGTTCACGGTGTTTCGTGAATCATGCAAATTGTATTTCCGTATGCGTCCACATTCCTCAGGTAATGAGGCTCAACGCGTGGGCTTGGTGATTTCTTTGCTGAGTGGTGACCCACAGGCCTGGGCCTTTTCACTCCCTTCAGACTCACCGGCATTTGAATCTGTAGATTTTTTTTTCTCTGCTCTGGGTTTGATCTATGACGATCCAGATAGATTAAACTTAGCAAAGTCTAAGATACGCTCACTGCTACAGGGTGATCGACCAGCTGAAGATTACTGCACGGAATTCCGGCGCTGGGCGGTGGACACGCAGTGGAATGACCCTGCGCTTAGAAGTCAATTTTTGCATGGGGTTTCTGGAAGGGTTAAACAGACTCTCCTAATGAACGAGACTCCCGCCTCTCTGGAGGCTGCGATGGCACTTGTAGTACGCATAGACCGACGTCTCCGTCAGGGGGCGCTGGTTTCGTTGCCTCCGGGAGGTGGGGGAGTGGTCGGTGAGGTTGCCGCGGGTGAATCCGTGGAACCCATGCAGATCGCTGGTATAGCACAGTCACCGAGTAACAAGCCTAAACGTCCTTGGCACAGAAGGCAGGGGCTCTGTTTTTTTTGTGACAAAGGAGGACATTTTATTAACGCTTGCCCCCTGGTACCTAAGAAGGGCGCGCCGGCGGAAAACTGATAGGCTCAGAGGGTTTGGAGGACTCTAGTCTGAGCCTTTGTGTATCCTCCGTCATGGTTTCCCAGTGTATGCTCCCTGCTAGGGTGGTACTTGGGGGGCAAATGCTCTCTATTACAGTATTTATTGATAGTGGCTCAGCTGCCAATCTCATTGATGAGAGGTTCGCGCATACAGCGGGATTTCCGGTGGAGAAATTGCCGAACCCCATCCGGGTGGTTACCATCAATGCTTCCCCGTTGTCTCAAGGGGAGATCACAGAGTGTGTGTTGGATATACAACTCCACATCGGAGTATTACACTCAGAGCGGGTAACTTGTAAGGTGCTTAGTAACTTACCGGCTCAGATGGTTCTGGGCTTTCCATGGTTGTCAATGCATAATCCTGTTATTGATTGGAAGACCCAGGACATAATTTAGTGGAGCAGGGAGTGTCAGGAGAGGTGCCTGGCTACATGTATTTCCGCTTTGACCCCCAGTATCCCGGAGCCGTTGCTGGATTATGCGGATGTATTTTCTGAGAAGGGTTGTTCGGAACTACCACCGCATCGCCCCTATGACTGTGCTATTAGGTTGAAACCAGGGGCCAAGTTACCTAAAGCTAGAATGTTTAATATCTCAGGTCCCGAGAGGCTAGCTCTCAAGGAATACATTGCGGATAGCCTGAGCAAGGGTCATATTAGACCTTCCTCTTCTCCTCTGGCTGCTGGCTTCTTCTTTGTTAAAAAGAAGGATGGCGGTTTACGCCCGTGTCTGGATTTCAGAGAACTCAACCAGATTATGGTCCGTGATCCTTACCCTATGCCACTTATACCCGATTTATTCAACCAAGTGGTTGGTGCCAGGTGGTTCTCCAAACTGGACCTCAGGGGGGCGTACAATCTTATAAGAGTCCGTCAGGGGGATGAGTGGAAGACAGCGTTCAATACCCCTGAGGGTCACTTTGAGAGTTTGGTAATGCCGTTTGGGTTGACTATGGCACCGGTGGTCTTTCAACACTTCATTAATGATGTCTTCTCTCAGTTGTTGGGGAGGTTCGTTATAATTTATCTTGACGACATCCTCATTTTCTCTCGCGACCATGATACACATATAGAGCATGTTAGACAGGTTCTGCAGTTGCTCAGAGAGAACAGGCTCTATGTCAAGCTTGAAAAATGTGTGTTTTTCGTACAGGAGCTACCGTTCTTGGGTTATATTATCTCCGCCTCAGGTTTTAAGATGGACACCGCAAAGGTGCAGGCGGTACTACATTGGGATCGGCCTGATAATCTTAAGGCGCTTCAGCGATTTCTTGGCTTCTCCAATTACTATAGGAAATTTATTAAGAACTTCTCTATGATTGCCAAACCACTGACTGACATGACTAAGAAGGGTACCGACTTTTCTGACTGGTCTGAGCCTGCGGTACAGGCGTTTGAATTCCTCAAGAATAGTTTTGCCTCAGCGCCCATTCTGGTGCAGCCCGATGTCTCCTTACCGTTTGTCGTGGAGGTGGATGCGTCGGAGGTTGGAGTGGGGGCTGTACTGTCTCAGGGCCCTTCTTGGGCCAAGTTGCATCCGTGTGCCTTCTTCTCCAAGAAGCTGTCGCCTGCGGAGCGTAATTATGATATTGGCAACAGGGAACTATTGGCCATCAAATTGGCATTTGAGGAGTGGCGACACTTCTTGGAGGGGGCTGTTCATCAGATTACTGTGATAACCGACCATAAGAATTTGCTTTATTTAGAATCTGCTAAGCGCCTGTCCTCCAGACAGGCTCGCTGGGCATTATTCTTCACCCGGTTCAACTTCATTGTTACCTATCGCCCTGGGTCGAAGAATGTTAAGGCAGACGCTTTATCCAGGTGTTTTCCTGGTGGAGAGTTATGTGAAGAGCCGGTGCCTATTGTCCAAAAGGGTGTGGTGGTATCTGCCATCACGACAGAGATTGAGGCAGAGATTGCGGAGGCTCAGGAGGTGGTACCGCCGGGGTTGCCTGCTAATAAATCTTTTGTGCTGCTACATCTACGCTCTAGAGTGTTGGGCGAACATCACGACACGGTACTGGCAGGTCATCCAGGGGTTAAGAGCACTCTGGAACTGGTATCGCGTCGTTTTTGGTGGCCTAAAATCCGGCAGGATGTGGCCTCATATGTGGCTGCCTGTAACACGTGCGCACGGGCCAAGACTCCTCGTTCCCGTCCCGCTGGTAGCTTGCAGCCTCTCGGGGTGCCCAGTAAGCCATGGACTGAGATTTCCATGGATTTTATTACTGACTTGCCCGCCTCGGCAGGGAACTCGGTCATTTTGGTAATTGTTGATAGGTTCTCCAAAATGTCACATTTCGTTGCTTTACCGTTTTTGCCCAATGCTAAGACTCTTGCTCAGATATTTATTTGCGAGGTGGTCAGACTTCATGGTGTCCCGTCTGACATTGTGTCTGATCGAGGTACGCAGTTTGTGGCAAAGTTTTGGAGAGCTTTTTGTTCTCGCCTTGGAATCAAATTATCTCATTCATCGGCTTTCCACCCTCAGTCGAATGGACAGACTGAGCGGATGAACCAAAACCTGGAGCAATACTTGCGCTGCTTTATTTCCGACAATCAGGAAGAGTGGTCAGCGTTTCTTCCTCTGGCAGAATTCGCAATAAACAACCATTGCCAGGAATCGTCTGGGGAATCTCCTTTTTTTTGTGTGTATGGTCAACATCCTCAATTTTGCACCTTGCGTCAGGGGTGCTCAGTTGGCGTCCCTGAGGAGGACCAGTTGGGAGCTCAATTGTCGTCTGTTTGGAGGAGAGTCAAGCAGCGCTTGTTGAAGGTGGGTTCCAGGTACAAACGGGTGGCTGACTGCAGACGTGTGCCAGGTCCGGACCTGTGTGTGGGTGATTGGGTGTGGTTATCTACTAGGAACATTAAGCTCAAGATACCGTCACTTAAGTTGGGTCCCAGGTTCATTGGCCCATTTAGAATCTCCGCAGTGATCAACCCCGTGGCATTTCGTTTGGAGTTGCCGGCTGTGTATAAGATTCATAATGTATTTCACAAAGCATTGCTAAAGAAGGTCGTGGGTTTGGTGGATGGTTCCCCCGGGCCACCACCTCCCGTCTTGGTGGATGGCGCGTTGGAATTTGAGGTGTCCAAAGTGGTGGACTCTAGGGTTGTGCGTCGCACTCTACAGTACCTGGTCCACTGGCGTGGCTATGGTCCTGAGGAGAGGACATGGGTGCCGGCCTCTGACATTCATGCTGATCGACTGGTTACTATGTTCCATCATCGCCATCCGGACAAGCCAGGTACTCGACATGGTGAGGTTCCGGAGGTCCCTCGTAGAAGGCGGGGTACTGTCATGTCGGACACTGTTCACACCAGGGTGTCCGGCAGACAGCGGTAATACCCTGTTGGGTATTCTGTTCCAGTCGGGATAGGGTTAACCAGGTTGTCATGCTGGCTGAGGGCTGGGCCACGCCCTAGGTCTTTAAATAGTTCGTCCTGACTATGGGCGTCGCCGACTATAGCTTTAGCCTAGTGCTAGCAATACCGGTCAGCAGTGGTGGTGTTGGAGCGTCTGATATCTAGTGCAGTATATCCCTCAGTGGTTCTTTCTCCAATCTGTTATATATATATTTGGTTGCCCTTGCACATTATTGTATTCCCTTGTGTATTTACTGTGTGGTGTTTTCTTTTACCCCTGTCCATACGTATTTGTGGGGTCTGGTGTCTGGTCCCCTCACTGGGTGGAGGGAGGTGGGTTCAGCTTAGGGCTGGACAGGAGACAGGGACAGGGTGGAGGCTCAGGCAGGCACACCTTCAGTGTAAACCCTGGGTAGAGGGACAGACAGGGTTCCCCTAGTCTGAGGGACATCACAGGGGTCCTGGGGTTTTTGCCTAAAGTAACCTAGGCATTCCATGACACTTGCACATACAATGACATAAGAGTGGAAATTCAGCACAGTCCCAGTCGGGGCTGGCTGACCACACAAAAAACTGAATAGACCAAACCAAATCAAATGTGAACATAAGCAGAGAACAACTTAGCTTGAGAAGGCAGGAACTGAGCTGGAAACTAAGACCTCAGGAGGAAGGAAAAATCACCAGCATGAGAATAGGGAGTCGCCTGTCTTAAATCCAGTCTGAGACTCCAGATGTCCAATCCTCATCCTCATTATCAGGTCTCTGTTAATTAGATCAGCTTCGTTACCTCCTGCCACCACCAGAGGGAGCCCGAAAAGAGAACTCACAACTCCTCTGTCAGCACAACCAGCTCCCTCGCCAGAAACCAGAGGCAGACCAGAAAATGAGTTCACAACAGGGTACACTTCAAATAAACTGCACAGTCTCTCCTTGAAGTCACTTAGGGTATGTGACTCCCCTGAGTATTGCGGTAGTCAGGCCGCTCCTGGTATATATGGCATTGATAGTGGCATTATAGGGACTGCAGCGGCGGTCACCAGATCTTGCTGCTCTCTGGGGGCCACTGGATTCTGCTGTGCTATTGAGGCTGCAGCTGCACCTGTCTCTGCATCTTGCGGCGCTATGGGGGCTGCGGCGGCATCTGCCGCTAAATTTTCTCCTGTGTCAGACATTTTCTTCCTCCCCTAGTTAATCTTAGCCAGGCTCTGAATTTCCACTGGCTTAACTGGTTGTTACTCCAAAGGCTGGATGAATGATGTGCCGGGATGTCCAGGCCTCAGCTCCTTGCTCTCTGTCAGCTGATATCTTCACACGCAGCACTTCTCCTTTTCGCGCTCTCTCTCATGCTCCACCCAGGACGGCATGCCCCTTCTGCTTCCCGCGCGCCATGTGGCGTTCTAATGATGGCAATCATACAGTTCTATACAGTCCATGGCACACAGTACCCGGCTATGCCGGGCTCGCAATCCTGTTCGTGACGCCAAAATGGAGTACCCCCTGAGGGCTGTGGGTTACTCAGTACCGGGCCGGAGTGTTAAAGGGATGTGTCACAGCAGCAGTGACCCGGTCCATGGCCCTGAGTGTCCATGAAAAATAAGGATTGATGAGGAATAAAGTCTATGTGTAGATAAGTTCGTGACGCCACCTGTGGTACTCGGCAATAAAGGTGTTAGCCGACGCTGCTTGTACAGACCGCTGGGGCTGGTGGTGATGCAGCAGAGTTGGTTCAGCTCTCCACAGGCAGAGCTTAACCCCAGGGCAGTGTAAGTGCAGGATGTTGGATAACTTTAGTGCAGGGCTGCATGTGTGATCAATAACTGCAGACACAAGAGTCACTGTTCCTTTTACTGAAGGCTTGAGGTGCAGACCGAATCACTGGTACAGATGGAAATGGAGATCCAGCAGCCTGAAAGCAGATCAGTTTCCCTTCAACCAAGTGTTGTTGGAGGCCTCCTTTCTGCGCTAGTGTCTGAGGTCCCTGCAGCTTGAAGCTATGCTCGGTCCTCTGTTATCTACAGTCCTTAGTACTTGCCTTTATGGCAGGCAGCTCGAGCCTCTTCCTCTGTGGCAGCTCCAGGCTCTTGTATGCTGCTATGTCTCAGGGGTTTTGGTGAGGTCAGGAGCCTGCAGTCTCCTGTACTCTGGATTTGGCTACTGAAACTGTCTTTCACAAACAGCCATGGACTCCGGTGTCCAGTATCCAGTGCACTGACCTGGGGTGAGCTTCCTTACAGCTCCTCTTCCCCAGGCTTTTCTTAGCTCTTTCTTCTTTAGTCTCTCTACTTTAGTCTGGGGAGCAGCTTCTTCAAGCTTCCTGCTCCTTCTCACTCCCAGACTCACCTAACTAACTCCTCCCCCAGCCCAGAACTCGCTGAAAGCTCCCCTAAAACAGGGTTCAGAGCTCCCCTTCTGGTCTGGAGTAGGAAAAGTGTTGTGTGTAGTGGTTACCTGATCAGGGAACTCCTCTCTGCTTCCAGGCATGTCATCACCCCCCCAGGGAGGGAGGCAATGCCACTGTGGCAACCGGACTCCTGGGGTGCCACACATGCACTGTGAGCTGTGAGGTCTTATTTAGACAGATGTGTGCCTTTACAAATCAAGTCCTATCAGTTTAATTAACCACAGCTGGACTCCAATGAAGGAGTAGAACCATCTCAAGGAAGATCACAAGGAAATGGACAGCATGTGACTTAAATATGAGTGTCTGAGCAAAGGGTCTGAATACTTATGACCAGTTTTCCTTTTTTAATAAATTTGCAAAAATGTCTACATTTCTGTTTTTTTTCAGTCAAGATGGGGTGCAGAGTGTACAATAATGAGAAAAAATGAACTTTTTTGAATTTACCAGCTGCAATGAAACAAAGAGTGAAAAATTTAAAGTGTTTTGAATACTTTCCGAACCCACTGTAGTATTCAAGCACGCCGAAGATACTCTGCTAGCACCCGAGTTTGCTCTTATAGCACCTTGTCCGAGCACGTTCGCTCAACACTAATGTCTATATAACGTAAAAATCTAATGGTTTTTCTAATATACTGTATTGAAAAAGTCCCTTTCATTTTGTGTCCACTCTCTCAAACTGCTTTATAATTTTTTTACCTATTTTCAGATCCCTAGTGCATGCTGGGATACTCAAAGTAGATGACATCAGCGGGCAAAGGCTGAGGTCATTGACGTAGCTTCTGTCCCCACCCCGAAATGAAGCATCATCAGTGACGTCCATTGCAGGGGCTGCAGTAATCCCTGCTCTTCTGAGCATGTGTTGGTTGTCAACTCCAATGCATGCTTAGTACGCGCTTCCTTGTACTCATCTTCCCCAGGTCTGCCAGTGAGTCTCTGCCATTGCTCCTGGTGTCTGGCATTGGCTTTGGCACTGAGGACATGTTTTAAGTGCGGCAGCTAACCAGTGAGCTCAGCGGCTCTACCAGTGTAGACACAACGCTCCCTTCAGGACTGCTGAGGTCACTGATTGCCTACCACACTTTCGACATGACATCAGCGCTGCAGCCAATGCCAGACACAAATAGCAACGGTGGATTTGAGGAAGGTGATTACAGCATGGTTTGCAATTTTTTAACAAACTGCATCTTGGGCTCAACACTATCTGAAAGGTGGACAGCCCCTATAAGTTTTCAAGTTATAAGTGCAGGCCCATCTATAATATTGTGCTTTATTTTATCTCAGTAGGTTTACACATGCTACAGATGAAGATAAAATACATTCAAACAATATTAATAAAATAAGCATAGTAATATTTAACAGTTCTTAGACCACATTTTTTAAGCAATTTGCTCAGAGTGTAAACTTACATTTGGAATACTATTAACTCCCTCTCTCATTAGACCATAAACCAATTCCAATATTGCAAAAATAAGAAGGTATCAAGCCGGAAGAATCTTCTAAGCCTTTGGAATTTAGAACCACCTGACTAAATTATTTATACTTCACAGAAACGATGGATGAGTGCAAACTGGCTAAAATTCTGTCATGAGACTTCTGAAAAATAACAGACTTAACTTACAATAATACAGTGTAAAATTAAGCAGTACAAAAGGGTAGAATTACATGTTCGAATGCTGTAGTTCCAAGTGTCTCTCAATATGTTACGCATCAAAAGTATTAGATTTTGATTACTGTATGTGTCACTTGAGCCAATGTAATAGAGTATATTTGGATGTCTGAGATTGAAAGTAGATTAGAAATGATCCATTATAGAATAAATCACAATGGACTACTTTAAAAGAGTGCCTGTCTTTAATGCATTTATCCATAGCTCCCAACCTCACCAGATTTAGTGGGACTGTTAGGCTATGTGCACACGATGCGGATTTGTTGCGTTTCCGCAGCATTTTTTTCCGCGCGAAAATGCTCCAAAAACACAAGTGATTACTAAAGCAAGGTTAATCAATGATATTCCTGAAGTGTTGTGCACATGACCCGAAAATTTCTGTCCTTATTTGCAGGGTTTTATTTTCTGCAGCATGACAATTTTTTTTGCAGATCTGCAGCGTTTTTCACCCATTGACTTCCATTGAGTCAGTCAAATCTGCAGCAAAAAGGCAGGTGTAAAAAGGTTTGCGGGTTTGCTGTCATAAATGCTGCAGAATTGTCAAAGGAAATTATGTCAGAAGCAGGAAGAGTGTGTGGACGGAGAATATGTGTGGGCGGAGAATATGTGCGTGTCTGTCTGTGTATGTGTACCCATGTGATGAGCAGCCAATAGTGATTGTGCTTAGGCATGATCTGATGGGAATACTACTCCTATCTGGCTACATCTTTTGTCAAATATTCAAAGACCACATGAGCTGATGATGGGAGAATAGTCTCATCTGGCGCCTAAGTTCAATTGTAAAAAAAATCAAAACATTGAACTAATGACATACAATATACACACTCACCGAACACCTAATCTCCGACATCCACGTCTCCTGCAACCAATCAAAAATAATAAACCAACATATGCTCCCTGTCCACCGTAGTCTATTTAATACCGAGTGTCCCACGTCGATGTCACCCGGCCGCTCACACAGTGGTAGTGCCATAAGTGAGAGCACTGGAGCTTTAAACTCTCACGGGAGTGCAGTGATACACTGCGGGAGCAATCACCTCCAGTTGGTGTATCACCGGAGGCCAGGTAGAGCAGTCTCATTTCTCGATGTGACCGTTCTACACGTGAGATCACCGTGGGACACTCGGTATGAAATAGACTACGTGGACAGGATACTATTATATGTTGGTTTATAATTTTATTTTTGTTGCAGGAGACGAGGGTGTTGAGGATTATGCGTTCAGTAAGAATGGTTAATTTAGATTCAATAAAGGAGTCTGTGTGCTACAGGGCAAGTGGGAAGAGCGAGGCTAAGTGCCAGAATTGTCGCATCTATAAGATGCGCTGTTTCTGTGACGGCTGAGAGTTGATGCATTTAGCCTGGGGAGATGTCAATATACATGGCCCCTTCACAGGCTATTAATATCAGCCCTCAGCTGTCTGCCTAGCCTTTGCTGGTTTGATTTTATAGGGGAACACATGTCAATTTTTTTCAGGGGTTCCCCTGTAAACTAGCCAGTAAAAGTTAGGCATAAAGGGAACCTTTATGGATATTGGCTCCTTCCTAGAAATATAGCATCAGCCCTCAGCCATCGGCTTTCCCTCTGCTCGTTATGAAAATTTTGCAGGAGCCCACACAATTTTTTTTTAAATTCTTTGAAAAATAAACAGATATTGTGTTTCACGCAGATTTTTGACAGTTGCTGTTTTGTTACAACATATGTAGGTTTATTATGTTAATGCTCCTACATAGGCTGGTGAGTGTGTGCCTTTATTTAACTCTTTATGTACCGTTTTATTAATGAAGGTATCTGGCTGACACCTGTTCATTACTATTACTATTATGGATTTACAAAACCGCATACAAAAACGCATGAAAAATCGCATGAAAAAAACGCATCAAAACGCATAAAATGATTGGATTTTCCACTGCATTTTTCTGCCAAGGGATACAGAAACCTTGCAGAAATTTCTTCCAGCATATCCGCAAAGTGCGCACATAGCCTTATAATTTGAGTGGTCAGTCCAGCTATCGAGGCAGGTCAGGGCTTTATCCAAATTTCCACTCTTTTCTCTCTGCAATATCTTCATGACATTGTAGCTCCCGGTACTTAGGGGTTGGGCCAGTATCTCTATGGACACACATTAATGAAATAAATATTTTTCTACTTTTCTCGTGATTGGGTCTCCCTAGGAATTTAATTCACAGCCTCTATCACTGCAGACAGAAGCTAAAGAAATGAGCCACAGCCTATACTGACAAGTATGGGAGAATTTTGTATACATGAAGCTCTGAAATCACAGTCAAATTATACTGGTACATACAGATACCTCTGTATGTACCAGTACCAGATAGTGTATTTCTATGTATCTGTATTCTAGAGGTAAAGCAAAAGTCAGATTTTTTGTTCTTAAAAAATTACTAAAAAATTTTTACAAAATTTTAATTTTCTCTTCTTGAGACCTGGTCTCCCCAGAAATCGAAATCACAATCATTGCAAGTGGTAATTAAAGCATTGAGTCATAGTCTGCACTTACACGTATGGGAGAATTTTCTATACTTGAAGTTGCCCTCAGTCACCAAACCCTCAGCCCGATTATACTGGAACATAGAGCTAGATCTGTAAATAGCAGTGTATTTCTATGTTCCTGTATTCTATTCTAATGTAATTTTTAATGTGCTTTTTTTAAAAAAAAAAATAAACATTACAATTCATAAATCAACAAATAACGTGGACATATTTGGCATCCATGTAATTGTGCAACCTGCACTACACAGTAATTAGATGATTTATGCTGATCGGTAAATAGCGTTAAAAAATGGCTTTTTTTCCTATATTAAATCCATAAAAAATGTAATAAAAATGTAACGCTGAGGCTGTGTTCACACATAGCGTAAATTCTTTGTTTTTGTACATTTTTTCTGGATTTTTTCTGTAAGTGTCCGCACCACACGATGAAATAGCAATCTTCTATGATTATGTGTGTTTGCTGTGTTTCATTTATGCATTTTTCTCCTTATTTCATGCATTTTTGGTGTACATGTGAATCAGCATTTTTATCCCTTTTTGAATAGTACAGAAAAGCTTTTATAATGCACTTAAAAATGCAACATTTTTTATTTCACATTAATTTTTTTCACGCTCCACATAAAAGCCTATTTAGAAAAAAACACCAAAATTGCACAGTGCAACAGCATTGTTAGACATACTGACAGCAGGAGTTTTTCTGAAATTACAGGAAAAACATATCTTTGTACCGTGTTAGCCAAAAGATTGAAAAGTATTACAATTTGAGAGTCCTCAGTGGTTGATACCTATTAATGACTTCCTGAATTTATGGTAACAAATTGCAAGCTTTCAAGACTACTCAGGTCTCTTCATCAGGCATAATATAACAAAATCAGAAGTCACATATTTATGCACAACAGGACATAGAATAATGCAGTAAATAAGGCATGTGATGTGAAGCAGAACTATCAAATGTAGGGCAGGGAGAAACAGTTATGGTAGTAAATATTGGACCAGTTCATAGATAAGGAGTGTGAACAATTTTTGTACTGAGATTGAGGTCTGATCCAGGGTTGTGATGCCCCCACAAGGTCTGTGTCATGCTGCTGCTATGCAGGTAGATGCAAGCTCCACTAGATGGCAATAGAGTGGAGGGAGGACAGCACACAGCAAGAGTAGACTTGCAGTGCAGCCGCAAGGCTAGCAGCAGATGGTAGCAGAATAGTCAAACAAGCCAGGTCGATATTAGTCTGTAGCGCAGTACCAAATGAATAAACAAACACAGAGTCAGAAACAAGCCAAATAGGTCATACCAGTCAGGAGCAGATATTCCAAAGACAAGAGGCAAACAGCAGGTCAGGGTCCAAGCCAAGTCAAATATCAGAGAGTCCAAAACTTGAAAGGGGAAGCACAGAGTCGGGACAGGAAGAAATCACAATCCAGTCAGGAGCAGATACTCCAAAGACAAGAGGCAAACAGCAGGTCAGGGTCCAAGCCAAGTCAAATATCAGAGAGTCCAAAACTTGAAAGGGGAAGCACAGAGTTGGGACAGGAAGAGCGGAACAAATAGACATGGGCAAAGTCAGCAACAGCAGAAGGACAAATCAGGGTATACACGGAGTCAGCTACTCACGCCGTAGGCAGAAACTATAACTGACACCGCATGCAGGATGCAATGAAGTGAAATAGCCAGCCTGGTGCCAGAACGAGGCAGAGAAAAGTTAATCCTTGACATGATCAGACTGGGAAAGGGATACAGGATACAAAACCCGGCCTGGATCATGACAGTCTGAGGAGCACATTCCTTAATTCAGGGGTGGGGAACCTTTTATCTGTCAAAGGGCCATTTGGATATTTATAACATCATTCAAGGGCTGCACAAAATTATCAACATGAAAATATGATTTTGCTATATTTGGTGAAACAATTAATTAATTAACTCCTATGTGATGCCTGAAACTGCTTCTCTTTGGTGAGGCTGTGATGTTAGGTGGTATTGATTATGTTACTATTCACAACTGCTTTTCCATATTTGTGTTGGTCTGGAGCACAGTCATTTGTTTGTGATGATATGTTTTGTAAAGAACTTGCAGTAGTAAGTTGTTCTGAACACAGATGTATATTACACTACAGGTCTCCTCAAAGTGGGAAATTTATCACTGCTCACATTTCATTTCTAGAATGCAAGCAATCGGAGGTCTGAAGTATATATTGTATATAGCATAAGAGTCACAGTCAAAGCAAATAGAGCTCTGGCAAAAAATTAAGAGACCACTGCAAAATTTTCAATTTCTCTGATTTTTCTCTTTATAGGTATATTTTTGAGTAAAATGTAAATTGCTCTTTTATTCTATAAACTACTGACAACATGTCTTTGAATTTCCAACCCTAAATTTTTTATTTATTTTCAGAAAATGAGAAATGGTCAAAATAACAACAAAATGTAGTGCTTGCATACCTCAAATAATGGTAAGAAAACAAGTTCATAATCATTTAGAAACAACAATGCTAATGTTTTAACTCAGAAATCAATATTTTGTGGAATAACCATGATTTTTAATCACAGTTTTCATGCGTCTTGTAGAGTTGAGCGAAACGGGTCGAAAAATTTCAAAACTCGCCGACTTTTGGTAAAGTCAGGTTTCATGAAACGAAACCCGACCCTAGGGTGAGGTCGGCCACGAGCTTGGCGACTTTAGCGCCAAAGTCACGTTTCAAAAGTTTGTTTTCCGCCCTTTTTCAGCCTATCTGGATCCACGGACACTGTGGGCAACGTGATGACATAGGCAGGGGTCACCACCATCTTTGAGAAGGGCATGCAAGTGATTGGCTTGCTTTGGGGGGCGTCACAGGGGGTATAAAAGGGCGTGCACGCCGACCGCCATGTTACTCATGCTGATCTCAGAATAGGGAGAGATGCTGCTGCTGCTGATTCTGTAGGGAGAGCGTTAGGCAGGGAAGAAGACACCAAAAACTGCTTCTGCTGCTAGCGATTTTGCCTGTACAATACACCAGTCACTGTGTGTGCAGTGCAAGTGGAGGCTAAATTTTGCTGGATCAGCTGTGTTGGTTGTTAGGCTGCCTTATAAGGCTTCCTGATAGCTGCATTGCTGTTTTCCCACTGCTCTGCAAACTGTTTTTTTAAAAGCAATCCAAATTTTTTTTTTTGCCCTGGTGAAGTACTGAGCGTGCATTTTTTCACACCATACAGAGGTGTACGCTCCTCACACAGTACCGTGTAACGGCTGTTATCACGGCCACAGTGAAGCTATCTGTGTGTGACTCTGTAAGGATAAGTCGAGGACATGTTCCGTTCTTACAGACCTCCACCTTCTAGTTTTGTCTGGTTTTCAAACAGTTAAGTATATTTGCTGTTTGATCACATTCAAAACTATAGAGAGACAGCGTGTGTCAGTCCGTATACTTAAAAAACACGGAGCTTGACAATTTTACGGACACCGGACAGCGGTGTACGTGCACGCTCCTCTCTCAGTACCGTGTAACGGCTGTTATCACGGCCACAGTGAAGCTATCTGTGTGTGACTCTGTAAGGATTAGTCGAGGACCTGTTCCGTTCTTACAGACCTCCACCTTCTAGTTTTGTCTGGTTTTCAAACAGTTAAGTATATTTGCTGTTTGATCACATTCAAAACTATAGAGAGACAGCGTGCGACAGTTCGTATACATAAAAAACACGGAGCTTGACAATTTTACAGACACCAGACAGCGGTGTACGTGCACGCTCCTCTCTCAGTACCATGTAACGGCTGTTATCATGGCCACAGTGAAGCTATCTGTGTGTGACTCTGTAATGATAAGTCGAGGACATGTTCTGTTCTTAAAGACCTCCACCTTCTAGTTTTGTCTGGTTTTCAAACAGTTAAGTATATTTGCTGTTTGATCACATTCAAAACTATAGAGAGACAGCGGGTGTCAGTCCGTATACTTAAAAAACATGGAGCTTGACAATTTTACGGACACCGGACAGCGGTGTACGTGCACGCTCCTCTCTCAGTACCGTGTAACGGCTGTTATCACGGCCACAGTGAAGCTATCTGTGTGTGACTTTGTAAGGATAAGTCGAGGACTTGTTCCGTTCTTACAGACCTACACTCTAAGGAGATTCCTATTCTGCCCAATTCTATATACACCTTGTAGTTTGTCATACACTAGCCAATTTCTGCCTGTGACATAGCGGTGTGATATTCACTGGGCCTCACACAATCCAACAGTGTCCACAAGTGTGTTCAGAAATTCTACATCTCCCCTGTCCTATAGTGACATTTTTCACACCAACGACATTGAGCCTGTGACATAGTGGTGTGATATTCACTGGACCTCACACAATCCAACAGTGTCCACAAGTGTGTTCAGAAATTCTACATCTCCCCTGTCCTATAGTGACATTTTTCACACTTGTGACATAGAGCCTGTGACATAGCGGTGTGATATTCACTGGGCCTCACACAATCCAACAGTGTCCACAAGTGTGTTCAGAAATTCTACATCTCCCTTGTCCTATAGTGACATTTTTCACACCTGCGACATTGAGCCTGTGACATAGCGGTGTGATATTCACTGGGCCTCACACAATCCAACAGTGTCCACAAGTGTGTTCAGAAATTCTACATCTCCCCTGTCCTATAGTCACATTTTACACACCTGCGACATTGAGACTGTGAGATAGCGGTGTGATATTCACTGGCCCTCACACAATCCAACAGTGTCCACAAGTGTGTTCAGAAATTCTACATCTCCCCTGTCCTATAGTGACATTTTTCACACCTACGACATTGAGCCTGTGACATAGCGGTGTGATATTCACTGGGCCTCACACAATCCAACAGTGTCCACAAGTGTGTTCAGAAATTCTACATCTCCCCTGTCCTATAGTGACATTTTTCACACCTGCGACATTGAGACTGTGACATAGCAGTGTGATATTCACTGGGCCTCACACAATCCAACAGTGTCCACAAGTGTGTTCAGAAATTCTACATCTCCCCTGTCCTATAGTGACATTTTTCACACCTGCGACATTGAGCTTGTGACATAGCGGTGTGATATTCACTGGGCCTCACACAATCCAACAGTGTCCACAAGTGTGTTCAGAAATTCTACATCTCCCCTGTCCTATAGTGACATTTTTCACACCTACGACATTGAGCCTGTGACATAGCGGTGTGATATTCACTGGGCCTCACACAATCCAACAGTGTCCACAAGTGTGTTCAGAAATTCTACATCTCCCCTGTCCTATAGTGACATTTTTCACACCTGCGACATTGAGCCTGTGACATAGCGGTGTGATATTCACTGGGCCTCACACAATCCAACAGTGTCCAAAAGTGTGTTCAGAAATTCTACATCTCCCCTGTCCTATAGTGACATTTTTCACACCTGCGACATTGAGCCTGTGACATAGCGGTGTGATATTCACTGGGCCTCACACAATCCAACAGTGTCCACAAGTGTGTTCAGAAATTCTACATCTCCCCTGTCCTATAGTGACATTTTTCACACCTGCGACATTGAGCCTGTGACATAGCGGTGTGATATTCACTGGGCCTCACACAATCCAACAGTGTCCACAAGTGTGTTCAGAAATTCTACATCTCCCCTGTCCTATAGTGACATTTTTCACACCTACGACATTGAGCCTGTGACATAGCGGTGTGATATTCACTGGGCCTCACACAATCCAACAGTGTCCACAAGTGTGTTCAGAAATTCGACATCTCCCCTGTCCTATAGTGACATTTTTCACAACTGCGACATTGAGCCTGTGACATAGTGGTGTGATATTCACTGGGCCTCACACAATCCAACAGTGTCCACAAGTGTGTTCAGAAATTCTACATCTCCCCTGTCCTATAGTGACATTTTTCACACCTGCGACATTGAGCCTGTGACATAGCGGTGTGATATTCACTGGGCCTCACACAATCCAACAGTGTCCAAAAGTGTGTTCAGAAATTCTACATCTCCCCTGTCCTATAGTCACATTTTTCACACCTGCGACATTGAGCCTGTGACATAGCGGTGTGATATTCACTGGGCCTCACACAATCCAACAGTGTCCACAAGTGTGTTCAGAAATTCTACATCTCCCCTGTCCTATAGTGACATTTTTCACACCTGCGACATTGAGCCTGTGACATAGCGGTGTGATATTCACTGGGCCTCACACAATCCAACAGTGTCCACAAGTGTGTTCAGAAATTCTACATCTCCCCTGTCCTATAGTGACATTTTTCACACCTACGACATTGAGCCTGTGACATAGCGGTGTGATATTCACTGGGCCTCACACAATCCAACAGTGTCCACAAGTGTGTTCAGAAATTCGACATCTCCCCTGTCCTATAGTGACATTTTTCACAACTGCGACATTGAGCCTGTGACATAGCGGTGTGATATTCACTGGGCCTCACACAATCCAACAGTGTCCACAAGTGTGTTGAGAAATTCTACATCTCCCCTGTCCTGTAGTGACATTTTTCACACCTGCGACATGGAGCCTGTCACATAGCGGTGTGATATTCACTGGGCCTCACACAATCCAACAGTGTCCACAAGTGTGTTCAGAAATTCTACATCTCCCCTGTCCTATAGTGACATTTTACACACCTGCAACATTGAAACTGTGACATAGCGGTGTGATATCCACTGGGCCTCACACAATCCAACAGTGTCCACAAGTGTGTTCAGAAATTCTACATCTCCCCTGTCCTATAGTGACATTTTTCACACCTACGACATTGAGCCTGTGACATAGCGGTGTGATATTCACTGGGCCTCACACAATCCAACAGTGTCCACAAGTGTGTTAAGAAATTCTACATCTCCCCTGTCCTATAGTGACATTTTTCACACCTGCGACATTGAGACTGTGACATAGCGGTGTGATATTCACTGGGCCTCACACAATCCAACAGTGTCCACAAGTGTGTTCAGAAATTCTACATCTCCCCTGTCCTATAGTGACATTTCTCACACCTGTGACATTGAGCCTGTGACATAGTGGTGTGATATTCACTGGGCCTCACACAATCCAACAGTGTCCACAAGTGTGTTCAGAAATTCTACATCTCCCCTGTCCTATAGTGACATTTTTCACACCTGCGACATTGAGCCTGTGACATAGCGGTGTGATATTCACTGGGCCTCACACAATCCAACAGTGTCCACAAGTGTGTTGAGAAATTCTACATCTCCCCTGTCCTGTAGTGACATTTTTCACACCTGCGACATTGAGCCTGTGACATAGCGGTGTGATATTCACTGGGCCTCACACAATCCAACAGTGTCCACAAGTGTGTTCAGAAATTCTACATCTCCCCTGTAATATAGTGACATTTTTCACCCCTGCGACATTGAGCCTGTGACATAGCGGTGTGATATTCACTGGGCCTCACACAATCCAACAGTGTCCACAAGTGTGTTGAGAAATTCTACATCTCCCCTGTCCTGTAGTGACATTTTTCACACCTGCGACATTGAGCCTGTGACATAGCGGTGTGATATTCACTGGGCCTCACACAATCCAACAGTGTCCACAAGTGTGTTCAGAAATTCTACATCTCCCCTGTAATATAGTGACATTTTTCACCCCTGCGACATTGAGCCTGTGACATAGCGGTGTGATATTCACTGGGCCTCACACAATCCAACAGTGTCCACAAGTGTGTTCAGAAATTCTACATCTCCCCTGTCCTATAGTGACATTTTTCACACCTACGACATTGAGCCTGTGACAAAGCGGTGTGATATTCACTGGGCCTCACACAATCCAACAGTGTCCACAAGTGTGTTCAGAAATTCGACATCTCCCCTGTCCTATAGTAACATTTTTCACAACTGCGACATTGAGCCTGTGACATAGCGGTGTGATATTCACTGGGCCTCACACAATCCAACAGTGTCCACAAGTGTGTTGAGAAATTCTACATCTCCCCTGTCCTGTAGTGACATTTTTCACACCTGCGACATGGAGCCTGTGACATAGCGGTGTGATATTCACTGGGCCTCACACAATCCAACAGTGTCCACAAGTGTGTTCAGAAATTCTACATCTCCCCTGTCCTATAGTGACATTTTACACACCTGCAACATTGAGACTGTGACATAGCGGTGTGATATCCACTGGGCCTCACACAATCCAACAGTGTCCACAAGTGTGTTCAGAAATTCTACATCTCCCCTGTCCTATAGTGACATTTTTCACACCTACGACATTGAGCCTGTGACATAGCGGTGTGATATTCACTGGGCCTCACACAATCCAACAGTGTCCACAAGTGTGTTAAGAAATTCTACATCTCCCCTGTCCTATAGTGACATTTTTCACACCTGAGACATTGAGACTGTGACATATCGGTGTGATATTCACTGGGCCTCACACAATCCAACAGTGTCCACAAGTGTGTTCAGAAATTCTACATCTCCCCTGTCCTATAGTGACATTTCTCACACCTGTGACATTGAGCCTGTGACATAGCGGTGTGATATTCACTGGGCCTCACACAATCCAACAGTGTCCACAAGTGTGTTCAGAAATTCTACATCTCCCCTGTCCTATAGTGACATTTTTCACACCTGCGACATTGAGCCTGTGACATAGCGGTGTGATATTCACTGGGCCTCACACAATCCAACAGTGTCCACAAGTGTGTTGAGAAATTCCACATCTCCCTGTCCTGTAGTGACATTTTTCACACCTGCGACATTGAGCCTGTGACATAGCGGTGTGATATTCACTGGGCCTCACACAATCCAACAGTGTCCACAAGTGTGTTCAGAAATTCTACATCTCCCCTGTCCTATAGTGACATTTCTCACACCTGTGACATTGAGCCTGTGACATAGCGGTGTGATATTCACTGGGCCTCACACAATCCAACAGTGTCCACAAGTGTGTTCAGAAATTCTACATCTCCCCTGTCCTATAGTGACATTTTTCACACCTGCGACATTGAGCCTGTGACATAGCGGTGTGATATTCACTGGGCCTCACACAATCCAACAGTGTCCACAAGTGTGTTGAGAAATTCCACATCTCCCTGTCCTGTAGTGACATTTTTCACACCTGCGACATTGAGCCTGTGACATAGCGGTGTGATATTCACTGGGCCTCACACAATCCAACAGTGTCCACAAGTGTGTTCAGAAATTCTACATCTCCCCTGTCCTATAGTCACATTTTACACACCTGCGACATTAAGCCTGTGACATAGCGGTGTGATATTCACTGGGCCTCACACAATCCAACAGTGTCCACAAGTGTGTTCAGAAATTCTACATCTCCCCTGTCCTATAGTGACATTTTTCACACCTGCGACATTGAGCCTGTGACATAGCGGTGTGATATTCACTGGGCCTCACACAATCCAACAGTGTCCACAAGTGTGTTCAGAAATTCTACATCTCCCCTGTCCTATAGTGACATTTTTCACACCTGCGACATTGAGCCTGTGACATAGCGGTGTGATATTCACTGGGCCTCACACAATTCAACAGTGTCCACAAGTGTGTTCAGAAATTCTACATCTCCCCTGTCCTATAGTGACATTTTTCACACCTACGACATTGAGCCTGTGACATAGCGGTGTGATATTCACTGGGCCTCACACAATCCAACAGTGTCCACAAGTGTGTTCAGAAATTCTACATTCCCCTGTCCTATAGTGACATTTTTCACACCTGCGACATTGAGCCTGTGACATAGCGGTGTGATATTCACTGGGCCTCACACAATCCAACAGTGTCCACAAGTGTGTTCAGAAATTCTACATTTCCCCTGTCCTATAGTGACATTTTTCACACCTACGACATTGAGCCTGTGACATAGCGGTGTGATATTCACTGGGCCTATCACAATCCAACAGTGTCCACAAGTGTGTTCAGAAATTCTACATCTTCCCTGTCCTATAGTGACATTTTTCACACCTGTGACATTGAGCCTGTGACATAGCGGTGTGATATTCACTGGGTCTCACACAATCCAACAGTGTCCACAAGTGTGTTCAGAAATTCTACATCTCCCCTGTCCTATAGTGACATTTTTCACACCTGCGACATTGAGCCTGTGACATAGCGGTGTGATATTCACTGGGCCTCACACAATCCAACAGTGTCCACAAGTGTGTTCAGAAATTCTACATCTCCCCTGTCCTATAGAGACATTTTTCACACCTGCGACATTGAGCCTGTGACATAGCGGTGTGATATTCACTGGGCCTCACACAATCCAACAGTGTCCACAAGTGTGTTCAGAAATTCTACATCTCCCCTGTCCTATAGTGACATTTTTCACACCTGCGACATTGAGCCTGTGACATAGCGGTGTGATATTCACTGGGCCTCACACAATCCAACAGTGTCCACAAGTGTGTTCAGAAATTCTACATCTCCCCTGTCCTATAGTGACATTGTTCACACCTGCGACATTGAGCCTGTGACATAGCGGTGTGATATTCACTGGGCCTCACACAATCCAACAGTGTCCACAAGTGTGTTCAGAAATTCTACATTCCCCTGTCCTATAGTGACATTTTTCACACCTGCGACATTGAGCCTGTGACATAGCGGTGTGATATTCACTGGGCCTCACACAATCCAACAGTGTCCACAAGTGTGTTCAGAAATTCTACATCTCCCATGTCCTATAGTGACATTTTTCACACCTGCGACATTGAGACTGTGACATAGCGGTGTGATATTCACTGGGCCTCACACAATCCAACAGTGTCCACAAGTGTGTTCAGAAATTCTACATCTCCCCTGTCCTATAGTGACATTTTTCACACCTACGACATTGAGCCTGTGACATAGCGGTGTGATATTCACTGGGCCTCACACAATCCAACAGTGTCCACAAGTGTGTTCAGAAATTCTACATCTCCCCTGTCCTATAGTGACATTTTTCACACCTGCGACATTGAGCCTGTGACATAGCGGTGTGATATTCACTGGGCCTCACACAATCCAACAGTGTCCACAAGTGTGTTCAGAAATTCTACATCTCCCCTGTCCTATAGTGACATTTTTCACACCTACGACATTGAGCCTGTGACATAGCGGTGTGATATTCACTGGCCACACACAATCCAACAGTGTCCACAAGTGTGTTCAGAAATTCTACATCTCCCTTGTCCTATAGTGACATTTTTCACACCTGCGACATTGAGACTGTGACATAGCGGTGTGATATTCACTGGGCCTCACACAATCCAGCAGTGTCCAGAAGTGTGTTCAGAAATTCGACATCTCCCCTGTCCTATATACACCTTGTACCTTGTTTTACATTACTATGTAGTTTGTGGGATTTTGTGTACATTTTTACCAAAAATGAGGAAGGCTGGTGGAAGAGGCCATGGAATTGGGCGGGGATTGCCAGCTGGTAATGATGGTGTTGGTGGTGGATCTGATGGTAATGGCAAAAGCAAAATAGGACCGAATGCAGGAGATGTTGAGCTTGCGTCATCGTCTGGCTCCACAAGGCCTCGAAGGCTTAGTTTTCTAGGAGTTGGCAAACCGCTTTTAAAGCCAGAAGTTCAGGAAAAAGTTTTGGCTTACATTGCTGACTCAGCCTCCAGCTCTATCGCCTCCTCTTCTGAAGTTGTAAAAAATAAAAGCACTGAGTCATCATTGGAGGCTCATGTTCATGAACCACACCTTTCCTTGTGTCCTTCACCCCAACCAAGATTGAAGGATGACGCAGGCCATACAACTGAAAACTCCATGGAGCTGTTTTCACATGCCATGCCTGGGTTATCAAGTGAAATGGTGAATTACCCAGGCCAAGATGAATCTGACATGGAGTGCACTGATGCACAGCCGCTGATAGATGATTCTGCTGGTACATTCACTCAGAGCACTACATTGTCCTCGCAGTGTAATGAGCCAGATTCTGACCCTGAGACTCAGGTGCCCCTTCCCGCATACTATACCACCATACACGGTGACACAGAGGAAGGTGCACATGACATTGAATAGGAGGTGATGGATGACCCAGTTGTTGACCCAGACTGGCATCCATTGAGGGAAGAGGGTGCTGCTTCCAATAGCTCAGATGAGGACAAGGAGCATCCACAGCAGACATCGACATCGCAACAGCTGTTATCTGGCAGGCCCGGAGCATTCCAAAGACAGGTTCCAAAATCAAAAGAGTTGCTGGACAGCTTGTCCAGATGGTCAAAATAGCACAGCGTGCTAGGCCGCAAAATGTCTTCCAAAGTAGGAAGAGTGCAGTGTGGCACTTTTTTGAGCAAAATCCTCATGATCAGGCCAAGGTTATCTGTAAGAAGTGCGCAAAGACCTTTAGCCGAGGGAAAAATCTGAAAAATTTGAATACCAGTTGCATGCTTAGATATTTAACCAGCATGCACTTGCAAGCGTGGACACAACACCAAACCTCAAGTGCCACATGTGCAACTGATCACAAAGAAGGTAGTCAGCAACGCTACATTGTTTCCCTCACTGTAAGCCCACCGGTTAGCACAGCAGCAAATGTTGAGGTGTCGTTGCAAGGCCAAAGCAGTCAGGGAATCCCACTGTTATATCAACGAAAGACTGAATCTAGGCCACCAGAAAGAACACCAACTCCATCACCATCATCAACCCTCTCTCAGTCTGCCCTGTCCACCGCTAGTTCCACCATATGCAGCTCTCAAGTCCAGCTCACCCTCCCAGAGACTATGAGTAGGTCAAGAAAGTACTCAGTCTCTCATCCGCGTACACTGGGTTTGAACGCCCACATTGCCAAACTAATCTCGTTAGAGATGTTGCCCTATTGGTTGGTGGAAAGCGCAGCTATCCGCGAACTCATGGCCAATGCAGTACCACGCTATGACCTACCCAGTCACCACTTCTTGTCTCGCAAAGCCATCCCAGCCCTCCACCATCATGTGAAAGACCGCATTGTCCATGCACTCAAGCAGTCAGTGAGTGGAAAGGTGCACCTCACAACAGATGCATGGTCCAGTCGGCATGGCCAGGGCCGTTACATGTCCATCACTGCGCACTGGGTTAATGTGGTGGATGCAGGGTCCACAGGGGACAGCGATGGTGGGACAAGTTCTGCCTAGCCCACGGTATAGGAAACAGTTGGCTGTAGGCGTTCGACCCTCCTCCTCCTCCTCCAGAAGTGAAAGCTCGTCCACAGAGCGCAGTCGTATGAGCACTCCATCTGCAGCTGTCACTGTTGCACACGAGGTGTCCCCCTATCGAGCAGCTAGTGGAAAGTGTCAGCAGGCTGTGTTGCAGATGATGTGTTTGGGCGACAGACACACCGCGGAGGTGCTGGCCGAGTACTTTCAGCGACAAACTGAGTCATGGCTGGGCAGTATACATCTTGAGGCAGGCAAGGTAGTTAGTGATAACGGCCGTAATTTTGTGGCAGCCATAGCCCTTTCAAAACTCAGCCACTCACCTTTCTTGGCTCACACCTTGAACCTGGTGGTGCAGTGCTTCCTCAACAATTATCCGGAGTTAACAGCCCTGCTCCAGAAGGTGCGAAGACTGTGCGCGCACATCCGCCGGTCGCCTGTACACTCCATTCGTATGCAGAAGCTGCAGCGATTGCTCCACCTTCCCAACCACCGCCTCATTATCGACATTGCAACAAGGTGGAACTCCACCCTGCACATTGTTGAGCGGCTGTGCGAACAGAGGCAGGCCATAATGCATTTGTGGGAGGATACACAGCCAGGCACTTTGAGAGCAGACATGGAGTTGACAGGTGTGCAGTGGTTGAAGCTGAAAGACCTCTGTAAAGTCCTTCAGTGTTTTGAGGAATGCACACGGCTGAAAAGCACAGACGACGCCATCCTAAGTATGAGCATCCCACTTATGCGTCTGCTCATGCAAACTTTGATGCACCTTAAGGAGCAGGCGTCTACAGCCAATGTTGACGAGGAGGAAGAGGAGGAGGGAATCATTGATGACATTCAGCCATTGTCTGCTCAGGGACCTCTCCTGGACGAGGTGGAGGAAGAAGAGGAGGAGGATGATGATGGGGATGATTACTTAGGGGAGGAGGATGCATCTCGTGGGGCAAATGAAAATGTTGGCGTGGCAAGGTCTGGTACAGGGTTTGTGCGTGACTGGAGGGATGTGGATTTGCCAGAAAGTGCTCCTCCAACCAGCACTCGCAGTGCATCATTGACACCGGGAACATTGGCCCACATGTCAGATTATGCCTTGCAGATCCTAAAAAGGGACCCCCGCATTGCCAAAATGATGAACGATGACGACTACTGGTTGGCCAGCATCCTGGATCCACGCTATAAAGGCAAATTACAAAACATCATGCCACAGGAGAACCTTGACCTAATATTGGCTAATAAACAAACAACTCTGGTAAACCGGTTGGTTGAGGCATTCCCAGCACACAGCAGTGGTGATGGTTCTCACACGAGCCGTACGGGCCGGGGGCAGCTTGGCAGAGGTGTTTGTGGTGCACACAGCAGAAGTGGCGTTGGAGACAGGGGTTTCATGACAATGTTGTGGACTGATTTTTCAAGTACCGCTCACACAACTGGTAATACTGCATCGATGGAAAGTGACAAGAGACAGCAGTTGTCAACTATGGTTACAAACTACTTTTCCTCCCATATCGATGTTCTCCCGCACAGGTCATTCCCCTTTGACTATTGGGCCGCTAAACTGGACACCTGGCCTGAATTGGCACAATATGCCTTACAGGAGCTCGCTTGCCCAACTGCAAGTGTGCTATCGGAAAGAGTCTTCAGTGCAGCTGGATCAATCCTGACAGAAAAAAGGACCCATCTATCAACCCAAAATGTGGATGATCTAATCTTCATTAAAATGAACCATGCATGGGTTTCCAAGGATTTTGTCCCACCTTCCCTTGATGACCCATAGGTTGCCAGAAAAATGGCTTGCTTTGGTCCTCCTCCTATTCCGCGAACTTGACCTATTTTGCCTTTTGCAGCAGCTGAATGTCCCACATCAACATATGCCACTTTGTAAACCGCCCTATCTGGGCTGCCCCCCCCATGGCCGGGGTCACCACCTAGCGCACGAAACCGTGCAAGTGCTGTTGCCCTGGACAGGTGGGTAGGCCGATTCTTGGGCACGGGCACTGGCACAGGGTCCCTCATAGTGCAATCAAGTGTCTCTGACGGTGGTGGTGCACACCCGCCGTCAGACACACCGCCGTACTATGAGGGGCCCAGTGCCAGTACCGACGCCCACGAGTGTGCCCCCCTTGCTTGGGCAGGGCCCCAGCATTTGCAATGTTTACCTCTCCCTGCTCCTCCGCTGTGTAGTCTGAGCTGTCAAATCCTTCACTGGGAGTGCCACTACAAATTGATTGAACTGAAAGATGATGGTTAAGATGTAGCTATGCCCTGTCCTGCTGGCCGGGCTCTAGCTCCAGATGATCAATGGCTTCCATTTCTTATGGACGTCGACTCACAATGACATGCAGTGGTGGTTTATCATCAGCTTTCACAGTTTTCCTTCTCACAAACGTGTGACATTCCGGCGCACATTTTAAAATGTGCCCTCTCATGCCAATCAAATAGAATCGCCTACGGCCTGTGGCTTCTGTCTTTTGCACTCCAAAGTTACGTAACAGATCATGATAGCCAGTGAGCACCATGTTTACATCGCTCCCTGTGATAAAAATTTGATTGAGATGAGTAACAGTTATGGAATCAACGGAAGTGCGATACAGCAAGACTTTATTCACAAAATATGTTTTCACTGTCTCAACACACAAATTAATTGAGGGTCAGCATCGCCTATGAGAATTGTGACTGAAGTTTTTCCCGTGAATAGTAATTCCTAGATTTCTGCAATCACTAGCCTTTATGTCAGTAATTGTATGCATCTCATTTCCTATTGCGGAAAGGCTGGACTGTATTACTGAGACAGAAATATATATGAAGATTTAAAAATAACACCAAAAGTATATAGTTGTGTACGCATCAAATGCATTTCCTTTTTCCACTTTTTAGATTGCTGTGTAATCCATACTGAGAACACGGAGATTTTACATGTTTAAACTATGCTATATATACCTGCTATCCAGTGATAAAGTACCCTTTCTCAACTTTGTACAATCTGGTCAAATCCATACTGGGCCTGAGAACATCTGAGTCTGCCTCCTGATCTATAGACATATATTTTTAATGTGTAAACTAGGCAACATATATACCTGTTATCCGGTGAAATTGTACCCTTTATCAACTTTCTACAATGTTGTTGAATCCATACTGGGCCTGAGAACGGCTGCCGAGCTGTTAAGCAAGCTACAGCACCTGTAGTTTGGACACATAATTTTTTCAGGAATGACGGTTAGGCCTAACTCCGGAATTGCGGTTGACCTGAACTTACTGGGAAATCATCGTTCGTTTGCGGGGAATAATCTGAATCCCAGATCCCCATCACTAACGGAGTTCAGCAGGTTATCTGCACCTGTAAGCGACAAAAGCTGGTCCTCTCAGTGTAGCGTGCATGCAGCCCTGGACATGTATGGGAATGATAGACCTGTTATTGCTCGATCTCACGTGCCAGAGCCTCACTTATCCCTCTAGTAAGCTTGACGCGTACTGCGGGGGCATGCTGGAGTCTCGGTTGTTAACGGAATAAAGCTGAGAAATTGCTAGCACAACTACAAACACACATACCACACCACACACAGAATCGACAAAGCTTTCAAAGTGTGCATCTTTTCTTTAGGTGGCATGGTTGTGGTTTCCCAGGTGGAGTCCAATTAAGCCACAGGCCCACTCCTGGTGGTGCCCTTTTGGACATTCCTTTAAGGTTCAGCTTTGCAATCATACTGCCCCCGGAAACCAAAAACTTTGCCTTCATGGACGCTGTTTGGAGGTTCGTGGGAATAACGCCGCCCGATCAGCAGTCGGCATATGGGTCGCCCTCCCAGGGCTGTGGGGTACTCGGTACCGGGCCGGTGTCAGTGGGATGTGTCACAGCAGCTGTGACCCGGACGGTGGCCCTGGGCGCCCATGTAAATGGCGTGGTATAATGGTAAAGAGTTTATATAGATAGTTTGACGCCACCTGTGGTGTTCGGCAACATAGATGTTAGGCCGACGCTGCATGCAGATCCTCTGGGACTGATGGTGTTGTGCAGCAAAGATGGTGAAGCTCCCCACAGGTGGAGCTGGAGTCCCAGGGAAGTGTAGATGTAGTGATGGGGGAAAGGCACAGGCGGTGTAGGTGCTGGTACCCAGATGTAGCGGTGCTGGAATAACTGTAGGACACCAGAGCGTGCAGTTCCAAAGCTTTACTCACAGTCTGCAGGTTACACAGATGCCTGCCTCCGTGCTGTGTCCTCCGGGTCAAGACCTCAGCCAACCTCCGGGACCAAAATGGAAAGCTCCCTTCCAACACTCCGCCAACATGTACCTTCCTGAACGTCTCCTTTCTAGCGCTTGTGGGGGAAGCACTCACAGGACCATGGTTCACTGAAGCGCCTCCTGGCTAACAGATGTTCTTCAGACTTTACTTGTATGGCAGACAGCTGTAGCCTTTTCCTTCTGGCTCCCACACGTCGATGCTGGGGCCTCCGAGCCTTAGTTGGGTACAGAGCATTTATAGCTGCTACTTCCCCCGGTTTCTGCTGCAGGAACGTCAGTGTCCCTACAAACTCGGAGACCGGAATCAGGACCAAGCGCTCCAGCTAGGAGTGAGCCTTAACTCTGCTAATCCTCCAGCTCCCCTTCTCACGTCCACACACTTCCCCTTCCCTGCACAGAGTGCCCTAACTTACCTCCTCCCGACCACAGAGAGCAGCTCCTCAGCAGTCAGGTTCAGAGGTCTCCCTGCTAGCCTGGAGTGGGAAAAGTGTTGTGTGTTGGTTTCACTGCTAGAGAGATCCTTCGTTGATCCCAAGCTTGACAACACACTCCCTAGGAGGAAGGCAATGCCACAGTGGCGACCGTACTCTTGGGGACGCCACAAGTGCACTGAGGCCCAGCCACTGCTGGATGATGCTGCTGGTACATTGACCCAGACCACTACATTCCCCTCGCACTCTACACTGCCAGAATCTGACCCAGAGGAAACTCAGGTTCCCCTTCCCACATACTATACCACCTTACACGGTGACAAAGAGGAAGGTGCAGATGAAAGTGCAGGTTCCTTGAGCAGGTGGGGGGCATACTCATGGGTGATGGCACTGGCACAGGGCACCACATAGTACGCAAAAGTGTCTCTGCCGGTGGGAGGGCCTAAACAGCCAAGTGCAGTGAGATGGAAGATGGGGACGACAAGGAGTTCAGAGTAGTGCAGGGATTCCCTAGCAAGGAGACTTATGTAATTGTTTTCAATGTTGGGACAGCAATTTTTGGGGAGCACTATACTCTGGTGAATGATATATGGGGCCCACCATACACTGGAGCATTCCAAAGGTGGACATCAGACACTGGAGCAGCATTTACAGGGCCCATTATACACTAGAGCAGTAGAAATGGGGCCCATTATATATGGAGCATTATTTGGGCCCATAAGACAGTGGAGCATCATCCATTGGGACCAACATATACTATAGCATTATGTGGAGCTCATCATATACGGTTTGAAACATTATATGGGATCAATGATTCCATATGGAGAAATATATGGGCCTCATTACTCTGTATAGTGCACTAAGCGCTGGCCATAATACTGTATGGAGTTATATACTGTCCGTTTTTGGAGGTATTGGAGAATTTAAAATGGATATCAGTCATGAGATGTAAGAAGTGAAGTATTTTTCATTGTACTATACTGCTATTTCTCTGCCGTATCAGAGCATCATGAGTTGTGGTATGTGTTAAAGGGGCGCTCTTTGGCCCTGGGCCCACGAAAACCTGGAGCCAGCCCTACCCCCCACAACTGTAGCCAAATAACCCCCATTTTTCAGTGCGTAACTAGTATTATGAAGTAAATTAAGGTTGACAAGCTTAAGTAATAAGAATTGATGCTTTTGGCATTCAAATGGGCACTGTAGGTGTGTTTCCTGTCCTCCTCTCACTGCCGACTTTAATTCCCCATTGACTTACATTGGGTTTCGTTTTTCGGTTGGACCCCCGACTTTTCCCTATAGTCGGCCGATTTTGCTCGACCCGACTTTTGGAAAAGTCGGGTTTCATGAAACGAAACTCGACCCTAAAAAATCAAAAGTCGCTCAACTCTAGCGTCTTGGCATGCTTTCCACCAGCCTTTCGCACAGCTTTTGGGTGACCTTATGCCACTCCTGGTACAAAAATGTAAGCAGTTCTTTGTTTGATGGCTTGTGACTATCCATCTTATTCTTGATTACATTCCAGAGGTTTTCAATGGGGTTCAGGTCTGGAGACTGGGCTGCCCATGACAGGGATTTGATGTGGCGGTCCTTCATCCACACATTGATTGACCTAGCTGTGTGGAATGGCACATTGTCCTTCTTGAAAAAACAGTCCTCAGAGTTGGGGAACACTACCTGGGCAGTAGGAATCAACTGTTTTTCCAGGATAACCTTGTATGCGACTTGATTCATACGTCCTTCGGAAAGATTGAACTGCCCAATTCCAGCCTTGCTGAAGCATCCCCAGATCATCACCGATCCTCCATCATATTTCACAGTGTGTGCAAGACACTGCGGCTTGTACGCCTCTCCTGGTCTCTGTCTAATGCGCCCAGGTGTTGTGGAAAGCTGAAAATTAGACTCATCAGAGAAGATTACCTTACTCCAGTCCTCTATAGTCCAATCCTTATGGTCTTTGGCAAACTTCAGCCTGGCTCTCCTTTGCTTCTCATTGATGAAAGGCTTTTTCTAACTTTACATGACTTGAGCCCTTCCTCTAGGAACCTGTTGCGAACTGTTCTTGCCATGCACTTCACCCCAACTGCCATTTGCCAATCCTTTTGTAGGTCACTTGATGTCATCCTGCAGTTGCTGAGTGACATTCAAACAAGATGACGGTCATCCTGGTCAGTGGAGAGTCGTTTTCGCCCTCTGTCGGTTTGTAGCTTTATTGTCCACAATGTCTGCTGCTTGACCTTGTTGTAATGGACTGCTGACTTAGAAATTTTAAGGATGGAGGCAAAATGACTCTCACTGTATCCCTCTGCTAGTAAAGCCAGGATTGAGCCCTTCTTTTCCTCACTCAAGACTTTTCTTTTCAACTCCTTTGGCATGGTTAAAAGTTATTTTTTCATTCCTATTACTTTTGGGATATTACTAGCACTTGTTTTGCCATCCAGCTTGTCCTATTGCAAGAGGATTGTGAACACCACATCAGGGTTTTTTATATTTTCCTTCATTAGATAAGATTTAGTTCAGGTGATCACCTAATCAGAAGCACATTAAGTAGAATGTGGTGTACTCTGGTTGGAATTCATCTGACACTGGAATGGAATGGCTGTCAGACATGTAGAGAAGCTGATATTTATAAAACTGTGCAGTGGTCTCTTAATTTTGGCCAGAACTGTACATCAAATAAGACATGCTAAGGCTGGATTATATAAAATAGGGGATAGTGGGGCTGGAGCATGTACATCACAGGGGACAGTAGGGCTGAAGCATGTACATCACAGGAGACAGTAGGGATGGAGCATGTGCATCACAAAAGATAGTGAGGCTGGGGCATGTACATCACAATAATTAATGGGGCTGGGGCATGTACATCACAGGAGACAAGGAGACATTGGGGCTGCAGCATGTACATCATAGGAGACAAGAGAGCTGATGATACTGTCTTCGTCTGTGGAGTTGGCCAGTGTTAGGATGTAATCCTTCAATGCATGCACATGCAGCGTTCAGTAGTGAATGCTGCATGGGCATGCTTGTAGTGCAAGAAGTAATTAAACGACCCCGGGAGTCTGCCCAGGGGCAGGTGAAAAGGTCATTGCGGGCCGCAAATGGCCTATGGTCCGGAGGATCCCCACCCCTGCATTAATTTATGTAGAAAGACATAACTCCATGATACACATTCATTCCTGCTCCAGGTTACTTTTTTAAGTACAGGGTCAAAGCTTTTCTGCACTATAAAAAAAACACTTAAAAACGCTGCTTCACATCTGAACCAAACATGCATTAGATCAGATTATTATTGCATAGTTTGGTACGGACACCTGCAGAAAACAGAAAACACAGTATTTATGCAACTTGTGAACATAGCTTTACAGGCACAAAATAGCCAGATGTTGCATAGTGAAGCTTACAAGTTCTGGCTGCTTCAACTATGAATAAATTAACAAAAAATTATTCAATAGGTCCCAACTAGATGAGTATGATGGCCAGATCACATCGCATCGGCTCTGGCTAATCAACAGCCTCACCAAGGACGCAAGAAGTGAAGAGATTCTCAGGCCTCTCAGCCATTCACCAAGTACAACTGACCTGGATGATGGACCAGAGTCCTGTGAATTGATCCGCTCATCTCTAGTCCCAACCGGCCTGGATATCGTGGAAAAGTCCCGGATTTGCGTCTACGCCCTACAATCTCAAGCATCTGCATAGCGTCCCTCACTGCCACTGCCCCATCTGATGTCTTCTGCCAGGTGAGAAAGAAATGGTAAATGGCTGTGGCTTGGGGAGTGGCTTAAGGCATGGTAAAAATTTGCCACAGCACTGTGCATGCTGCATGATTTGTCCCTCTTTCTGTTCTTCTAAAGTGGAGTGGCATGATTTATTACTGAAAAAATTTATCACAAGCAGGTCCAGAAGCACACTCTCAAAATGTTATGTTTTCTAAATCTATCTAAATGAATGCAATATAGCGTAAGTCAAAGCGTCAGAACATGAAGAAAAGAGAAACCTTCCAGCTTATTATCAGCAAACAGTACAAAAGCCTGAATCTCTAATGGTATGGAGTTGCATTAGTGCCTATGGCCTGGGCAGGTCACACATCTCAAAAGGCCTTATCAATGCTGAAAATTATTTATAGGTTCAAGTACAGAGTATGCTCCATCAAGACGACTATTTCCGGAAAGGCCTTCCATATTCCAGCAAAACAATGTGAAACAACATACTGCATCAATAACAATAACATGGCTTCACAGATTAAGAGTTTGGGGGATGAACTTAGTGCTGAGATCTCATCTCCCGAAATCTCCATCTGCACATGCGCCAGCCCCGGCCAACAGCCATTTTCCCGGAGTCCAGTCCACCGCATAGGAAGCCATGTAACTGCGGGAGTCTGGGCTTTCACAAGATGTTGGCAGAGTCCCTGCAGCACCGAACACCCACAGCGGCGCGCCGCACCGCACATCCAAACGCCCCCTCATCCCAGCCTGCAGCCGGTAAGATATATCCACATTATAAGATACACCCCCATTTCCCCCCCAAATTTGGGGGAAATAAAGTGCGTCTTATAATACAAAAAATACGGTAGGTGCTTTTATTTAATCTTTCTTTATACAAAGGTATTAGCACATAAACTTACATGTATGGCACTGACACATGAGTATATTCAAGTGTGCCCTCATAAAGTGGTGATTTCTTCAACCTGAAGTTTGCTTCCAAACTAGGTGTCACTAACAGTAGCAAAAAATACATATTCACTATGCACTGCAATAAAACAGAATATGCAGTGCAGAGAGAAAATCTTAATTTCTGTTACATAATATTCCAAAAAGAAAAGACCCAGAGAGTTTTCCTATTCAAAATCAATAATGTTTCAACTTGCATGTGTGCACATGCCCTAATATTAACTTAGATACCATTTATGATTTTAAGGTAAAAGGCTTGAAAAAATATAGTACACTAATTATATATATGTTTAATGCATTTGTTATTTATCATTAATGCTCATAGTATACATATTAGATATCTTTGATATTGAATTTGTGTGTAAAGCAATTTTGATGAGTTTATGAAGCCTCAAAAAATAAAGTTATATCCAATTCCCCATTTTTAGTATTTAAATCTACACAAGTTGGTATAGCATAAATCCCAAGTGTATTATTAGAGTTCTGTATGGCAAATTCAGGAGTAAAAGGCTGCTGAAAGGGTCTCGAGAAAATGAACTTGAGTCGAAGAATGAGAAAAAAAAACACATTCACTTTGAACAGCAGTAAAATTGTTAACAAAATGATTTTCATACATCAATGGCCGGTTAGAAGTCATATTTTAAGAAATAGAATATTTTAGAACAATACTTTGTAAGTTAAATATTAACCATGAATGTGTGCACATATGAAGTATTGCTTGAAGTTGTTACATATATTTTATTGGATCTATTAGGCTATGTGCACACACTGCGGAATCACCTGCGGGTTTTTCCCCACGGAACCGCAGGTAAAACCGCTGGAAAAGTGACCTGCGGTTTTGCCCTGCGGTTTCTCACCTCTACTATATTAAAGGTGTGAAACCGCAGCGGAATCCGTAGAAACAATTGACATGCTGCGGTTTATAAACCGCAGAAAAACCGCGCAGAAAAAAACGCAGCGTGAGCACAGCGGATTTGAAAACCCAGAGGGTTACATGGTACAGTACCATGTCTGCGGAACTGCTGCGGTTCCGCAGGGCTAAAACCACAGCGTGTGCACATAGCCTTACAGAATACAGCCTGAAGCGTGGCTGCACCGTGCATATATTATGAAGAATAGAACTGAAGAAAAGGATCATCAAGTCCTAGTTAATATGAAAGCAGCAATGTAATGAATGTATCTAGATCCAGAAAATGCAAGTGCTCCTATCTCTGTGCCAATTTAAAACCTCAAGTAGTAACTGATTCTCTGCTACCTGGTATATGTTGGAGCAGATGCAGAATACCACTGTAATCAATATATGACGGAACAAGAAAAATCTAATTTTAAAGTGCGGCGGGAAAATTTTGGCACAATAGAAATAAAATTATCATAATAAGTATTACCGTAGGGGAATAGGACATAAGACGGCGCAGATCCTAAACATTATGGTAGAATTCATTCTCAGCTAAAAGCTCTCGAGCTAGCAAAAGAAACAAGTGAGTGTAACATAATAGCTGCATATGTGACAGAAATAACAAAAACTAGGTGTACTCACTTGGGTTTTGTTGTGTAAAATTCCATCATAGCTTCCTCTACGTGCCTTGTTCTTAGCGTGTGGAAGGGACATGGTAATAGTGATCCAAGTAGGTAAAGCTTGCTTTACACACACATGCCTTAACAGAAACTGAATAGCTGAGCCACTTGATTAACCATTACAATGCTATATACAAACCCACATAGGAGGGGCAAAGTTCTGGTCTGATGGTCACAGCCTTCAACAGCTGAGACGTGTGATCAATCCCTCTAATGCCCCTTGCCTGATAATATTTGTATTTCCTACATGCTAATTTTCATTTTACACTCTCTAATTTTCTTAATTCCATGTTTCCCACAGAATACATCAGAATAATAGGCAGCTATAAGAACTTGTTCAATATCCAGCCTTCTGTTCACTAGGACACATTTGTCAGTCAGGAACTCAGTTAATATATGTTGATGCATTAGACAATCAAAACATCTCTCCATATAGATAGCAGGGCGTCTCCAAATGATCCCATAAAGGACCAATCACAGCTTAGCATCCGATCTAGTCTATCAATCTCAGACCCCACCGAGCTATGATTGGCAGCATCTTGGGAGGAGGAGTGAAAGCATATGCCCCTGAGAAGACTCTGAAGAAATGCCAAGTTGCACTACAAGCAGATATTTCACATAATGCGCTCCAAAATCAACAAATGTGAATATCTCTGTAACTCTGCAACACAGTACAAAACTGAAAAGAGGAGCAGAATCAGGGGAGCTCAGGGATTTTTACAAGTTACTTAGCTCATTTTTTTTGAGCAAGTGACGGTCCTCTTTAAAGTAGTAATTAAATAATGTCTTAAATAGAACAACATTTACTGATAAAATTAATATGATGACATGGATCAAAAGAATAATGAAATGTATTAGTTTAATTACAGACTAAATCATATTACCTGATGGTGATTGCCACCCATGAGTGTGTAGGGAAGGTGACCTGACGGATGGACTGACTGGTCAGGTTTCAAAGGGGTTTGCACTTGTCAGGCAGGATGTCAGTTATGACAGAAGGGAAAACAGCTAGGAAAGTGTAGGTGACGTGCAGTACCTGGAATTGACATTAGAGGGCAGGGAGGAGTGTGAGCATAGGACTTGACATCAGCTTAGGGCTAAGAAACCATTGGTCATAGGGGGCGGAATTACAGGGAACCGGGAAAGCTATATATTTGAGAGGAGGGTTCCAGAAGATTCCAGTCCCCAGAGGGAGCTCAAGTGATGAGGAGACTGTGACAGTTGGTGCACTGTGAGGAGAACCTAACCAGGGGACTGAGAAGAAAGGAAGTCAGGGGGGTGGTCCTGACACGAAGTACCGCAGTATAGACGAGGCTCCGGGTGAAGGATATCGTATAGGGAATGACGTTTGACCAGTAAAATCACTGTTGGTGTTCAGGCCTAAGGCAGCCACAGTGACGGAGCTGTCAGAGCGTCACTAAGTGCGAAGGGACGGTGCATATATATATGTCCCAGGTGAAAAGTACGATACGTCGATGTGTTCTGTAACCGGAGAGCCTTGAAGAGTATTGTGGTGTGCTGTGAGGCCGTCGTGTGGACGGCGAGAGAATAAACTTGGACCTGTTGCACCCGAAACTTGCCTCCATCTCATGTCTGTATGTCACTGCGCGGTATACAGAGGGACCACCCCCCCAGCCCGGCCTACCGACCCTACAAGTACAGGCCCCACCCTCATACAGTAGCGTTCAAAATAATAGCAGTGTGTTCAAAAACATGAGTTAATCACAAAATCTTTATACTAGTTTTTGTTTCCTTGCATTGGGGACTTTGCATACTGTTTTCTAATTCAAAACATGAAGAGAAATGTATATAATTTTTAATCACTTTACAGAAAATAAAAAATAAACATTGGACTGTTCTAAAAAATAGCAGTGTATGTATTTGTCTTTGCAAACTCCCAACATGTACTATATTTTATGACGATTTAGCATTCCTATGACTCACTAACCTAATATTTAGCTGTATACCCGCAGTTTTTTAGAACTTCTTCACATCGATGTTGTATAGAGTCAACCAACTTCTGGCACCTAAATACAAACACATGGGCCATGCACACAGTGAACAAGTCTGTAGGACAGTGTTCACACCACCAAAAGACTGAAACATAGAAAAGCACAGTAAAACAAACGTATAAAAATACTCTGTTATAAAAAAAAGTAACAGTAAACAGCAAGTGCTAGTAAAAAGATGACAAAAAAACAGGATATTTGGTTGATACATTTTTTGCAAAAAATGTATACTAAGTCGCTCTACCAAACGTCAAGATATACCCATATCAGAGCAATCCCTAACCGATGTATTTAAAAACCTGGTCATGTGTATAGTACTTATATGAGCAGGATTCAGACAGGTAATGTCCGATGTGGGCAGGCTGCAGAGGACGGCATTTATGTGCATGGCCCACAAGGGAGGGGTTTGTTTAAATTGGTTTCTTGCTTTTGCAAGATTAGGGAGGTTTTCCACCCCTCCCTTGTGGGCCATGCACATAAAGACAGTCCTCTGCAGCGTGTCCACAATGGACATTACCTGTCTGAATCCTGCTCATATAGGTACTATACACATGACCATGTTTTTAAATACATCACTTAGGGACTGCTCCGATATGGGTTACCTTGACGTTTGGAAGAGTGGCTTAGTATCAACCAAATACACTGTTTTTTATCATCTTTTTACTAGCACTTGCTGTTTACTGTTACTTCTTTATAACAGAGTATTTTTATACGTTTTTTTTACTGTGCTTTTCTATGTTTCAACTTCTGGCACCTGTCAACTGTTATTCCACCCCAGGATGCTTTGACTACATCCCACAATTTTTTGGCATTTGTTGGCTTTGCCTCAGAAACAGCATTTTTAATGTCACTCCACAAGGGTTCTATAAGATTAAGGTACGAGAATGGGGCTGCAAACGCCATAACCTCAATTTTGTTTGACTGGAATCAAGATTTTGCTCATTTACTGGTGTGTTTAGGGTCGTTGTCTTGTTGAAACCCCCATTTCAAGGCCATATCCTCTTCAGCTTAAGGCAATATGACCTCTTCAAGTATTTTAATATATACAAAGTGGTCTATCATCCCTGGTATGTGGTAAATAGGTCAGAGTAAAAGGAACATGCACATATCATGATGCTTGCACCACCATGGTTCACTGTCTTCAGAGTGTACTGTGGCTTGAATGCAGAGTTTGGGGGTCTTCTGACGAACTGTCTGCAGGCCTTGGACCTAAAAAGAATCATTTTAATTTCACCAGTCTACAAAATGTTTCTCCATTTCTCTTTAGGTCAGTTGATGTGTTCTTTGGCAAATTGTATCTGCTTCAGTACATGTCTTTTTTTTTACAGTGGGACTTTTCTGGCACTTCTTGCTAGATTAGCTTCACACAGGCATCTTCAAACTATCGCGTGGCAGCTCTGGTTCTACTATTATTTAAATGTAGCTTTTTTTTGCTTTCAGGCCAGGGGGTTAATGTCAGTTTCCCTTGCAGACAGCGTGTTATAACTGCGGGGTTGCTTGGTCAGCTGATGCAGGTGGTGACTACCCCCACCATCCTTTAAACTGCCACCTGATGCATCAGCTGACTGTCGGTGATAGAGCGATCTACAGTGACCAAGCCTGGAGTAAGGAGCTCACTGGCTGCAGTGGTGTATCAGCTGATTTCATGAGTTTGTGATCCTAGTGAAAGCGAGGGACAAGGTTCTTAACAGCGATGGGGGAAGGCCCCACTTAGGGCATTAGGGGAGTGCAGGGACAGGTTCAGGTTTGAGCTCAGTTGGTGACCATTCCCTATTTCCCTATAAGTAGGGCCTTCCTCCCCCACATTTCCATCCCATTGTGTGTTATGCCGTCCGCTGACCAACTCCCCCGTTGAGTCCGTGTCTCATCGTGACACTGAGCCTTTGCCATTCTGGCTTTTCCTCCATCCATTCGAATGGTAGTCTTTCATTTTCTTCCATGTCTCCCTGGTTTGACTTTCCATTTTAAAGCATTGGAAATCATTTTAGCTGAACAGCCTATCATTGTCTGCACTTCTTTATAAGTTTTACTCTCTCCAATCAACTTTTTAATCAAAGTATCAAAGTACGCTGTTCCTCTGAACAATGTCTCAAATTACCCATATTTCTCAGGCTTTCAAGGATAAATGCATGTATAACATGTCCTGACTTCACTCTTAAATAAGGGCCACCTGATTCACACCTGTTTCTTCACAGATTGATTGACCTCACTAATTTAACTCCACACTACTATTATTTTGAACACACCTCCTTTCAATTCATTATTCTAATACACAGACAGAAAAACATGCAGATCATGAATGCTGAGTCTGTTGGTTTTCTTAGAATCTACTGCACCAACTGGTAAATTGTTTGACATTGGGTAATATAATTTATACCAAAAACAGTGATTAATCTGGTTAATCATAATGGACTGCTATTATTTTGAACACTACTGTATTTATATCCTATGAACAGTGACAGTAGATTTCACTGATAAAAATTGTGCATGCAGTGTCTCTAGGCAAAGTGTGCCATCAGAGTACTTCTCTTCACATAATTAAGGTTCTTGCTCACACCACCATATAACTCTGACGAGTGGTATCTGAATTTTTATTGGATAGCACTCGGACCAATGTTAAACAATGTGGTAGTGCTGATGAACATTTTATTTTCACTGACAGAATCTGTCTGAGAAAAAAATTGCAGCATGCTGTTATTTCACTCCAAGATTAAATAGGCACGAGAAAAAAAAAATGTCATATGGAGCCACAGTAAAGCTTTCAATTTTAAATCAGTGTGAGGGGTTGCCACACTTAGTTGCTTCCTCTGGTAGACACAGGAACACTTTGTTAGGCTAGGTTCACATTTGCGGCTGGGCGAGCTGCGGAGGGCTGCGGACATCCTCCGTGAGGCTCCGCCCATGGCTGCACCTCCTCCGGTCAGCTCCGCCTACAGCCACATACTTCTGCATGTGGCCTGCATACCCTACCTTTAGCATTGGGTACGCAGGTCGTGCTGCGCTATGCAGATGCCTCCGCATGCGTCATTTTGACAATGCAACGAAAAAAACAAATTCCAACATGGTGCGTTTGACGCGGATCGCTGCATCATCAAAATGACGCATGCAGAGGCATCCGCATACTGCGACATGATCTGCGTACCCAATGCTAAAGATAGGGTATGCAGGCCGCATGCAGAAGTATGTGGCCATATGCGGAGCTGACCGGAGGAGGTGCGGTAGTGAGCGGAGCTTCACAGAGGACGTCTGCAGCCCTCCACAGCTCGCCCAGCCGCAAATGTGAACCTAGCCTAAGTGAAACACCTGCTGGTTTATTGAAGTCAGCATACTCCAAGGCAGGGTTCAGAAAACAAAAACAGAGCCTTTTTGGCTTAACAGAAAACAAAATAAATAAAGTGCAACAGAGTCATTTTCTCTGCAGGTTTCAACCTGCAGACACATGGCAATTTCCTCCGCTCAACCTTGGAGCTCCATGGGAGTATCTCCTCTCCCAAGACACCACACCCAGGCAGTCTCACATTTCCAGATATTTAACAAGGACCATGTGATGATCACATGATTGTGACATCATCACCGGTCCTGCTAGTACACCTGCCGGTGTCGGCTGCAGAAAGAGATATGTTGAGCACTCTCCTTCCCACTCTATGAGTGCTCACATAAAACCAGCCCATGTATGAAGCTTACTTTAACCCTCCTAACACTATTCCTGTCTGAATGAACAGATGTCCAGAATTGAATCCAGGTGGATTTTCATATTGGACAGTCAAATTCCGAAAGTTTAAATCCCAAAATTGAGCTATATGCCTTTTAGCATCACATCGACACGTCAGCTCTATGTGCATTTCTATCCAAGATTTTAATAGAAATTAATTTGAATCCTTATTTTTTATTCTATATTTTACCCCGGTCATTACAGGCGATATGCTTGTAAGGATTTTAATTTTACTATATTACTAATTGGTATTTTTATGAATAAAAATGTCCTTCAGTCACTTTATCTTATCTCTTTTGATTTTTAGTAATTTTACAAATATTACTCTTATTAACACCATGTTTTATTAAATAGATATTTGCATATGCCTATTTTCATATATTTTAAAATTAATAATAAACATTTTGGTTTTATATCGATCTTTCTTTTCCCCAACCAATACCCTTTGCTTTTTCCTCTACACACTTCCTTCCATTATCTCTATTGTGGAATATGTTTATTATGTTCTGTCCCCACATGAGGCAAATGGAGGTGTAGTTGATTGGGGCTGGGAGAGATTGCTACCTTCCGTTTCCTCAATGCAGAGCAGACAGGACCATTGTTGCTGTTCAGTGTTCGGAGAGATTATACACACCAAGGATTGTGAAGTCTAGACTTGTTTATTGGAAATCTGGACATTCAGCATATGATTGGTAATGCAATACTTCTCCAGAAATGCAGGTGTAACAACCAAGGTGGTACAGCAAATGTGATGCAGCAAGGTGGCAGCAAGTTGGAGCAAGGTGTGCAGCAAATTGATTCAGCAAATGGGTCAAAAAATTGATGCCTTTCACAGCCCGTACAGGCGAGTCTCTCCCAGGTAAAAATGAAACTAAGATTGGCCACCAGCAGGAAGAGAAGGAGTGACCTGACCCGGAAGTGGAAGGCATGTACTAGAATTAATTAGCTGCAGGCTGCTGTACAGAAAAAGATCAGCAGGTGGCAGCAGACCAAATGCAAGACTACACAGCATGGAAAATAACACAATCTATGAAACCATATAATCATAAGTTTAGACGGAACAGCACACTCCCCGTCTGAAATTCTGTAAGTGATTTCACTATATTGTTTTTTTTAAAAAAAATAAAGTTCAATAACCTGGAAAATAAACAGAAATATGCATGCATGCAATAACTTCAAAACAAGGTAGATGACACATTTCCTGAGACAATCCAAAGAAAACCCATCTTCGGATCGGAGAAGCCGCACTAGGCCAAACTGTCTCCGACCCAATGGTAATCCAATGGATGAAGTACTAGGGCAGTGTTCTGTTCGTGGGTCATCCTACCGGAATGTCCTCAATTGGTAGTATCAATACGAGCTCGTGGATTGGCCTCTGAAATATCTTGGGCTCACCTTTCCTAAGGACCTTCAGCTCCACCTTCCAGACCTTACCGTCTTGACTAGGGAAAATCTTTGTAATGATTCCCATAGGCCAGTTGATCCTTTGGGCTTGTTGTTCTTTCATTAGTACCACGTCTCCTTCTTTCAAGTTCGGTTTACTCTGTCGCCATTTCCTTCTTCCTTGGAGGATCACGAGATACTCCTTTCTCCACCGGTTCCAGAAGTAATCAGCAAGGTACTGCACACGTTTCCACTGTTTCTGGTAGGTGTTTGCATGAGTAAACTCTCCGCTGACTGTTCCCGGTCTTTTGGGTGAGAAGAGTAGCTGGCATAAGAATGGTGGCATTTCGGGATCCATTGACACTGGGACAAGTGGTCTTGAGTTGATTATGGCAGAAACTTTGGCCAGAAGAGTAACCAAGGTCTCATATGTAAGCCTTGAAGAGTTTACATCCATAAACATAGAATTCAGGATGTTGCGTGAGATCCCGATCATCCTTTCCCAGGAACCTCCCATGTGAGAACTATGCGGAGGATTGAAGATCCAGGTGCAGCCTAATTCTGCCAGCTGATCCTGAATTGGCTTGATGTCAATATCCAACTTTCAACATGCACCGATGAAGTTGCTTCCGCGGTCAGACCTCAACTGTTTCACCGGTCCTCTGATCGCTAGAAACCGACGGAGGGTGTTGATCAGGCTGGATGCGTCCAAGAACACATGGAGTTCCATCCTAGTGCTGGCAGCAAGTGAGGTTCTGGTGTAGCATCTTGGTATATGGATTTCATTCAAGGCACACAAAGACTGCTTCCAGGTTTCCCATTTTGGTTCCTTATCAGGAGGTAGTGGGGCATCCCAGTCCTTGACGGTTTCAGAAAGCTGTCTCAGAAGGGATTTACCTTGTATGGTAATTGGTGCTACAAATCCCTGTGGGTCATACTACTAGTAGTGGGAATGTGGACAGAGCAGGAGACATTGCCGGACACACATCAGGGGATCAACTGACGTTACTGAGCCCCAGTAGCACAGGAACAAGTGTTGATTGTGCAGACGGCACTTCTGAGCAGCAACTGCCGATGTTGGAGGACAGGGTAAATACTAGAGACAGTGGAACCAGAGGCCTGATTGGAGCACGGTTAAAATCAGTAGTAGTCTACAACAGATATAAAACTTGATGAAATTAGGCCTCAACCTACACCTATGTTGACCCTGGGCTCCAACATCGCCAGTTGCTGCTCAGAAGTGTCTTTGGCACAGGTACTCCCTCCTGCCTAGCCTGGTTCCAGCACGCCAGCTGTTTCCAGGAAGTGTCAACGTCACTTTGTCACTAATACGTTGTCCTGTCATGTTGCGGTCAGGTTAGCTGAGTGTATTGTGCCTGCAGTTTAGGTGCTTCCTATGTGGGCTGTGGGTTCTGGTAATAAAGGCTGGTTCCGTAGTGCCAATAGGACAAGCACCCCCTGTAAGGACTGTGGGTTTCGGTAACTGCGGCCAGCTCGCGGCCTTGCAACTTTGTTTTTCATGGGTACCTTCTGCTACCCATCCGGGTTCCAGCACCGTCAGCTGGTTCTCGGCAGTGCCTTTGGCTGAGGTGCCTCCTTCTCGGTATCCGAGTTCCAGCAACATCTGCTGGTCCTTGGTAGTGCTTTCTAGCACAGGTACCTCCTGCTTAGTAACCGGGTTCCAGCACCATCAGCTGGTCCTCGGTAGTGCCATTGGCTCTTGTTCCTTCTGCTGCCCCTCCGGGTTCCAGCACCGTCAGCTGGTCCTCGCTAGTTCCATTTGCTCTTGCAGCTTCTGCTACCCATCCGGGTTACAGCACCGTCAGCTGGTTCCAGGCAGAGCCTTTGGCCTAGGTGCCTCCTTCTCGGTATCTGAGTTCCAGCAACGTCTGCTGGTCCTTGGTAGTGCTTTCTAGCACAGGTACCTCCTGCTTAGTAACCGTGTTCCAGCACCGTCAGCTGGTCCTCAGTAGTGCCATTGGCTCTTGTTCTTTCTGCTGCCCTTCCGGGTTCCAGCACCATCAGCTGGTCCTCACTAGTTCCATTGGCTCTTGCAGCTTCGGCTACCCATCCGGGTTCCAGCACCGTCAGCTGGTTCTCGGCAGTTCCTCAGCCTTCTTGTACCTTCTGCTACATTTCCAAGTTCAAGCTTTTGGAAATGGTTTTTGTTTATTATCACTCTGGATCTCCCTGACGACAACCCTGAAGACGACAACCCTGAAGACCACCCTGAAGAAGACGACGACCACGAAAACGATGACCCTGAAGACGACGACCCGGAACACCACCCCGAAAAAGACCAAAAAGATGACCCTGAGGAAGATGATCAAGAGGGCAAAGAACATGAAGACAACCACCAAGATACAGAACAACAAGAGACAGAAGACCAAGAAGCAGAAGACCAAGAAGCTGCAGAGCAAGAAGCAGAACAACATTAAGCATAAGACTAAAAATCAGAGCAAAAGATATTATCTAAAGTATAAGCAGAAGAAGACTAAGCAGTGTATGGGGGTGAGTCCGTTCCTCCTCGTGATGCCCCTGGAAAATGCCTGCTGCTGCAGGCCAAACTGAACGCGGACAAATCCTGTTGTAAATCTTTTGCGACAGGCAGAACGGAAGGTGTAATCTTCAAACTTTTATAGATAACAACTACAGGAATGCCTGTCAGAAATAAGAATATGATGAAGAAGAAGAATAGGGAGAAGATGAAGAAGTAGAATATGAAGAAGAATAATAGTTGAATAAGAAGAATATGAATAATGTAAAAAAAAAGAATAATAGGAAGAAGGTGAAGAAGAAGAAGATGAATAAGGTGAAGAAGAAGTTGATGAAAAAGATGCTGCTGCTGCTGAGGATCATGAAGCAGAAAGTGTGGGAGAAGTAAAAAAGAAGGTGAAGAGCATGGAAGTAGTGAAACATACATATCTGATAAAATATAAAAAAGGTTAACATTGTCAATATCTTTGTAACTCCGAACGTCTTTAAAAAAAAAAAAATTATTCCTGCTATTCCATTTGATTGGGCTAAACCTCTATGCCTTTAATGTCTCCTCCACCTCCCCCAATACATTCTACATTATTCTTAGTTGTTTTTCGTCATGTAGAATTAACCTACAAGGAAAGAAAAGTTTTTTTTTAATTCCGATATTTCTGTCCCATTGACTTGAATGGGACTTCCGGTATCGGAATCGGCGATACCCGATACTTTTTGGGTATCGGCCGATCCGATCCAATCCGATATTTCTCAATATCGGATGGTATCGCTCAACACTAGTTGTCACACAAAATATTTAATAAATAACACTTCCCACATGTATACTTTACATCAGCACAATTATGGAAACATAATTTTTTTTGTTAGAACGTTATAAGGGTTAAAATTTGACCAGTGATTTATTTTTCCAACATAATTTACAAAACCCATTTGAAGTGAGTTTGGGGGTCAATTTCCTCATTTGCACAAGGGAAGACTGGAAGCAATGGGATGAAACTGAATGGGAGGAGAGTGACACAGATTAGATATTAGAAAAAACTTTTTGACAGAGTGATCAATGATTGGAACAGGCTGCCTTGAGAGGTGGTGAGTTCTCCTTTAATAGAAGTCTTCAAACAGAGGCTGGACAGACATCTGTCTGGGAAGATTTAGCGAATCCTGCTTTGAGCTGGGGGTTGGACTAGACGGCCCAGGAGGTCCCTTCCAACTCTACGATTCTATGGTTCTATGATTCAATATAACAGAAAATACCCAAAAGTGACACCATTTTTAAAACTGCACCTCTCAAGGTGCGCAAAACACATTCAAGAAGTTTTGTTAACCATTCAGGTGCTTTTCCTTTTTTCACAAAAAATTTACTTTGGAACCAATTTTTTTATTTTCACAAGGGTATCAGGAGAAAATGGACCACAAAATTTGTTGTGCAATTTCTCTTGAGTACATTGATATGCCATATGTGGGGAAAAGCCACTGTTTGGGTGTATGGCAAGGCTCAGAAGGGAGAGAGCACTGTTTGACTTTTTGAATGCAAAATAGGCTGGAATCAACGGTGGCGCCATGTCGCGTTCTGAGACCCCCTGATGTATCTAAACAGTGGAAATCCTCTAATTCTATCTCCAACCCTAACCCCAACACACCCCTAACCCTGATCCCAACCCTTACCATAACCCTAACCACAACCCTAGCCCCAACACACCCCTATCCTTACCCATAACCCTAACCACAAACCTTACCCTAACACACCCCTAACCTTAATCCCAACCCTAACCGTGATCCCAACCCTAGCCCCAACCCTAGCTTTAGCCTCAACCCTAACCCTAACTTTAGTCTAACTCACTTTAGCCCAACTCAATTTAGCCCAACTCTAACCCTAATGGGAAAATGGAAATAAATAATTATTTTATTATTTTTACCTAACTAAGGGGGTGATAAAGGGGGTTTGATTTACTATTTTTTTTTATTTTGATGACTGTGATAGGGTCTATCACAGTGATCAAAATTAACCAAAAGGAAAAAATTTCTATTGTTGCCAGGTGCTGGCCCCTCGGCGGGCACACTGCTCATGCGCCTTTTCTCCCGGAAGACACTGGCGACCTGGTGGACTTCACAGGGGGGGTTGCAGGGACAACAGAGGTACTGGAGGGGATCTGGGGACCCTATTTCTCTCTCCTCTGATGTGCGATCATATCAGAGGAGAGAGAAATTTAATGGAAAATCTGACATTTTTTTTTTGCAGTCGCCGTTATACCATTAATAACGGCGATCGCAACACCAGGGTCGGTAAAAACCGACCTGAATCATGTTCTCTGGGGTCTCAGCTACCCCCGGTAGCCAAGACCCTGGAGAAATTCAGATTCTGGGGGGCGCAATACCCTTATTCTTCAGCGCCTTTAAAAAGCGTATTGGCGGTCGTTAAGGGGTTAAACAAAAATGGCTAGTTACCCCCTCGCAGCACTTAATGTGCTGGAAGAAACATCTGGGTTCACAACACTGAAACTAATAGCCTCCGTGAAACATATTCCCCCTCCAGCCAATGACTTTGTCACAGCTTATAAGAAATGAAGTTCTGCAGCTAAATGAACAGTCCAGAAATACAGAACTTGAGATTTAATTTTAACTCAACTGTAAATCATATTGGCTTTTGTGTTTGTAAATTTCTGTTTATTCCCTGAAATGTTAATTTTTAGTAATGGAAATTTGTCTTTACTTTTTTAAATCAGATCTTGGATTTATTATCTTCCATAATGGAAGCAATCTGATAACTGGTGTTATTGCTCTGAAACATTTTTTGGACCATTTGGTTATGCTTCAATATTTGCATCAACCTAATTTCTAAGTGTCAGACATACCATACATGGATAACATTGATTTTATTTGCACAATCAATGAAAACTAAAACTGAGCTTATCATCTACTAACATCCAATAAATGTGTTACTTAGACCTCTTGATAATACCATACACAAAGAATTAGTCATCATTCCAACATGAAGAATTTATTTGATTAGACAAATTCAAGCATGTTTGATCAATACATCCTGTGATAAACTAAGGCAGAATTGAAATTCATAGAAGTGTCTGTGTATTTCCTGTAACGCAATAAAAATTCTGTGTGACCTTCACCTAGGCCTAATGCAGGGTTGGGAAGCTCCGATAAATCCCTGGACATTCTGTAAAAATATAGGACACTTATTCTGATGTCTTTGAAAAAAAAGTATTTCAGCAGATTATTGTGATTGCAGTTCTCAATTTACATGTCCCAGTATGTCCTGGTTGGAATTTATATAAACTGTAGACATGGATTATTTTATCATTCATTGTGATTTATATAACAACAATATTTCTATTGAATGCACCCACTGTAAAAAGGAAAAAAAAATTATGCATATGGCCATCTTAAATGGATTCAAATTACAACCAAAAGGTGCATTTGTTCAACACAAATTTTATAATCTTCACGCAATATAACAGCAAGTATTCTAAAACAGTTGTAAATTTGCTTTTCAAAGTGGTAAATTCATCACTATGGTCAGAATAGCATGGATGACGTAATGGTTCCATGTAAACATTTTTACCAGTCACCCACCATGTTTCTTTACAAATCAGTAGACTCTTAAATACTGGAGATCGTTTTCCAGCTCTGCCGCCTATTATAAAATGATATCCCTATTATGGTAATCAAATCTTAGAAATTCTGTTTACATTTTGATGGTTATAATAACATATGGTGCTTAGTTAACATAACTTTGATTTAAAAAAATGCAAACACCTTCCCACCAAGTCATGGTGACCCTATGTGAGACGGTCCTAACTTCTAATATTAAAACCTTACCATTTGTCAAGTGATGTGCATGTGGATAAGGGCAGAGAAGGAGTGAAACACAGATAGTGGACAAGCAGCCATGGGGAAATGAATGAATATAATATCCAGCTCAAAAAACAGAGGAGGCCACACCATTGTATGCACTGAATGCAAACAGACTGTAACAGAAAACCTAAAGAGATAAACTGGAATATAATTTGGTGTTCATGCATCATGTAAGCATTTGTTCACATTGCCACCAAACAGACACAAACCCAAGATAAAAACTTAAGCAAATACCCTGCAGTAAATAAATAAACAGCAATAGTGCATGAAAACAACACAGAGTGCTTAGTTAACATAATTTTAATTTAAAAAAATGCAAAAGTCATTCCACCAGGTCACAGTGACCTACTCGGGATGATCCTAACATATAATATTAAAATACAGAAATCTTAAGTGCATGGGGTGCTGATCTAGCATGTCCATTAGTGAAGGGTGAACATGAACTGTAAAGATTCGAAGTCAATACCAAACACCTACTATTAGGGCATGGACTCAAACATGTAATTTTCCAGGAAGTCCTGATATTACCCCCCAGCCTAAAAATAGCGCCAGCAGCCGCCTTAGAAAAGGCGCATCTAATAGATGAGCCAATACTGATGCTTTGCCCTGCTCTTCCCACTTGCCCTGTGGCAGTGAGAAATGCGGTAATATTTGTGAGGTTGATGTCAGCTTTGTATTGTCAGGTGACATCAAGCCCAGCGATTAGTAATGGAGAGGTGTCTATAACCCCATAGTCATATTGTAAATAAAAAACAATCAGAATAAAGTCCTTTATTTGAAATAAAAATCTACACCCTGTTTTACAAATTTCTTTAAAAATATTAAGCAAAGTTACACTCACCTTACGCCTTACGCCCATTCCATTGAAGCTCATGTCACCTGTAGTCAACAGAAAATAAAGAACCATATCCCTCACCTCTCCAAAGTGAAGATGTTCCATGCTGTAATCCATGTCTGCGATATGTGGTTTACAACCTGGATGCTGCCATGATGTGCCGGTTCAGGCTGAAAACCCCAGTAGAATGGAGGTGCTGTGAGTGCAGCCTCAGTGACTAGTGGTGACATCACAGCTCCTCTTCCCAAGCTTTCCTATATTTTTCCCTTCCTCTCTGACTCAGAATGCACTCCAGTCTGGGGACAAGCTCCTCACTCGTCCAGTCCCCAGCACTAACTGACTGAAACTCTAACTAACTTCCTCCTCCTGACCAGAGAGAGCAGTTCCCCCTGAAGTCGGGTTCAGAGCTCCCCCTGCTGGCCTGGAGAAGGAACTGTGTTGCATACTGTGTATACCTGGCCAGGGGATCTCTCCTTGCTTCTGACCAGACATAACCCCCTGTGAGGGAGGCAATGCCATTGTGGCAACCGAACTCCTTGGGTGCGACATTCCCCCCTAGTAAAATTCAGTACTCCCGGCCTGAGGAAACATAAACAAACATATTAACAAATGAAAAATTATAACTATTACAAGATTTCAAAAATGAAAATTACAAAAACCATAATTCAAAAATATTCCTTGTGACAATTAGTCCATGCGTCATTGTCCATGATCCACTCCTGAGCAGGTTGGTAACTATATACAAGTAAAGTCCTGGCCACACATAGTCCTGTGGCCCAATTGTCCATCAAACAAGTAAAATAAGATTGCTAAAAAGTTCTTACAGAGTCTCTGTAGGCTCATATGCTTGAAAATTATCTATTTACATTACATATGTACACATCTTTTCTTTTGCAATTTACTTACATGCAGAACCTTATGGGGGTTTTACCTTGGGTACTACGGATAGACTTTCGTAGCACTGGTATTGCTGGTAACCTTATTCACTGTGCTTGTTACCACTGGTGTAGTGCACTCTTTTTTAGCTACACTACGAGTGACTCTACACAGGGGGAGATCTAGCGTCGGGTGCAGCCGCAGCCCCCATAGTGCCGCAAGATTCAGTGGCAGGCGCAGCTGTAGCCCCCATAGTACAGAAGAATCCAGCGGCCAACGCAGCCGCAGCCCCCAGAGCGCAGCAAGATCTGGCAACCGCTGCTGCAGTCCCTATAATGCCGCTATCAATTCCATATATACCGGGAGCAGCCTGGCTACAACAGTACTCTGTGGAGTCACATACCCTGAGCGATTTCAAGGAGAGACTGTGTAGTTTGTTTGACGTGTACCCCGTTTCTGAAAGCCAAAAAGTAAGCATTCTCATTGGACAGTTAACTGGTGCAGCTCAAAGAGAAGTAATGTCCTGGCAGGACACTGATAAAGAGACTGTAAAGCAAATTCTGGCTAAGCTGAGGGGCACCTTTGACACTCGCATTGCAGCAGAAATAAAAATGAGGTTCTTTGGGTGCAAACAAAGGGTGCAGGACAGTATACGGGACTATGCCCTTAATCTTCAGGAGGCACTGCGGGCCGTAAAACAGACTGACCTATACAGCTTGCAGGATGGAGACAGATTTGTTAAAGGAGCAATTTATTGAGTGACTCCTGTCCAGTACCCACAGGACACAGCTGCGCATCTTGGCCCTACAAAACCCTGACCTGAACTTTGCAGACTTTAAAGATAGGGCTATCCGGGTGTTGCACGAACCAAGTGTCAGCCACCCAGCGCCCCCTTGGCACCCAGCAATTACATACCACCAGGAGGCGGCATCCTTCAATCAGACCCCTGTTGAGGCCGATGCACAGACCATGGATAATGATCCATCTGCAGAACTACGTCTTCAGGTCCAGGAGCTGGCCAAAAGTGTGGCTGCCCTAGCCAAAACCGTGCAATCCATGCAAGTGCCCCCGAAGGAAAAGATCCAGTTGGCTTCCAGTCCAGATGACGTCCCATGGTGACGGCGGAAGAGGATCCCACCTACTAGAGGTAGAGATAATGATCGCTGCAACCAGGAAGGACGACCCATTTGCCACCGCTGTAGCAAAGCGGGGCACATCGCAAGATTCTGCAATTTAAACGACCAACCCCTGGGGCAGAGGGCCAACCCCAAGGAGTAGGACGACCAGGCTCACAAAGCTGGCGAGCCAAGTACGTCAGAGGACGACCGGTACTCCCAGTTGACATTGACGGCATCCCAATGAATGCTTTACTGGACACCGGCTCTCAGGTGACGACTATGCCATATTTTCTTTACAAACGGTACTGACTCCACCCCTTCACACAAAAGGAATAGGGTTTACCGGGTGGTTCAAGAGTATGAACGGGTGTTCAGCAAACACCCTTTAGACTTTGGGTAGGTAAAAGTGGTCCAACATCATATTCCCACTGGAAATCTTCCACCCATTAAAGAGAGATACTGGCCTGTACCCCCAGCTCACTATCAATGTGCCAAGAGTATGTTACGGGAGATGAAGGAGGCTGGGGTGATCAGAGACAATTGCATCCCCTGGACGGCTCTGTTAGTCCTTGATAGAAAGAAAGAAGGCACAATGCGGATGCGTGTTGACTACAAGCGAATTAACAGCATTACCCACAAGAACGCCTATCTGTTACCTAGGATAGAGGAATCACTAGCTGCACTGAGAACCGCTAACTATTTCTCAACCTTGGATCTCACCAGTGGTTATTGGCAGGGTCCCGGGGCAGAGGCAGACAAAGAGAAGCCCGCCTTCGCAACACCAATGGACCTCTCAGAATTCAACTATATGCCGTTCGGGTTTTACAATGCCCCAGGAACGTTCCAGAGGTTGATGGAGTGTTGCCTCAGACACCAGAACTTCAGGACAGTTCTGTTGTACCTAGATGACATCATTGTCTTCTCCAAGACCTAAGAAGACCATTTGGAGCACCTGGCTGAGATGTTCGAGGCCCTGTCCAACTTTGGCCTGAAAGTGAAACCGTCCAAATGCCACCTCCTGAAGCTCAAGGTGCAGTACCTAGGCCACGTAGTGAGCGTGGAAGGAATGGCATCAGATCCCGACAAAGTAACTGTTATCTGGGACTGACAGAGGCCCAGCAATATTCATGAAATACGTCAGTTCTTTGGGTTGCTAGGCTACTACTGAAGGTTCATCAAGGGCATCACTGAAATAGCCGCACTCCTGCAAAACCTTCTCGTGGGCCAGCCCAAGAAGGCCAGGAAGAAGAGTCCTACGTTTGACTGGAATGACAAACTAGAAAGATCCTTCACCCGGTTGAAGTTGGCTCTTACGGGAGATGAAGTCTTGGCCTACCCAGACTATGACCAACCATTTATACTGTATACCGATGCCAGCAACGTGGGATTGGGAGCAGTGCTGTCCCAAGTGCAGAAAGGCAGAGAAAGAGTAATCGCCTACGCCAGTAGGAAGCTTTTCCCCACTGAAAGGAACCCTGACAACAACAGCTCCTTTAAACTGGAGTTTCTCGCCATAGTCTGGGCTGTGACCGAGTGATTCAAACACTACCTGGCTTTGGTGAAGTTTACCATTTTCACGGACAACAATCCGCTGAGGGTCGCCCTCCCATGGCTGTGGGGTACTCGGTACCGGGCCAGTGTCAGCAGGATGTGTCACAGCAGCGGTGACCCGGTTCGTGGCCCTGGGCGCCCAAGTAAAAGGGGGTTTGAATGGTGGAATGTAGTTAATTGAATAATCGCTCATGACGCCACCCGTGGTGTCCGGCAAGGGAGGTGTTAAGCCGACGTTGCATGCAGATCTGCTGGGACTGATGGTATGGTGCAGCAAAGATGTAAAAGCTCCCCACAGGCGCTGTAGTCCCAGGGCAGTGTTGATGTAATTGGCATGGGGATGTAGCGGTGCTGGAAGGGTAGGAAGCAGACAAGACACAGCGGGGTGCAGTTTCTGTACCTTTACTTGACAAATGCAGTCCAGGGTCCTGATTACAGATGGTACCGGAGCAGGCTAGCCTGGAAGCAACTCAGGGATTCTCTTTCAGCAGATGGGCTGTGCAGTCTCCTTCCTAGCGCTTATTTGAGTGAAGTACTCCTAGTACTGAGTTACACTGAAGTTCCTCTCAATTCTCTTCTATTCTCACTCCTCGTATGGCAGACAGCTGTAGCCGCTATTCCTCTCTTGGCTCACTCCGTGCTGTTGTGCCTCCGAGTCTTAGCTGGGGGTAGTGCATTTACAGCCTCCTACTCCTCTGGTGTCTGTTGCAGGACCATTAGTATCCATACAACCGTGGAGACCAGGCTCCAGTTCATGCGCTCTCACTGGAGATGAGCCTTTCCTCACTGCTCGATCTCCGCGCTTCTTCCACACGTCTGCACACTTCACCCTCCTCACACTAACTGACCACTCCTTCCTCTTGGCCTTCAGAGAGCACTCCTCTTAATTCCGGTTCAGAGTCCCCCCTGCTGGCCTGGAGTGGAACTGTGTTGCATGTATAGGTTAACTGTGAGAGAGACCCTTCATTGCCTCCAAGAATGGCATTACCCTCCCTGGAGGAAGGCAAAGCCACTGTGGTGGCCATACTCCTGGGGGTGCCACACTCACTTGGAAACCACAAAGCTAGTGGTGATGGAGCAGCGATGGATGGCCCAGCTGTCCAACTATGAGTTTACCATCAAGTACCGGGAGGGCATAAGAATGCCAATGCTGATGTACTGTCCAGAATGCCCAACTTACCAGATGGGGAGGAAGATCAGGAAGAGCTAGAAGAACTTGAGTTGCCAGCCCCGCCTCGAGTGGCCCAGTGCTCCCATCGTGTGAGGGACAAGCGCTATGTCAAGCGGGAAGGCACGTTGAATCCGTTGCCCCACCAAGAGTGGACGGAGACACAAGATAGTGACCCAGCAGTCCACCTTGTAAAGGAGTTAATGACGCAAGCTGACTCGCACCCCGAGTCAATACTGATCATTAACAAAAAAAAAACAATATAATGTCATTATACACAGGAGATCTGTACTTAGTATACAGTGTCCATGTACAAGTATTACAATGATCACCAGTGACTTTATACACAGGAGTTCTGTGTGCAGCATATAGTGCATAGTGTCAGTGTACAGGTAATACAGTGAAAAATGAGGATGAATGAACTCATGGAGATCAACATCCAACACTGCGGAGACACCATCACATGTTTCTCAACTCAGTGATTCTAGAGCAATGCCCCCATCCCTTATGGGAAATATGTAAAAACATGTAAAGCACAAGCCGCGAAGACACCATCATATGTTTCTCAACACAAGCAATGACTAGCCAGGTCTTTCCCCGGGAAGGAACAACCACGGGAAGGGCAGTCTCCAATGAAGGAAACCACCTATGCCAAAACATGGTATCCATCCACAGACAGCTGTTTCGGGGTATTGCCCCTCATCAGTGTGGAGTAGGAAACTGGCCAGTAGGAGCAATGCCTAGTAGAAGACTGTGAAAAATGAGGATGAATGAACTCATGGAGATCAACATTCAACACTGCGGAGACACCATCACATGTTTCTCAGCGCAGTGATTCTAGAGCAATGTCCCCATCCCTTATGGGAAATATGTAAAAACATGCAAAACACAAGCAGCAGAGACACCATCACATGTTTCACAATGCAAGCAATGACTAGCCAGGTCTTTCCCCGGGAAGGAACAACCACGGGAAGGGCAGTCTCCAATGAAGGAAACCACCTATGCCAAAACATGGTATCCATCCACAGACAGCTGTTTCGGGGTATTGCCCCTCATCAGTGTGGAGTAGGAAACTGGCCAGTAGGCGCAATGCCTAGTAGAAGACTGTGAAAAATGAGGATGAATGTACAGGTAACACACTGACTCACTGGTGACATCTCTAGTTGAAGTCCTTCATTTTTGCTTTTCTTAATCCAGTTCAGACTGCCATCACTTCTTCCAACCAGAACTCATCTCTGCAGAAAATAACAGTTGTCTAGAGCACATTGCCCAATTTTTCCCCAACCTCTACACTACGCCAGATGAAGAAAAAAAGCGACCCTGTCACCCTGCAAAGTAACAGGACTTTTCCTCACCCACACTGAAAACAGGGAACAAGTATCCTCAAAAAAAATATCCTTTAATTGGCCCCAACAGTAATAATACCCCACATTCTGTCCTCCCATTCTGCCTCATGTCTCTCCATACTGACCCCATGTCTCTCCATATTGTTCCCAATTGTTCCCATAGTCATCCATAATAGTATAATGCAGCCCCATAGTCATATATAGTAGTATAATGCAGCCTCATAGTCATATATAGTAGTATAATGCAGCCCCATAGCAGTATAATATGGCCCCATAGCGGTATAATGCACCTGCATAGGGGTATAATGCATCCCATAGTATAATGCACTCCCATAAGGGTATAATGCACCCCATAGTATAATGCACCCCCATAGTAGTATAAATTAATGCACAACCATAGTGGTATAATGCACCACTATAGGGATATAATGCATCCTCATAGTATAATGAACCCTTATAGATGTAAAATGCACCCCATAGTAGTATAATGCAGCCCCATAGTATAATACAGCTCCATAGTAGTGTAATTCACCCCAAAATATAATTCAGCCACATAGTAGTATAATGCAGCCCCATAGTATAATGCACCCCATAGTATATTGCAGCCCCATAGTAGTATAATGCACCCCATAATATAATGCAGCACCATAGCACTATAATGCACCCCCATAGTGGTGTAATGCACCCCATAGGTATATAATGTACCCTCAAGGGTTATAATGCACTTCATAGTATAATGCACTCCCATAGGAGTATAGTGCGCCCCCATAGTGGTATAATGCACCACTATGGGGGAATAATGCACCCCTATATATGTATAATGCAGCCCCATGGTAGTATAATGCAGCCCTATAGTATAATGCAGTCCCATAGTATAATGCACCCCATTGTATAAGCACCCCATAGTATAATGCATGCACCCCATAGTGCATCTTTACAAAAAAAAAGTTTCTCCTTATCTGGCCTGATCCAGCGGTGTCCACTGCTCAATACATCTGAGGCACTGACATTCATTCCGGCGTATGACAGTGATGACATACACCGACAACGTGCCCACTGACGTCAGCTGCTGCCTGTGATTGGCTGGCAGCTGTTAATTGTTGCCATGTGGGAGGAATTCTAACTGCATCTGAGCACACATGGGCAGTTACTGAGCTGGCAGAATTCTGCCGCTGGGGCCCGCTGCAGTCCCCCTCTGCTCATTGTGCCCCATATGCCAGTAAGGGCAGTAATGCCCTGAAGGCAGCCCTGTCGGGTGCTATCATGGTCTCCCATGTCGCTGGCTCTGGTCTGTTAGCTTCATACAGCCAAGCATACATCTACAGCACCTTCAGCTCTGCTACATGTGAAATCCAAACACAAACTGACTCACCCAAACCTTAAGTGAAGGTTTAAATGAAAACCGTGGTCATGTGCCATGTGTAAGACCCAGACTGGAGGGAGACTTTAATGCACTATGGGAGAGGAGAGCAGTGAATATTCATTCCCTTTAGTAGCAGGGACACGTGAAAGTCTGGCAGCTGCAGGAAGCCTGCAGCTGCGGCCGACACTATGCTCGCTACTAAATAGCAATGAATACTGACTGCCCTCCACTCATATAATCCCAGCATGGGGAGCAGTGAGTATTCCAGCAGCTGTCCTTCAGCTTGTAAACTGTGCATGATGTCCCTGCCATGTGCTGTTTACAAGTATAAAGTAGCTGCTGGCATCAGAACAAGACACTGCGTGCGAGAGAGCGCAGGAAGCTAAGTGTAATTTTTTTTTAATGTTTTTCTGGTGGGGTCATGCATACCAAAATGGGGATGGAGGCCAATCATACCAGGATAAGGATGGGCCATGCATACCAGGATGTTAATAGAGAGAAATGAATATTCACTGCCCTCCCCACCCATGGGCGTGGAATGCAGTGAATATTCATTTCTCTTTAGCAGTGGGCACAGGAGTTAGCCGCAGCATCCGGCTCCTGCCTCCTGTGATCGGCTGCTCCTCCACGGCCGCTACCCCACCTCCCTACCACAGCCAGAGCAGGTACATCCGAACTATAAGACACACCCCCATTTTCCGCCAAACTTTTGGAGGAAAAAAGTGCGGTTTTAAAGTCCGAAAAATACGGTAAGTCCACACTCAGGTCCATCATCTGTTAACGGAAATGTTGGGGACATCCACTTTACTGGTAGTACAAAGGCTCTGGAAAAATGCTGTGGCTCCCTTCCCCACAATAGAAATTCAGCAAATTCTGCACTCCCAAATCCAAATGCCCCCCTGCCTGCCCCACAGTGTGCCTAAACCACATCTAATGTACACATATTTGGCATTTCTGTAGCAATGACTGCCCGCCTAATTTACAGAAGCATGTCTCAAGTTGGTCACTACAATGTACTGGTCACTACAACGTATTCATCACTACAATGGCAGTTTGCAATTTTCACTCAGCAACATTTACTGGTGCTTATTTCTGGAAAACACGTATGAAGTCAAAATCGTCACTACACGATTGCCAATTCCTAAAGAGATATAATTTCCAAAATGGGGTCACTTGAGGAGAGTTCATTGAGAGGTTTAATTTGTAAAATTGTGTCTCTTATTGGGGTTTTGCTGTTCTGCCACCTCAGGGGCTCTACCAATGTGACATGGCACCCTCAAACCATTCAAGCAAAATCTGAATTGCAATATGGTGCTTCTTCATTCTGAATTTTGCACTGTGCCTCAAAAGTAGTTTACCCCCACATATAGGGTATCAGCTGTGGTGTAGTAACCACTGAGTCCGCTAGGGGGCGCTGTGTGGATGTCCCAGGAGAAAGGATGAATGGCAGAATACTGAATGGCCGTTATTTATCTCAAAGTGGGTGGCTTTGGGATGGAGACTTTGGTATATGTGTTGATCAGCAATGATATTGCTGAGGTGTTGCTTTAACGTGTAAGGGAGAAGTCTCCAGGTAACTAGAGAGATGGGTGGCCCTGGTTACCTACAAACCCACCCAGGGGGTGTGTTTAATGCTTGTAGTAAGAGACTGAGAATGTGTGACCAGGGTAGGTCACATGAGAGTGAATGCTGGGACCTGGTTGGTACAGTGTGGAAGGTCCCATCTGAGTGAGATGGGGCTGCCTTCTGACAGCAGTGAATGCTGTGTTAATGGCTGCACGTGCCCGAGAGTTCCCTGGAGGGAATGGACGTCTGCCACATAATGGTGAAGGAACCATGAGTGACCCTGATGTGGGTGAGATAATACTGAGGCTGAAGAGCCTGTATACTGGACATTTGCATAACCTGTATGAGTACAGGATAACCAGAGTGAAACTCTATGGACGCTATGCTGTATGATGAAGTTTATATTGCTGCTATGGGTTTATGCTGCTGAATAAACCGCATGGACTATGTTATGTTATATGGAAAACATGGTGCCGGATGTGTTTTGGTCGCTGCCTAGCGAGGATCTCCTATATGAATGACAGCGCTACCTCACAATTGGTGGAGAATTGCAAAGGGCAATATTGTAGCCTTGTTGCTAGGGGCAACAGAAAAGGACTGCAAAGTCGGTTGCTAAGGGCAATGCTAAGCCAGGAGGGCTGACGGTCTGAAAAGCTGTGTGATATGCTGACTGGAATCAGTGGAAGAGACTTATAGGATACCTCTGCGGTAGAGGGGTCCGAGAACCTACGTGGCCAGCAGGTGCCGGCCGTGAAAGCCGTGTTATACTGACCGGGGTCAGTGAGAAAGAGACTGGTGATTGATAGGGTGCCTCTGTGGAGAAGAGGTACCCGAGGACCTGTGTGGCCAACACAGGTAACGGACAGGTGTTCGTGTTGTACTGACCTGGGTCAGTGATAAAGACTGTGTACCTGGAGGGTTCAGTGAGCAAGGTCCTGGAGGGTCAGTGTTGGGAGATTCTTGGAGAAGAATTGGATCCCTGGAGCACGTGGTATGACCTTGGACCTGGTGAGGCGTGAGTGTTGGGCAGTCTCAGGAGGAGATGGATGTCCTGAAGAGCACCCGCTAAGCCCCTGGACCTGGTGAGGCCAGTGTGTTGGGAAACCCTGGGAGGAGGGCCGCTCCATGAATAGCACCCGATGCGCCCTGTGTGTTGGACGGTCTCAGGTGGAGACAGAACGTCCTGAATAGCACAGAGACAGGACACGTGAGTTTTTGTGGTGTGGTTTTTTTTTGCTTCTTTTCTCAACTCAGCCTGCGGTTGCTTAGTGGGAGTCAAGAAGGTGACAAGGGGCTTGCTGTAACTCGGCGGGGTTACGAAGGGAACAAGCGGCTTCCGGTGGATCGGCGGGTCCACGAAGACAGCGCCAGAAGGAACTGGTGTGGTGTCGGTGATCAGAGACAGCAGGAGCTGTGGTGGTGCCAGCAAGGACTTGTGTGGTATTGTAAAAAGACAAACTGTGTTGTGTGAACTGTGGTCTGAGAAGACCGGTATAACGAACATGGGGAAATCCCAAAAGGGGCAGCGACCCAAATCAGGGTGGTAGCCCAAAACCAAAAGGGGGTGGAGTCCCAAATTGGGGTGGTAAGCCAAAAAGGGGTGGAGTCCCAGGGAATGAGGGCGGAGCATCCCGATGTGGAAAAGCTGGTACAGTTGAACTGTTGCCAGGAGCAAATGTCTTATGTCTGTCCTATCTGCCTGGTAAACTACCCAGCCGGCACGGTGCCAAGGGGGTGTGGCCAGATAGATAATGAAGATATGGTTGGTCTGGTCGACCCTGAGAGCCCGGTGACTATAGTGCAGGTTGCTCCGGAGATACCCGGCAGAAAGGTGGGGGTTACTTGCAACCACGGGCGCACTAAGAGTTGCCCGGTCGCCAGGGTAGTCGTTGAGACAGGTTGGGACATCGAGGGACAGGATATAGCGATTGTCCCGAATCTGTCCTCTCCAGTGGTTATAGGCCGCGACTCTAGACTGTTCTCTGGCTTGTGGGAGAGGGGAGTTCCTCTACAGCAAGGGGTTGGAGACATTTCTACTGTTGGGCTAGCAGACAGTGACACGGTGACGCTTGCTAAAGTGGACGGGTCAGATGTAGAAGTGACCGGAGGAAGGTGTACATCTGCCCAACGTACGGACCTGACGTCTCGTGACATGATGGTTGATGGGCTAGGAGATGAGATGACTGGACTAGACACACGGTCAGAGGGTGACTGGAGGGTTCACTCGACTGATAGGGCTGACCCAGTGGTACCCCTTGAAGATATAATTAAAGTGGTGGTGCGACACGTGATGGCCAAAAAAGAACAAGATCATGAGATACATGTGATAAAAGAGACAGTGGAAGAACATCTCCAACGAGAAAGAGTCCTGAGACAAATGGCCGAGCACAGGGTGGAGGAGCTCGAGAAAGAAGTCTTGGAGCTCAGAGGTCACCTGTCCACCTGGCAAAGTGTGAACAAGAACCTCGAGAAAGAAGTCTTGGAGCTCAGAGGTCACCTGCCCACCTGGCAAAGTGTGAACAAGAACCTTAAGGAAGAGATGGAGGAACTCAGAGGACTAGTAAAAAGTCTTCTGCGGGAGAAGTTGGATGAAGACTTACCACGGGTGAGCACGAGTGACAATAAGACAGAACTGCCAGTAGCCATCGTGGCAAAGGGTCATGCAGTGATCAAATCGTGTGAGGTTGAGGAGCTGAGAACTGAAGGATACAGTCAACCGGTAGGGGCAACTGTAGGGAGGGAAGTGTCTGTGGTAAAGCCAGAGCCTCCTGGTCTGGAAGAGAGCAAGGCCACGACCTTCGAGTTTGTGATTGATGTACCAGAAGACATGCAAGAAGCTTGTGCTGAGGAAGGTGTGCATGAGGCTTTCAAAGAGGCGGTCAAAGCGTGTAAGTTGCACTGGGCACCTGAGACTCGGCAGTTGGTGATAGTATCAGCCAGGGAAGACACAGCAAAGCCGGTGACTGTCCTGAAAAACATGCATCTGCAATGTCTTCACACCAAACAGCTGGTTAGGCGAAGTAATGTGAAGGCTGCTCGACGCCTAGAGTTAGCAAGGGAGGCTATGGATCAGCTGGGTTTGCAGAAAGAGGTGGTTCCGGTACCCAAAACTCTAATTGGGAGAATCATTGGAAGATCCGGGAAGGTAATGTAAGACCTTGTGAATATCTCCGGTGTGGTGAGGGTGAGGATCCCTCCTGATGATGAAGACCAGGTATCCAGTGAAGTGGGTAGGATTCCCATCATGGTGGTTGGCTCCGTGGAGAGTCTGAGAGACTTTCAAATGCTCGTGGAGTATCGAGTGGGGTACCTGCAAGAAATTGAGCAGTTGAGGCTGGACCGCCGGCGAATTAATAAAGAAGTATGGAATACCAAGTGGCGGCCGCTTGCAACCCAAGATGTAAGGATCCGAAGAATTCTGCCAAGAAGTGACAGGGCAGATGACCGAAGAATGTCAGCAAGTGGTAGTTCAACTGGCAGGATGACGTTGAGAGACCGTAGTTCCTGTGAGACCATGAATGAGTCAGACTCAGGCCAGACAGTAGGCCTGATTAAGACTGAAGACCGTACCAACCGGGGGAGCTGGTCGGGGAATGGAACTAACAGGGAGAGGAATGTGGTGACTAGACAGAGTCTGATGACGCAGACAGACTGTAACTGGAGGGCCAAAGATCAGGGCTAATATTCTGACCGCTGGGGGCGGGGGACGCCTAACGTAGAGATGAGGCCGTATGACAGATGTAGACGGTTCTCTCGACCTGTGGGGCAAGGTGTAGAGAGTGCCCAGTTGCGAGACCCTGGTGTAATGTTGTGTGTTCAACCCCACAAGTTTGAACAGAGGGGGAGGTATGTGGTGTAGTAACCACTGAGTCCACTAGGGGGAGTTGTGTGGATGTCCCAGGAGAAAGGATGAATGGCAGAATACTGAATGGCTGTTATGTATCTCAAAGTGGGTGGCTTTGGGATGGAGATGGAGACTTTGGTATATGTGTTGATCAGCAATGATATTGCTGAGGTGTTGCTTTAACGTGTAAGGGAGAAGTCTCCAGGTAACTAGAGAGATAGGTGGACCTGGTTACCTACAAACCCACCCAGGGGGTGTGTTTAACGCTTGTAGTAAGAGAATGAGAGTGTGTGAAGGACCTGTGATGAGGTCATAGTCATGTGACCCGGTGGGCATGGCTATGGACCATATAATGTGGCCAGGGTAGGTCACATGAGAGTGAATGCTGGGACCTGGTTGGTACAGTGTGGAAGGTCCCATCTGAGTGAGATGGGGCTGCCTTCTGACAGCAGTGAATGCTGTGTTAATGGCTGCACGTGCCTGAGAGTTCCCTGGAGGGAATGGACGTCTGCCACATGATGGTGAAGGAACCATGAGTTACCCTGATGTGGGTGAGATAATACTAAGGCAGAAGAGCCTGTATATTGGACATTTGCATAACCTGTGTTAGTACAGGATAACCAGAGAGAAACTCTATGGACGCTATGCTGTATGATGAAGTTTATATTGCTGCTATGGGGTTATGCTGCTGAATAAACCACATGGACTATGTTATGTTATGTGGAAAACACGGTGCCGGATGTGTTTTGTTCGCTGCCTAGCGAGGATCCCCTATCTGAATGACAGCGCTACCTCACACAGCGTATTTAGGAGAAATTGTACAACAAATTTTAGGGCCCATTTTCTCCTGCTATCCTTGTGAAAATGAAAACATTTGGAGCTAAAACTAAATTTTTGTGGTAAAATAATTTTTTTTCATTTTCACATATCAACAATTCTGTGAAGAACTTGTGAGTTCAAGGTGCTCACCACACATTTAGATAAATTCCTTGAGGGGTCTAGTTTCCAAAATGGGGTCATTTGTGGGGGGTTTTCCACTATTTAGGCACATCAGGGGCTCTCCAAATGCAACAGGCACCTGCTAATGATTCCAGCAAATTTTGAATTCAAAATGTCAAATTGCGCTTCTTCCCTTTCTGAGCCCTGCCATCAGGGCCGGCTCCAGGTTTTTGAGGGCCTCGGGCGAAAGAGTCTCAGTGGGCCCCCCCTTTAACACATACCACGATTCATGATGCACAGATACAGCAGAGAAATATAGGTATAGTACAATGCCAGATTTCACTTCTTATGTGAGTGATAGCTATTGTAAATTCTACAATACCATACAGCAGAGGGGTTTATCTAAGTCAACCACTTATATGCCAGGTTCCACACCAGCTCCGCCTCCACCGTCCCACCGCCCACTCTTGGAAAAACTCACCACCACATCCTCACCGATCAGATATTAACAGTTCCCGTCAAACACCATTTCACATTCATAACCAGCAGCTTTTGTTCTGGCCAAAATAATTTTGAAGTTGATACCACGACACGGTAGACTCTTTCAGCTGGGCCCTACTCTACTTTAAACTATTAAAAATAAATATATATTTATGTATTTTTCTTTAAGGGAATGAGTCACATACATTTACTTTTTTTAAACAACCATTAATACCACATACAAGGGACAAATATCGTCACACCATAACCAGACCACATATTACCACCACATAGTCACTGAATAATACCACATACAAGGAACAAATAACGCCGCACCATGGCCAGACCACATATTACCACCAAATAGTGACTGAATAATACCACATACAAGGAACAAATAGCGCCACACCATGACCAGACCACATATTACCACCACATAGTGACTGAATACTGCAATACTGATCATTAATTTAAAAAAAAAAAAAAAAACACAATACTAAGTGCCATTATATACAGGAACTCTGTATTTACTGTCAGTGTACAGGTAACACACTGACTCACCAGTGATGTCTCTAGCTGAAGTCCTTCATCATTGCTTTTCTTTTTCATCCAGCACAGACAGTCATCACTTCTTCCAGCCAGGACTTGTCTCTGCATAAAATAACACCGTTACCTAGAGCACCACTTCCAGAGCACATTCCCCACTTTTTCCCTTTCTTCTACACTACACATCTGAATAAAGAGGTGCACACACAATCAATATATAATTGCTTATTATGCAACTCACCATTCCAAATATAAATTATAATCCACCACTGTGCACCCACTAACTTTAAATGCCACTTTCCCCATTTAATATATAAATTAATTAGCACCTGTACTCTTCCCCCAATTCATTACCAGGCACTTCAACCTCAACGCCCCCCCACTATGTACCTCCCGCTATAACCCTAACTCCGATTCATTATATGTACATGCCCCTCCCACCTCAATTCATTTTCTCTCCCACCCTCTATTCATTATCAACTGCTCTACCCCACATTTAATACATCACTTACTCCCCCACACTCATAATTTTTTATTTGTTCTCCAGATAGATCATTTGCTCTCCCCAGCCCCACCTTCAATTCATCATTTCAATAAAATTGCTGTGCCCTGTCACTCACATTGAGTTCATCATTTGCAGTCCCCTGTCCTTTCCCCCACATCATCTTTTGCAGTCCCCCCACTTTAATTTGAAGTCCCCTTACTTCATCCGTTGCAGTCCTCTATCACCCCTCACTTCATCTTCAGTGCCCCTTAATCATTTGCAGCCCCCTATCCCCCTTCCAATTCATCATGTGCAGCCCCCTATCCCCCTTCCAACTCATCATGTGCAGTCACCCTTACCCCCCACTTCATCATGTGCAGTCCCCCTTACCCCCACTTCATCATGTGCATCCCCACTCCCCCCATCATGTGCAGTCTGTTACACCCGGTCCCTGTCCTGAAGCTGCGCCCAGGTCTGCTGCTGTTACACCTGGCCCCCATCCTGGTGCTGCGTCCAGGCCTGCTGCTGCTCTCCATTCTGGGCACTCACCTCGAACCTCTCATTCTGCTGCTCAGCGTTCTGTCCTGCCTCCTGCCTCCTCCTCCTGGCATCCTGTGAGGAGATCTGTAGCTAAGGCTATTAGGGCATGCCCGCCCGCTCTCTTGCCTTCTTAAAGGGGCGGCGTGCATTATTCAAAAAATCCAATTAACCAATGGCAGCGCACTGGCTGCTATTTCTGGCCTCTCCTCCATAGGGAGAGCGCCGAAGCAATGAGTATATATCATTGCTACATCGGGTTCTCATGCTAACCTGTCTGCGCTGCATCTGCAGTCTCTGTGCATTGTCTAATGCTCTCTGTTTCCACAGCATATCAGTATCCTGTGTTACCTGGTTATACCAGCAACCATCTGGGCCTAAGCCATCCCATTCCGCCTAAAGCCATCCGAGTCCAAGGACTGTGTGAAGGTCACTGGAACCGACTCCTTACCAACTAACCGGATCCAGGACCCAGCTCTTTACGGACTCTGCTGTAACTATTGTTACCCCTTTTTGTCTCGCTGGGACAGCTGCCACGTGTTTGGGGTCTAACTGGAGGTAGCACCTGTGTCCTTCGGGTATTCCATTCTGGCCCTGCCTGAGGGGCTTTACTATGGGTACCCGGGGCTCACTAGTCACGCCCCCTTCAGAGCCCCCCGGACAGTGGTCCCGAGGATCCACTTAAAAAATAAAAATGAATGTGAACTTCACCATCTCTGCCTCCGCTTCCATTCGTTACACAGTCACTCTTACCCCCAATTCATCATGTGCAGTCCCCTTTACCCCCAATTCATCATGTGCAGTCCTCCTTACCCCCAAATCATCCTGTGCAGTCCCCCTTACCACCCACTTCATCCTATCAAGTCCCCCTTACCCCCACTTCATCCTGTGCAGTCCCCCTTACCCCCCACTTCATCATGTGCTGCCCCACTCCTCCCACTTCATCATGTGCAGCCCCACTACCCCCACTTCGTCATGTGCAATCCCCCTTACCCCCCAGTCATCATGTGCAGCCCCACTCCCCCTTCATCATGTGCAATCCCCTTCATCATGTGCAATCCCCCTTACCCCATCATCAAGTGCAGCCCCACTCACCCCACTTCATCATGTGTAGTCCCACTCCATCATGTGCAGTCCCACTCCCCCCACTTCAACATGTGCAGCCCCCGCACCCCCTCCATCATGTACAGCCCCATTCACCCCCCCTTTGTCATGTACAGCCCCATTCACCCCCCTCCATCATGTGCTGCCCCCTCATACTTACCTCACAGCTGCTCCCCAGCAGCGCCTCTCTGCTTCCAGTGTCCAGGTACATGTCAGCACCTGCACGATGACATCATCGCACAGGACCGACACCTGACCGGGAAGTAGAGAGGGTGCGTAAGCTGCGCAGCTGTCAAGGTGACAGCCATGCACAGCTCCCAACCCCGGCATGATGCACTGTGACGCGGGCGGCTGTGTCTGCTGACGGCCGCGTCACAGTACAGAGGGCACGGCCGCACTCAATTTGCTCTGCCGCCGGGCCAGCCCTGTACAGGTGCTGGGGGAGCAGCCCGGGGGCATTTGCCTCTCTGTCACCCAGCCCAGCCCACCCTGGTGGACCCCCCATCTCACCAGGGCCCAGGCACTTGCCCGGGTGCACTGGGTGCTGATGCCGGCCCTGCCTGCCATGCTCCAAAACAGTAGTTTTCCTCCACATATGGGGTATCGGCGAAAATAAGTTGCATCTTTTTAGGAGGTCCTACTTTTCAGAAACTCTGACAATCTTAAAAGAATGTGGCATTTTGAGGATTGCCATGCTAATTGTGATTTTCATTCTGTTTACTGGGGCTGGGTGCAGTGACATGTTGGTCTACCAGTAAGTACAATTTAGCCACATTTTCAGTAGGGGTATTGGCATGTCCTTGGTCATAGCAACCACAATTACAAATATTATATACTTTGTCAGTTACATTGAGAGCTTTTATTGTTCAGAAGTTTATTAAGAATTCATATATTTCATTGTACTTTACAATTAAACATCTTTAGGTTCTAAAATAATATATTTAGGAGCTGTTGATTAAATGTTTACATAACACAGGTTATTTACTGTCCATTATGTTCTTCTGTGTGCTCACTGCAAGGTGTAAAGCAGGAGACTTGGTTTACGCTTCTATTTATAGCACTTTAATATTCAATTATTTGAATTTCATTTCAGTGGTAAGTCAACCATCTACTTTGATCAGTTAAAGATTATAAGCCAAAGTGTCCATCATAGACATTTCAAGCGGCAAATTCACCAGCTTATATAATGTTCATTTATTGTGTGTTGCTTTGGAGAGGCTGGAAGGGATAGATCTGACCTCTACTTAAACTTAGGTAGATGACATTTGCCATGGGTAAAGAGCAACTAAACTTTACAATTTTTTGTTTCCATGTCTGTAGATCCAAGTTTTGTGACCACCTCCGATTGATCTAAAGATGACTTAAAAGTGTGCAGCTCGTGAGGCAGAAGTATGGTTGTCATCTTTTTATTGCAACCCTACTCCGCTATGTGCACGCTGACGTTGTGTGCCAGTGCCTCACAAGCTGCATAATTTTTATCGTTTTTTCCTGCTATTGGTGGGAGGCTTAGGACTCGAACTGGCACCAATCTGCAGACAAAGAAAGTACCTATAAAATATGACAACTCATTAAAAGTTGAGTTACTCTGTAAACTTTCACAATTATCAACTGTTTTCTGTTCCATAGTGGCATGCTCCCATTAGTTTTTTTTTAAAGATTCCAGAACAGAAAACATGCATTTTCACAGCCAAGATCCTAGCAAGAGTAAACTTTATTTTAATTTTTATTTTATAAATCAATAGTACACATGAAAATAAGCAACTTTGAAACATATGGTAAGACATCAGAGAAATCTGCCTATTTCTTGTCCTAAGAAAAAACACAAAAATTGAGCTTGGTTTGAGTTGGTACACATGCAGCATATAAATGCATGTTCACATGGCCAAAAAGCATACAAAACCTGCAAAAGACAAAATGAAAAAAATCCTGATATAATTAAATAAGTAAAAAGCAAAAGTGCAATTAAATCATATAGAGTTCTTAGTAATACTGTATTTGATCAAACATAGCATAAAAGCCGTCCCACCATCGACAAGGTGACTCTATGGTCGGGGCGGTCCTACACTGTCTAATATTAAAAACATTATCATGTGTCAAAGTTGATGTCTGTGTGAATAAGGACAGACACGGACCGGGTCCCAACCACTGCATGCCAGTCAGGGGAAGCCTTTAAATACAAATTCCAGCTCAGGAGAAGGAGGCCACACCCCAGCTTGCACATCATGCAAAAATACAAAGAAAAAACACAAAAATTGAGCTTGGTTTGGGTTGGTACACATGCAGCATATAAATGCATGCTCACATGGCCAAAACAATAATTAAAAAAATAAAAAATCGGATTATATTCACCTTCCGACACCCCGCGCAGCGTCCTCAGGCCTCCGCGATGCTCCGGCAGCTCCCGTTCCCAGTGATGCATTGCAGCAATGACCTTTGATGACGTCGCGGTCATCAAAGCTGACATGTGCCCGCAATAGCCGCTGGTGGAATCGCGATCCACCCACAGCTATTAACTAGTTAAATGCCGCTGTCAAACGCTGACACCGGCATTTAAATGGCGTTTCCAGCAATCGCACCGGAAATACGCACACCAGTGACCCACATCATGTTATCACGGGTCCCCAGTATGTCGGCACGGAGACCTTTATGGTTGTCAGTGCCGGATTGCTGTGAGCACCATCCAGTGGTCAGCGCTCATAGCAAGTCAGCAATTCTACTACATAGAAGCGATCTGACCATCGCCTCTATGTAGCAGAGCCAATCGGGCTATGGCAGCTTCTATGGAGACCATTGAAGCATGCCAAAAGTAAAAAAAAAAATATGTGTTTAAAACTATAAAAAAATAGAAAATAAATAAAAAAGTTAAATCACCCCCCTTTCACCCCATTCAAAATAAATCAATAAAAATAAAAAAATCAAACATACAAATATTCGGCATTGCCGCATTCAGAATCGCCCGATCTATCAATAAAATAAGTATTAACCTGATCGCTGAACAGCATAGAAAGAAAAAAGTCAAAACGCCAGAATTGCGTTTTTTTGCTCGCCGCGACATTGCTTTAAAATGCAATAATGGGAGATCAAAAGATCGTATCTGCACCAAAATGGTATCATTAAAAATGTCAGCCCGGAATGCAAAAAATAAGCCCTCACCCAACCTGAGATCACGAAAAATGGAGACGCTACGGGTATCGGAAAATGGCACAATTTTTTTTTCGCACAGTTTGGAATTTTTTTTCGCCACTTAGATCAAAAAGAACCTAGACATGTTTGGTGTCTATGAACTCGTAATGACCTGGAGAATCATAATGACAGGTCAGTTTTAGCATTTAGTGAATCTAGCAAAAAAAGCCAAAACATGAAGCAAGTGTGCGATTGCACTTTTTTTTTGCAATTTCATCGCACTTGGAATTTTTTTCCCGTTTTCCATTACACGAGATGGTAAAACCAATGGTGTTGTTCAAAAGTACAACTCTTCCCGCAAAAAATAAGCCCTCATATGGCCATATTGACAGAAAAATAAAAAAGTTATGGCTCTGGGAATGAGGGGTGCAAAAAACGAAAGCGCAAAACCAAAAAAAGCTCCGGGGGTTAAGGGGTTAAACATGGGGGTGGATCAATCATGGCTTAGGGTTGTGTTACAGCCAATGGGATGGGGAACATTTCACGGGTAGAGGGAAGAATGGATTCAATGAAATTTCAACAAATTCTTGATGCAAACATAAAACTATCTCTAAAAAAAAAGCTGCAGCTGAAAAGAGGATGGCTTCTAGAAATGGATAATGATCCTAAACACATGTCAAACTGCACAATAGCCTACCTCAAAAGGCACAAGCTGAAGGTTTTACAATGGCCCTCACAGTTCCCTGATCTGAACAACATTGAAAATCTGTGGCTAGACCTTAAAATAGCAGTGCATGCAAGACGACCCAGGAATCTCACAGAACTGGAAGAATTTTTCAAGGAAGAATGAATGAAAGTCCCTCAAACAAAGAAAGATTCTTGGCTGGTTACAAATAGCATTTACAAGTTGTGGTAGTTTCAAAAGATGTGACACTAGCTACTAGCCATGCAAGGTGCCCAAACATTTGCATCGGCAAATTTTACTTTTAGTAATTTTTAAAATATAAAAGATGACAATTTATATTTTTAGTCTAAAATACAAAGGGAATGTGTCATTTTTAACTTCAGACCTTTTAGAGATCATTTCATCTTCAGCAAGTGGTGCCCAAATTTTTACATGCCACTGTACATTTCACATTACACCACACAACAGTAAACTATTTTTTTCCAAGGGAAACGTTGGCAGCATGCCCATATCCTTACATGTAGATCACATGGGGTACACTAAGCATTATGTAAACTCACTCAGACTTTGGAGATGGGGCACATTTAAAGGCTGTAACCCACCAACCGGTGCAGGACCTGACAGCTCCGGCCATCTTTATTGGTGCAAACAGGACAGGAGAGAAAAGCCAGTCAACGCCACTCTCAGAGAACGTCCGTACACTGGCACATTGCCACTGGCAAACTTTTGTGTGCGTGTTCGCTACTACAAAAATTAAAGGGGATGCAGAGAAAAATGGGCTGGTGGCTCAAGGGCCAGGTCAAATGATTAAGATTCTGGTTTAATGAGTAGAAGCTATGATTTTTTTTTTTCATACATGAAAAACAGATGCAACAAGGATTGGAAAAACTGACACATGGACCAAAAATTAGTCCAACACACTGAAAAAAAACGGACTGTTTTTCATGTATGAGGAAAAAAAATATGTTTGATACCAGTCTTAAATTGTAATTTCCTTTATCAAATCTGTTGGATCTATAAATATCACATCATACCGATATAAGTTTATTTCGTGCCAATGCTTTAGCAATGAAGAGTACTTGTATATTCCAACAGTCATGTCACAGCTATTATATTGTATGCACTTGCTTATTCAAGTCAATTTCAAAGTTATTACTGCAAGAATTCTACACAATTTCAACATTTCTTAGTTTATAGTGATCAGTGTTTTCGTTCCTGCTCTGGTGAGAAATGTTTTAAGGCTAGTTTCACACTTGCTTTTTTTTGCAGCGCGTTTTTCCCGCAAAAAAACGCATTAAAAAAACGCATACAAATGCATACAAACGCTGCGTTTTTTTCCAGCATTTTAATGCGCATGCAGGAAAAAAACGCAGCGTTTTTGCGCGTTTGTATGCGTTTTTTGTGCGTTTGCGTTTTTTTACAGATTTTGGAAAAACCCCACAAAAAAGAAAAAACAACCATTCAACAACACACAAGACCAATGGGACTTCATTGTGGGTGTGGTATGTTAATATATATACACCCTGTCTACAGTATTCTTCACATTTGCTTGATTCTTCTCGTGACCATGGATCTGCGCTGGAAGAGTTTTCACTTCAACTTGGATTTGGACATCGCGATGGCTCAGGCGTATGCAGTTGCTTGCCATGAACAAAGGAAGAGAGAGAGGCAGCGAAGACGGCGGCGTATGTGGATACATCCGATTGTTGAACTCCGGGAGAGCCGTGGGGCATACCACACCCTCTACAGCGAGCTACGTGCAAACCCGGAGAAATTTACTGATTATATCCGGATGTCCCACGAAAGTTTCATGGATTTGCTTGCTCGTGTCCAACAATCCATCCGGAGACAGGACACACAGCTCCGTCGTGCGATTCCTCCTGAGGAACGGCTACTGGTGACATTACGGTATGTTTTAAAAACAAAGGGGTGTGGTCTGATGTTTTTTTTTGTAAATTTAGTATTCAAAACCTTGGGTAATTAGTTTTCGTGAATGTACTAATATTTTTTTTATAGTTTTTAAAAATAATATACATAAATATTAATTTTACTTCTTTGTCTGTTCACAGATTCCTGGCGACTGGAGAAACCCTATCCTCACTACACTTCCAGTACCGTATTGGAATCTCTACCTTGTCTGGAATTGTTGCTGACACCTGCCGGGCTCTCTGGAATGTTCTTTGCCCAGAATTTATGCCCCTGCCCACCGCTGAAAAGTGGATGGAAATTGCTGACAAATTCTGGACAGTATGCAATTTTCCCAACTGTTTGGGAGCTGTTGATGGGAAACACATACGGATCATCAAACCCCAAAGAACGGGATCTGAGTACTATAATTACAAAAAGTACTTTTCAATAGTACTCATTGCAATTGCGGATGCCGGATGTATGTTTGTAGCAGTGGACATTGGAGCATTTGGCCGTGGTAATGACTCGCAGGCTTTTAAAAACTCAGACATGGGCCGGAGGTTGTATGGCAACCAATTTAATTTCCCTATGCCACGGCCTCTTCCTCACACCGAAGCTCCGCCACTGCCCTTTGTAATGGTTGGCGATGAGGCTTTTCAAATGTGCGGAAACTTACTGAAACCCTACTCCAGCCGGGACTTGGACCACACCAAAAAAATTTTTAATTACAGGCTGACCAGGGCCAGAAGAACTGTCGAGTGTGCTTTTGGGATTCTTGTTTCCAGATGGCGAATTCTGGGCACGGCCATTAATCTTAAACTTGAAACAGTCGATGAGGTGGTGAAGGCCTGTGTGGTTCTACATAACTTTGTGATGGCTAAAGAGCACCCGACCTTTGAACTGGACGATGATGCTCCTAACCCATTGCCTGAATTCACTCAGCACACTCTCAGGTCATCCGTTGAAGTTGGCCAAATGAGGGACAAATTTGCGGCCTACTTTATTTCTGATGTAGGACGGGTGCACTGGCAAGATGAAATGGTGTAATGTTGTTGTTTATGGTAATAAAAATCCTTATTTGATACCATTACTGAGTGCACTATATTTTTTAAACTCCGATTAATTAAAAAACTTCCCATGTATAACTGAATTTTGTTATGTTCACACACCTGGGCAGGTAAATACACATACGAGTTAAAATGCAGCATTGCTAGTCTGCGTTAAATATATTGGAATGAGCAAAGCTGCAGGCCATGAATCAGGAAACCATTTTTTTTCAAGATAAAATGGTGCAAATAGTTTAAAACAAAGTATGTGATTTTCTCAAAACACAACACTCAAAACCCAACCCCAATGAAAGTCCATGGGGAATACAAGTCAGCATTGAGTGGATGAATGTAATCTGCTCCATTAAAAGTTATTACACTAGGCCTTTGAATGACTATACTAGGCCGTGGTATTTCAAATATGAGTATACTAGGCCTTGGGGCTAGTAGTATAGTAATATGTGAAATACCACGGCCTAGTATAGTCATACCAAGGCCTACTGTAATAACTCGATTTTTAACAACTAGCATCTTGTTTCACCAAAAACAAACTGGTGAAACTAGAAAGAAACTTATTTTTTAGACAAGTTTCAACAGTTTGTTTTTCATGAAACCAGATTCTATTTTGTAAAACTAGAGTTATTACACTAGGCCTTGGAATGACTATACTAGGCCGTGGTATTTCAAATATGAGTATACTAGGCCTTGGGGCTAGTAGTATATGTGAAATACCACGGCCTAGTATAGTCATACCAAGGCCTACTGTAATAACTCGATTTTTAACAACTAGCATCTTGTTTCACCAAAAACAAACTGGTGAAACTAGAAATAAACTTATTTTTTAGACAAGTTTCAACAGTTTGTTTTTCATGAAACCAGATTCTATTTTGTAAAACTAGAGTTATTACACTAGGCCTTGGAATGACTATACTAGGCCGTGGTATTTCAAATATGAGTATACTAGGCCTTGGGGCTAGTAGTATATGTGAAATACCACGGCCTAGTATAGTCATACCAAGGCCTACTGTAATAACTCGATTTTTAACAACTAGCATTTTAAACAACTAGCATCTTGTTTCACCAAAAACAAAGTGGTGAAACTAGAAAGAAACTTTATTTTTTAGACAAGTTTCAACAATTTGTTTTTCATGAAACCAGATTCTATTTGGTAAAACTAGAGTTATTACACTAGGCCTTGGAATGACTATACTAGTCCATGTTATTTCACATATGACTATACTAGCCCTTGGGTTGGTTTTTAACATGTATTTACCCATCAGTGTGTGTGAGCGGCGCAAACAACATTAATGAAACTTATTAATGGTGAACCACAAATGTAAATTTATTTTTTATCACAAAAAAAAAATTTAAAAATTATTTTTTACGGCGTTTGGGGGCAGATGGTTTCAATTTGGGGGTGTGCAGGGAATATGCAACACTTGCAGTTGAAGACGGTGTTTGAGGGGAAGGGGCAACAAAACTTGTGGGGGAAGGTAGTCCAGTTAAGGGAATTAAACTTGGAACACTTGTAGGAGAGGAAATCTGTTCAGTTACATTAGTTGTAATGGCATGTCGCCGTAGGCTTGTGTGCCTGGACCGACTTTGGCCCAATGCCCGCCTTGATTGATTTCGCCTTGAAGTAGGGGCAAATATGGAATGTAGGTCCCCCGTCTGCTGGTATGGCTGCTGCTGCTGAGGTGGCGGCTGCTGCTGCAGAGGTTGCGGCTGCTGCTGAGGTGGCGGCTGCTGCTGAGGTGGCAGCTGCTGCTGAGGTGGTTGCTGCTGCTGAGGTGGTTGCTGCTGCTGCTGAGGTGGCGGCTGCTGCTGAGGTGGTTGCTGCTGCTGCTGAGGTGGCGGCTGCTGCTGAGGTGGCTGCTGCTGCTGAGGTGGCGGCTGCTGAGTTGGCTGCTGCTGCTGAGGTGGCTGATGCTGCTCTTCTTGGTCAGTGCTCGTCCTTGCAGGAGGACTGGTGGCGGCAGTGATGGCCCAGGTTTGCAGAGTGGTGGTGGCAGGGCTACTACATGTTGTTGTAGCGGCAGGGCTGTTCCATGTTTGCCTAGTGGTGGCTGAGCTCCACGCATGCATGGGATTGGCGGTGGTGCTCCAGACAGGAGCAGCGCTTGCCATGGTGGTGTCGGTGAAGTGACCAGCTGCACTCAGACTTGTGGTGGTGTAACGGTGGGTGTCCAGCCTTTGAAGAGAGGTGTCCGTGCAGTGGTATGCAGCACAAGTCGGTAGTGAGGTGAAGCGAGTCAATGGTGGCACAGGTGGAAAGGACACCACTGACTGCTGACCGTACCGATTATGCTGCATAGCCTGCAAGAAAGCATTGTTGCAGGCCTGCAGCACATTCAGCTGTTGATCAGGACTAAGGTGTTCCGCCATGCCCTTTTCAATCTTACTAAAAAAATGGTGTGCTGGTCTGTTGAGGTCGGCCTCCAGACGGTCAAGGCGCTGTTCTACAGAATTGAAGCGGTGTTCAAAGTGGTTAAAACCACGTTCCATCAGTGCAAAACCGCTTTCAACTCTGTCGGACAGTGACTTGAGGCTGGAATTAAATGTCTCGCTCAAATGCATAAACTCGGGCAAGACATTCCTGTCCAAGGCCCTCTGCCGCTGGCGGGTAGTGCCCGCATAACCAGTGGCAGAGACCTGGGACAGGGGAACACCTGATGGCCCAGCTTCCTGGTCACCAGCTGTGTGTGTGTGGGACCTGCAAGGTGCTTCCTGGCTGTCGGATGGCTGGGACGGGTCAGAGGACGTCCGAGGAAGGACCGCTCCAGGGCCAGGTTGCAGGGTGCTGCTCCAGGTGCTGTGGAAGAAAGGAAAATCATTACTACCATGCCTTTACAAGAAGCATCAGCTGTGGATTAGAAAAACACAGATTAATAAAAATAAAAACCCAAAATGTATAATACTTACGATCTTGTGGCAAGGACCGGTCTTAGGAACTGCAACGCGTGATAGTGACGGTATCTAGTTCTGGTCCTTGACGCAGATCCACTGCGAACCTGGCCCTCAGCACGAACATCACTGTTGAAGCGGTCCTTGATCGAACGCCAACGTGTTCGGACTTTGTCCACTGTTGATAAAAAAAAACAGTGCCGTCAAGGACAACAGTCACTGCTTCACAATTTAGCAATACAATACTCAAAGCAGTCACTGTACACCCCGATGACACTGTTGGGTTTCCTGCTAGAATACACCTAGCACGAAACCCAACAGTGCCGTCAAGGACAACAGTCACTGCGGCACAATGTAGCAATACAATACTCAAAGCAGTCACTGTAGACCACGATGACACTGTTGGGTTTCCTGCTAGAATACGCCTAGCACGAAACCCAACAGTGCCGTCAAGGACAACAGTCACTGCGGCACAATGTAGCAATACAATACTCAAAGCAGTCACTGTAGACCACGATGACACTGTTGGGTTTCCTGCTAGAATACGCCTAGCACGAAACCCAACAGTGCCGTCAAGGACAACAGTCACTGCGGCACAATGTAGCAATACAATACTCAAAGCAGTCACTGTAGACCACGATGACACTGTTGGGTTTCCTGCTAGAATACGCCTAGCACGAAACCCAACAGTGCCGTCAAGGACAACAGTCACTGCGGCACAATGTAGCAATACAATACTCAAAGCAGTCACTGTAGACCACGATGACACTGTTGGGTTTCCTGCTAGAATACGCCTAGCACGAAACCCAACAGTGCCGTCAAGGACAACAGTCACTGCGGCACAATGTAGCAATACAATACTCAAAGCAGTCACTGTAGACACCGATGACACTGTTGGGTTTCCTGCTAGAATACGCCTAGCACGAAACCCAACAGTGCCGTCAAGGACAACAGTCACTGCGGCACAATGTAGCAATACAATACTCAAAGCAGTCACTGTAGACCACGATGACACTGTTGGGTTTCCTGCTAGAATACGCCTAGCACGAAACCCAACAGTGCCGTCAAGGACAACAGTCACTGCGGCACAATGTAGCAATACAATACTCAAAGCCGTCACTGTAGACCACGATGACACTGTTGGGTTTCCTGCTAGAATACGCCTAGCACGAAACCCAACAGTGCCGTCAAGGACAACAGTCACTGCGGCACAATGTAGCAATACAATACTCAAAGCAGTCACTGTAGACACCGATGACACTGTTGGGTTTCCTGCTAGAATACGCCTAGCACGAAACCCAACAGTGCCGTCAAGGACAACAGTCACTGCGGCACAATGTAGCAATACAATACTCAAAGCAGTCACTGTAGACCACGATGACACTGTTGGGTTTCCTGCTAGAATACGCCTAGCACGAAACCCAACAGTGCCGTCAAGGACAACAGTCACTGCGGCACAATGTAGCAATACAATACTCAAAGCAGTCACTGTAGACCACGATGACACTGTTGGGTTTCCTGCTAGAATACGCCTAGCACGAAACCCAACAGTGCCGTCAAGGACAACAGTCACTGCGGCACAATACAGAGCAGGGAAATACTCACTAAACGCCTTTTTGGCGGATGCTGTGGCGCTGTCCCAGCCATCCATCAACGCTGCGGCCACCTCATTCCATAGCCGCCGTGTCACCACATTGTCCTTGTACAGCCGGTCACGGCTGTCCCACAACGGCGAACGCTCCTGGACCAGGCTGATGAGCTGCTCATTATCCAGGTAGACGTCTTCATCCCGTTGTGGAACCTAGACAAAACACATTCATTAGAATAATCAAATTTAAATTGACTAAAAAGTTACAAAAAAAGAAACAAAAAAAAGAGTAAAAATAGAAGATAAAAAAAAAAAAAAAAACATTACAAATCATTTGATACTTACATTACGTATAACCACCGGGAATTGGCTTCGCTGCTCCTGCTGTTCGCCCTCACTATTCCCGTCCGCAGATGATGATGACGATGTCTGAAAGTTGAAAAAAACGTAAGAGATTTGGAGAAGCAGCAGATATACTTACCAGATGCACGAAAATAATCACCTCACGGTCTGCTTGCGCCAATTCCTGCCGCGATGGGGAATACTCCGATTCTGAAGACATACTGCATGTAAAAATAATAAAAATCATTAGTACATACATAATTTAAAAGGACAGGCATATAATGTAATATACTCACATTCTTCGCTGATATAATGGGTTCTTGGTTGAATGTCTGCTCTTCAATCTGTCTAGTGTAGTAGTGGCAGAGTTTTGGCAGGCACCTCCTTTATATAGCCTTTTTTTTTGGACTTTAGAAGATTCTAACTAGGATAAAAAGTGGACACCACCCAAAAAACGCTGCGCTAAAAAAGCGCATACCTGCGCATGCCAGTGCGCACGTATGCGCATCCATAGGCTATAATGGCCATTTTTAGCGCAAAACGTGCGCATACGTGCGCATGCGATTTTTTCAAGGGCCAAAAAATGCAACATGCAGCGTCTGGAAAATACCAACGCACACCCCAAAAAAACGCAGCGCATGAAAATCGCATACATGCGCTTACAAGTGCGCAGGTATGCGCACCCATGTTAAATATAGGGGAAAAATCGCATGCGCACGTATGCGATTTTTTCCAGCGCTAAAAAACGCAAATGTGAAACCAGCCTAAGTTGGGATTTTGTGTTCAAAGTCAGACATATTTTTTACTTTTTTGTTGGTTTTAGTCTTTTCTGGGCTGTGAAACATTCAGTACATGCTACATAACATCATTACAATACTTTCAACAATGTTGACATAGTACAATTATTTCCATAAGTCCTTTGATACAGGTGCAAAAACTGATGAACATCCACCATACAAACACAAGGAGGATCTATGGACACAGTGCAATCAAATCACAGTATATTGTATCTTGCAGAAGGTAATAACCAACATTATTAATACCATTTTCATTTGGAATGTTAAACTATAATGCAGAGACATCCAAAGATACTCACAAATAACATTCTTTCTGGGATAAATCTTGGATTGACGTGATTACATGAGAAGAATCTTTAAGATATAATTTGAGCTTATCAGATCAACAAAATGAAATAAATTACTGTACAAGAAAGGGAAGAAATATCCGGTATGATGGGTCTTCCTGGAGGTTTAGTGTTATGCATTATTGGTAATTGATAAAAGGTAGCCACTAGTGATGAGCGAGCGTTGTGGTGATAGGATACGCTTGATCAAGTATCGCAGTTGCTCGAGCGCCGTTCTCGAATCCCCGCTGCATGTTTTGTGGCTGTTAGACAGCCAATAAACCTGTGGGGATTGCCTACCATACACGGTAATGCCGAAGCCATGTAGGCTACTGGCATTAATGTGATTGTTGTTATTGTTGTCATGGGGTCTTATATAAGACCTGGTGACATGATGCTCAGCACACGCTCCTCTGGAAGCCGTGCAGGGAGAGTTGATCTGGGAAGGAGAGCTTAGATTAGAGCAGGCATATAGGCAGTGTATAATTCCTATTGCAGTACTTGTATACAGTTGCTGCACCATTAAAACAAACATCCTTTTCATTGCTACATAGTGTCCTTTCTTTAGTAAAATTATGTTCAGTGTAGGAATGGTGGAGGAGGGATAGTTTTGGATTAGAGGCATAAAGGCAGGGTTTGTTGCCTTACATTCCTTTACAAAAGTCCTTTTCAGCTCTACATATTTTCTTTCTCCTATTAATACCAGAAAGTTTTCAGGCCTATATTATACACCTAACAGTGGCAGCAGTGCCATCTTGCTAGAGAGGAAATAAATTTCCTCCTACAAGATGGCGCCACTCGCGCCTGCGCAGTAGCAGCTATTGGTGATAGCCCAATAGCTGCTATTGCGCAGATGCTATCTTGGAGGAGGAATTTTCTTTTTCTTCTGTAGCAAGATGGCACCACCAGTGCCTGCGCACCTCTATATACACCAATAGCTGCTACTTCACAGACATGTTGAGGGCCATTTTCAAAGGAATTTTTATTAATCCTATCAAGATAACCTCAAGCACATTTATTATTAACTTTCACGCTCGTGCCCTGGCTGGATGGCACAAGTGATGGGGTTGTGGGCCCACTGTGCCACAAACCAGACTACCCTGGAAGGGGCGTAACTAAGTAGCTACCTTGGTCTTCACTGGAGCCTCTGATGGTGAGGTCAGGCTTGTGCGGCAGGTAGCTGCCAGGTGGTGTATGGCTGTGGCTGCTGATCCCACTGAGGGGACAGAATGCTAGGAAAGGTGCGGGTGACAGGCATGATTGGCAGACAGGCAGGTGAGCAGGGCTGGTACTCAGATGATTAGGCAGGCACAGCTGGTACTCAGGCAGGCGGGCACAGCTGAGACACTGGCAGGCGGGCACGGCTGAGACACTGGCAGGCGGGCACGACTGAGACACAAGGGCCAGCAACTGCCTGGGAAGGCACAGGAACACCGGCAGAAAAGAGTGGTGTATGGAACAGATTCCTGTTCACACTGGAAGTGCAGGAACTGGTTCGAGAAGGATGGAAATATAGACAGGTATGAGGGAACAGGTTTGGACCTGTTTACACTGGAGGAGAACTGTGAGGCTGCAGAGAGGAACTGCAGTTTGCAGTAAGATGTTCTGCAGCAGCAGGAGCTGAACAAGTGGAACCGCTAGGTATGCAGAGAGGAGCTGCAGCAAGAGGTTCTGCAGTTGCAGAAGCGGAGCACAGTCAGAGCTGCAAGAGTGCGGAGCACAGTCAGAGCCACAAGAGTGCAGAGCACAGGCAGTGCCACAAGAGTGCGGAGCACATGCAGACAGAGAGGACACAAGGATAGACACAGCAAAGAAAGGCGCAACAGAATAAGAGACTAACAGACAAAGGTAGAACTGAGTTCAGACACAGTCAGCAACAGGAACAATAAAACAGGGACCAGGATATTCTGGCTACTGGAGGAAGGAGAGGACAGGTACAAGACAAGGCTAGGAACAATAGCACAGGGACCAGGATATTCTGCCTCCTGGAGGGCGGAAAGACAGGTACAAGATAAGGCTAGGAACAAGGACACGGAGACCAGGATATTCAGCCTCCTGGATGGCAGAACAGACAGGTACAGATACAGATCAGGGAATCGGGCCTCCAGAGAGGGTGAAATACAGGACAAAACCTGGCAGCTCAGTAGCAAGACACTGAGTAAAGGCGTTACTCAGGCAGCTTCCATCGGGTGGAGCTGTCTTAAATATTTGAGGCCTCTTGGTAATTGGCTGGGAATACCATAGGCAGGTGCACACTGATTCTATAAGAACCAGAGAGTGCCGGCGCCGACCCCTATTCACACAGCCAGGAAGTATGCAGAGAGCAGGCAGGAGGCAAGAGGCATACAGCAAGGAGCCGGCAGCAGACAGAACTCGCAGCATGGCCTGGATTGCTGAGTAAGCAGGTGTGTCAAGCAGGTGAGGAATCGGAGGCCATGCAGTGATGCCAGAAGGGTTGCTATATTAACACAGTAAACAGGCGATTATGCTGCAGCGCAGGTGCCATAGTTGGCACCTGCCTGCAGAAGGGGTTTTTGTGTGTTTTAGCAATATGTACATATATTCATTCCGTAAACTAGGGGGGAAGGTTACTGAGGGATTAGTGACCTCCTGTCAGCAATCTGCATTATGAATAGCTAATCAGAGCACCACATGAAGGTCCCCACACAGGCTCCGAAGCACGAGCATATCATTAACTCAAAACTGAAAATAAAGATTAAATAAGAACCACAAGACGTATTTCATCAACTAAGGTATCATTCTAATCAGTATAATGGTGTCAACCTGCCACTGTATGTAGGTTACTGTGCACAATCCTGCTGACACGTTCCCTTTAAAATGTGCAAGGTGTGCAATAAGGGAAGGGAAAGTGGACATGCTGCTGATGGTGCATGCAGAGGCCGTGGGTCAGGTGAAACTATGCCTGCAATGGGAGCACAACAGGCTCATCCACAAGACCTTGATTCTAGTCCCACTTTGCAGGGGGGAGCGGGACACCACTCTTGAAGCCAGAACAGTTCGAACAGATGGTCAGTTGGATGGCAGATAATGCTTCCAGTATATTACCCAGCACCACCCTGTCTTCCACACTGTGTAGTCTCACTAGCCAAAAGTCTGGACCACATAATCCTCACCTTGATCCTCCTTACTCCCACAATGGCGATTTCAAGGAGACAAATGATCCCACACTCAGACACTCTTTAAATTTCCATTTATTGACTCTGGCCTCTTGCCTTGCACGTTTCAAGAGGGACATGAATATATCATGTATAGTGATGTCCAAATATTTGAGCAGCCATGGTCTGAAGAAGAAAACAGTGTCTCAAGAGGTAGATGATGATGAGACTCAGTGCATCAAGTCCTCCTTTATGTCTAATACAGGGTGTATCAGAGTCTCTCTTTCTTCTAATTTTTTAGTTATTGCATTGTCCAAATAGGCTTTGTGTGTTTTAAAGTCCCTCCTTCAAAATCTAAACAGGATTTGTCTGACGATGTCACACACACACACACACACCACATGCCCAGATATGGTAGTAAAATGTTAAAATTATATTTACCGGTGTAGTTTTACTTTCCGCTCTACTATGTAAACTACTGTAGTCATAGGTGATGGGAATATGGTGAGAGATGGCCTTGCTTTTAAGGGGTGAAGGAGGATTTTTTTTTTCTCTATTTAATTTTACCTTATATATAAATCATTATACAGGAAAGAATGTTTCCTAATATTTTTTCCTGTAAAATCCATTTTATTTTTGGTTTTGTATGTTTTTGTTACATACATTTGTGTCACACACACATCACATGCCCAGATATGGTAGTAAAATGTTAAAATTATTTTTATCGGTGACTACCGGTTGGTGTAGTTTTACCTTCTGCTCTACTAAGTGGACTACTGAAGTCATAGACAATGGGAAATATGGGGAGAGATGGCCCTGCTTTTAAGGGGTGAAGGAGGCTTTTTTTTTTCTCTTTTTAATTTTGCCTTATATATAGAGTATATATTAATATACAGGAAAGAATGTTTCCTAATATTTTTTCCTGTAAAATCCATTTTATTTTCGGTTTTGTATGTTTTTGTTGGAGTAATACTTGTCATTATATACAGTGGGGCAAAAAAGTATTTAGTGAGTCAGCAATAGTGCAAGTTCCACCACTTAAAAAGATGAGAGGCGTCTGTAATTTACATCATAGGTAGACCTCAACTATGGGAGACAAACTGAGAAAAAAAAATCCAGAAAATCACATTGTCTGGTTTTTTTTTCATTTTATTTGCATATTATGGTGGAAAATAAGTATTTGGTCAGAAACAAAATTTAATCTCAATACTTTGTGATATATCCTTTGTTGGCAATGACAGAGGTCAAACGTTTTCTGTAAGTCTTCACAAGGTTGCCACACACTGTTGTTGGTATGTTGGCCCATTCCTCCATGCAGATCTCCTCTAGAGCAGTGATGTTTTTGGCTTTTCGCTTGGCAACACGGACTTTCAACTCCCTCCAAAGGTTTTCTATAGGGTTGAGATCTGGAGACTGGCTAGGCCACTCCAGGACCTTGAAATGCTTCTTACGAAGCCACTCCTTCATTGCCCTGGCGGTGTGCTTTGGATCATTGTCATGTTGAAAGACCCAGCCACGTTTCATCTTCAATGCCCTTGCTGATGGAAGGAGGTTTGCACTCAAAATCTCACGATACATGGCCCCATTCATTCTTTCATGTACCCGGATCAGTCGTCCTGGCCCCTTTGCAGAGAAACAGCCCCAAAGCATGATGTTTCCACCATCATGCTTTACAGTAGGTATGGTGTTTGATGGATGCAACTCAGTATTCTTTTTCCTCCAAACACGACAAGTTTTGTTTCTACCAAACAGTTCCAGTTTGGTTTCATCAGACCATAGGACATTCTCCCAAAACTCCTCTGGATCATCCAAATGCTCTCTAGCAAACTTCAGACGGGCCCGGACATGTACAGGCTTAAGCAGTGGGACACGTCTGGCACTGCAGGATCTGAGTCCATGGTGGCGTAGTGTGTTACTTATGGTAGGCCTTGTTACATTGGTCCCAGCTCTCTGCAGTTCATTCACTAGGTCCCCCCGCGTGGTTCTGGGATTTTTGCTCACCGTTCTTGTGATCATTCTGACCCCACGGGGTGGGATTTTGCGTGGAGCACCAGATCGAGGGAGATTATCAGTGGTCTTGTATGTCTTCCATTTTCTAATTATTGCTCCCACAGTTGATTTCTTCACTCCAAGCTGGTTGGCTATTGCAGATTCAGTCTTCCCAGCCTGGTGCAGGGCTACAATTTTGTTTCTGGTGTCCTTTGACAGCTCCTTGGTCTTCACCATAGTGGAGTTTGGAGTCAGACTGTTTGAGGGTGTGCACAGGTGTCTTTTTATACTGATAACAAGTTTAAACAGGTGCCATTACTACAGGTAATGAGTGGAGGAAAGAGGAGACTCTTAAAGAAGAAGTTACAGGTCTGTGAGAGCCAGAAATCTCGATTGCTTGTTTCTGACCAAATACTTATTTTCCAGCATAATATGCAAATAAAATGAAAAAAAAACAGACAATGTGATTTTCTGGATTTTTTTTTCTCAGTTTGTCTCCCATAGTTGAGGTCTACCTATGATGTAAATTACAGACGCCTCTCATCTTTTTAAGTGGTGGAACTTGCACTATTGCTGACTGACTAAATACTTTTTTGCCCCACTGTATTTTGCATCAACTACTATTTTTTACTGTTTAATAGTGCATGAGTAAATCTGTCTATGTGTAGCTGAAGCATTTATTTTACTTTCACTTTGCAAATTGACAGACAAGATACTAAGATCCTAAGCAATAAGAAATACTGTGATGCTAGTCACTACTCACAGACAAACCATGAGGCAGCGGAGTCAGACATCCTGGGTTCAATACCAAGAGAGCACGTGGAAAACCAAAGGAAAAGACAAAGGCGTAAGTCAGGTTAGGGACTGGTCAAAATATCAGGAGATATCGGATCAAAACAAAATGGTCAAGATGAAGGGACAGTCAAAACCGGGTCCAAAGGGTCAGGCAGCAGAAGATCAGAGCTCAGGACAACAGAATCAGGCAAACACTCACCAGGAAGCTCAAACTATGTCTGGCAAGGATCAGAGACAGACAGTTCAGTTAAGTAGCTGGGTAATCTCCAGAACAGAGAGCACCTGTAGAAAGTCAATTAACTCCCAGTCATAGATTGGACGGTTGAGCTGTAAATCAAAGTACGAACAGCTCAGCACGCCCATCACAACGGGCGTGCTGTCAATCAAAACACCGACAACTCAGCATGACCCAAATTCATAGGAATCCATTTCATAGGAATCGTGACAAATACCAGTTGTAAGCTGTGTTATCATTGTTCCTGAATAAATATATATTCACTGTTGAGCGGATGGACAGTATGGAGATAAATCAGCTGCCATAAACCCAAAGACCCAGAGAACAGCCCAGGAGAGAGAACAACAGTGTACTAAGAAGATGAAGCAAAGATGGTCACCAGCAGCAACTTTGTGAAGTTCACAGTTCCAAATATGACTAACCCAAACTAGCAATCCTGGAAATTCAAGGTAAAAATGCTGCTGAGAAGGAATAGGATGCACCCCCAAATTCAAAATATCTAATATATATATATATATATATATATAAATATATATATATATAACAGGGTGCCTGACCATGCTTGGGGGAACAACATGGAAAAAAACAAGAAAGACCAAACACATGGGTTGGCGTGCACACCTAATACAATGATCCTAAATTGATGGTATAAAATACATGATTTTATTGGAAGACTGGAACATACAAAACCACAAACACATAAAAACAATTAAAACATGTGTACAACATGGTGCTCAACCAAAACCTCTATAAATTGAAACACAGCATTCCTATCAAAATAAATACATGCAGCTTGAGCAGGTGTAAGAAGATGAGCCAGGACAGCGTCAGCGGTTTCCTGTACACTTTGGGGCCGGAACTATCGGGACTGGCATCACTGTTGCCGGGGGACGATTCTTCTGAGTGGGGAGGACCTTTGCACTGGACAGCAGGGGACATGGAGATAAAAGGGGTGAGCGCGGGAATGGGGGAAATTTGGCGGGAAGGTGACTGGAGAACAAGGAGAAGGTTAACTCCCTCCCCACTGCTCCGACTGCTAAGGCCTCATCCTTTAGTCCCTTGCGGATTGACTCACCAACAGACTGTGTCTTGACTGAGCTACCACCGGACGTTCCCGTACCGTTCAGATCCTTCATGCCCCCAGTGAAACATAGTTTTGCTCGCTCTGCTCATAACGAGTACGTCAGAGGTTCGCATGCTACCGCGTTCTGCGGGCCTGCCTGCTGTTCCTGTTTTGCACCATCCCAGAGGAATCAACAAAAGAGACAAGCGAGTAAAGATACACTGGCATGGTCGGGAGACAGTGCATTTCGTTCCTCCGTAACAGAGCCAGAGAAATTGTCCACGATTTAAGACGCCATCAGAAGATAGTCCAGCCTCTTCCCAACAAGAGCTTCAAGCGATAAGTCACCTGTTTCGTACACCTTTTTACCACAAATATTGTGTTTTTGTTCAAATTCTGTTGTTGACTCAGTGTTCCTGTGATACTTCATTTTTGATCTTATCTCCCTGTGCAGAGTATATCTTGTATGTCTATATAACCTTTATAAGTAAATTCTGTTAACCCCTTCTCTGCCTCATTGTATCCCATGAACCTCACTCTAGTACCTTTACACCAGCAGTAAGTAATAAGCAACAGATCGCAAGCATAAACAGAGCTTAGTAGGAAAGAGCCAAAAAGCTGGACAGGAGTATCTACAGGCATATCTACCTTGGATCATGTGGAGGACCCCGAGATACTGCCATGGTGGGTAGTCAGAATAAGAAGAGGGTATACGGTGGAGAGCTCAAGCATATTGCTGTATGAGACAGCTTCATCAGGGAAAGTATGTCCCCGGGTCCAAGCAATAGCACATAGAGCTCTGGCAAAAATTAAGAGACCACCACTTCAAAACCCTGTCATGGGCAGCCCATTCTCCAGACCTGAACCCCCTTGGAAAACCTCTGGAATGTAATCAAGAGGATGATAGATAGTCACAAGCCATCAAACAAAGAAAACCTGCTTAAATTTTTGCTCCACAGTAGGAGGTCTTGTGGGAGGCCCTGGCAACCTCATGTCAAAATGGAACAATCCTATGTAAGTCAGGTTGGAAGCGCCGTAAGCTGTCACATGCGCCTTAAGTGGAAGCCAGATGGAATCCGCCGCCTGAATGAAGTGTGCCGCAGTTCTGCGCTTGCGCGGCCGGCCAAGGGAAGTGCAGACTGATAGTAGCAAGCGCAGAAATCTAAATGTAGGCATAATAATCAAGGGCACACATGCGCAAAGATGGAGAGGTGAGACACTGCAGAGAATGAATAATCCACCAGAAGGGAATATTATACACATCAGGAAGAACTTGGAAATGACTGGGGATTCACAAAAACACATAACGGAGATAGCTGAGAGTGTTAAAAGAGTACAGATGAGTTAATGCATGTGAACCTACACACAGGAGTCTTGACCTGCCCACTACCAGAAAACTGGGTAGAGAAGAATCAAAAAGCACAAGGCTCTATCTCCCTCAGTACAGAGGATGATCAGATTGTGTATTTATGTACACTGCCCAAAAAAAATAAAGGGAATACTCAAATAACACATGCTAGATCCGATTGAATGAAATGTTCTCATTGAATACTTTGTTCTGTACAAAGTTGAATGTGCTGATAACAAAATCACACAAAAATCATGAATGGAAATCAAATGTATTAACCAATGGAGGTCTGGATTTGGAGTCACACACAAAATTAAAGTGGAATGAAATGTCCTTAAAACAAGTCAAAATGAAGCTCAGTAGTGTGTGTGACCTCCACGTGACTGTATGACCTCCCTGTGCCTGTATAACCTCCCTACAACACCTGGGCATGCTCCTGATGAGGTGGCGGATGGTCTCCTGAGGGATCTCCTCCCAGACCTGGACGAAAGTATCCGCCAACTCCTGGACAGTCTGTGGTGCAACGTGACGTTGGTGGATGGAGCGAGACATGATGTCCCAGATGTGTTCAGTCAGACTCAGGTCTGGGGAATGGGCGGGCGAGTCCATAGCTTCAATGCCTTCATCTTGCTGGAACTGCTGACACACTTCAGCCACATGATGTCTGGCATTGTCCTGCATTAGGAGGAACCCAGGGCCAACTGCACCAGCAAATGGTCTCAGAAGGGGTCTGAGGATCTCATCTCGGTATATAATGGCAGTCAGGCTACCTCTGGCGAGCACATGGAGGGCTGTGTGGCCCTCCAAAGAAATACCACCCCACACCATTACTGACCCACTGCCAAACCGGTCATGCTGAAGGATGATGAAGGCAGCAGATCGCTCTCCACAGCGTCTCCAGACTCTGTCACGTCTTTCACATGTGCTCAGTGTGAACCTGCTTTCAACTGTGAAGTGCACAGGGCACCAGTGGCGATTTGCCAATCCTGGTGTTCTGTGGCAAATGCCAAGCGTCCTACATGATGTTGGGCTGTGAGCACAAACCCCATCTGTGGACGTCGGGCATTCAGACCATCCTCATGGAGTCGGTTTCTAACCGTTTGTGCAGACACATGCACATTTGGGGCCTGCTGGAGGTCATTTTGCAGGGCTCTGGCAGTGCTTCTGTTCCTCCTTGCACAAAGGCGGAGGTAGCGGTCATGCTGCTGAGTTGTTGCCCTCCTACGGCCCCCTCTATGTCTCCTGGTGTACTGGCCTGTTGTTAGGAATCTGTGTCCTGCCATACATATGCAGAGATCCAGATCCTCACATTTGTCTCCAGAGGCTAAGTCCTTTCAGCCAGCTTCTGAGCATGCTCGTGGAATGAGTTCCCATTGGAGTTCAGGAGTCAGGTGCTCAAGTCCTGCGCCTGATTCCATTGGTTCAGCTCAGGGCTCTGGAGATTTCCAGCAGGTCCTGTACGCTATAAAAAGTGCGCATGGCCGTTCCACCATGCGCTAGTATTTTCATACTGCTGCTGTATGTATGGTGATGGATGTTTGGACTGGTGACTGACTTATTATGAAACCCCTTACCTCTGATATTACGATTGTGTGAGTGATTGGGCAGCTGCCAGTAGCAGCGCCAGCGCCAGCGCGCCTAGCTCCATCTTAGTCAGCAGCTTAGCGTCTGCATTGCACCAGCCGTTTGCAGCGTCTTGCCTGCGGCTCTCGCCGCGCTGCAGTTGCAGCCTATACCCGCGTCCGCAGTTGCGACGCCTCGTGTCTTATCAAACGGTAGGTCTAGAGGGAGTAGTCCTGCTGCCTAAGGATACTTCTGTGACTGTAAATACCGCGACACTTTCGCTGAGACTCTGTGAGTCTAAAAACAGACTCAGCGCTATTACACATGTATGTATGCTTGCAGCTCTGTGGGTGAAACAGAGTTTGTATGTGCTTGCAGCTCTGTGAGTGAAACAGAGCTTGTGTATGCTTGCAGCTCTGGGAGTGCAACAGAGCTTGTCTTTGTGTTTGCAGCTCTGTGAGTAAAACTGAGCTTGCTCCAGCATTACTTTATACAGTGGGGCAAAAAAGTATTTAGTCAGTCAGCAATAGTGCAAGTTCCACCACTTAAAAAGATGAGAGGCGTCTGTAATTTACATCATAGGTAGACCTCAACTATGGGAGACAAACTGAGAAAAAAAAATCCAGAAAATCACATTGTCTGTTTTTTTTTCATTTTATTTGCATATTATGGTGGAAAATAAGTATTTGGTCAGAAACAAGCAATCAAGATTTCTGGCTCTCACAGACCTGTAACTTCTTCTTTAAGAGTCTCCTCTTTCCTCCACTCATTACCTGTAGTAATGGCACCTGTTTAAACTTGTTATCAGTATAAAAAAACACCTGTGCACACCCTCAAACAGTCTGACTCCAAACTCCACTATGGTGAAGACCAAAGAGCTGTCAAAGGACACCAGAAACAAAATTGTAGCCCTGCACCAGGCTGGGAAGACTGAATCTGCAATAGCCAACCAGCTTGGAGTGAAGAAATCAACTGTGGGAGCAAAAATTAGAAAATGGAAGACATACAAGACCACTGATAATCTCCCTCGATCTGGTGCTCCACGCAAAATCCCACCCCGTGGGGTCAGAATGATCACAAGAACGGTGAGCAAAAATCCCAGAACCACGCGGGGGGACCTAGTGAATGAACTGCAGAGAGCTGGGACCAATGTAACAAGGCCTACCATAAGTAACACACTACGCCACCATGGACTCAGATCCTGCAGTGCCAGACGTGTCCCACTGCTTAAGCCTGTACATGTCCGGGTCCGTCTGAAGTTTGCTAGAGAGCATTTGGATGATCCAGAGGAGTTTTGGGAGAATGTCCTATGGTCTGATGAAACCAAACTGGAACTGTTTGGTAAAAACACAACTTGTCGTGTTTGGAGGAAAAAGAATACTGAGTTGCATCCATCAAACACCATACCTACTGTAAAGCATGGTGGTGTAAACATCATGCTTTGGGGCTGTTTCTCTGCAAAGGGGCCAGGACGACTGATCCGGGTACATGAAAGAATGAATGGGGCCATGTATCGTGAGATTTTGAGTGCAAACCTCCTTCCATCAGCAAGGGCATTGAAGATGAAACGTGGCTGGGTCTTTCAACATGACAATGATCCAAAGCACACCGCCAGGGCAACGAAGGAGTGGCTTCGTAAGAAGCATTTCAAGGTCCTGGAGTGGCCTAGCCAGTCTCCAGATCTCAACCCTATAGAAAACCTTTGGAGGGAGTTGAAAGTCTGTGTTGCCAAGCGAAAAGCCAAAAACATCACTGCTCTAGAGGAGATCTGCATGGAGGAATGGGCCAACATACCAACAACAGTGTGTGGCAACCTTGTGAAGACTTACAGAAAACGTTTGATCTCTGTCATTGCCAACAAAGGATATATCACAAAGTATTGAGATGAAATTTTGTTTCTGACCAAATACTTATTTTCCACCATAATATGCAAATAAAATGAAAAAAAAACAGACAATGTGATTTTCTGGATTTTTTTTTCTCAGTTTGTCTCCCATAGTTGAGGTCTACCTATGATGTAAATTACAGACGCCTCTCATCTTTTTAAGTGGTGGAACTTGCACTATTGCTGACTGACTAAATACTTTTTTGCCCCACTGTATGTCTTTATGCTTGCAGCTCTGTGTGTTCAACAGAGCTTGCTTTCTGCATCTGGGTCTCGTCCAAACCCTGTGCACTTCACCGCCTGATAGCTCTGCAACCGTCTAGCAGCGGTTTCACCAACTACCGCACGGTGGACCCCGAGCGGTGAACACACTTTATTTATAATTTTATTTAGTGCGTTCCACCGCTCATAACACCTGTCTCCTGGTTGCGCCTCCAGCCTCTGGACACTATGCTGACATACACAGCAAGCCTTCTTGCCACAGCTTGCATTGATGTGCCAACCTGGATGAGCTGCACTACCTGAGCCACTTGTGTGGGTTGTAGAGTCCATGCCATGCTAGCACTAGTGTGAAAGCACAACCAACATTCAAAAGTGACCAAAACATCAGCCAGAAAGTATTGGTACTGAGATGTGGTCTGTGGTCCCCACCTGCAGAGCCACTCCTTTATTGAGGGTGTCTTGATAATTGCCAATAATTTCCATCTGTTGTCTATTGCATTTTCACAACAGCATGTGAAATTGATTGTCAATCAGTGCTGCTTCCTAAGTGGACAGTTTGATTTCACAGAAGTTTGATTTACTTGGAGTTATATTCTGTTGTTTAAGTGTTCTCTTTATTTTTTTGAGCAGTGTATATATGAAACTACAAAAGAAAACTGGGAACATCTGCAGAACGTGCATCAAAGGATACATCTCAGCAATATGGTCTATTTAATGAGAAAGCTGTATAAGCTAAATAAGGTTCAAGATATGCAGGATTACATAAGAAATACTCTATAAATTGTGGAGCGCCTGAAGGAAATTGGGGAATATCTAAAGGATTTCCATGTTGCTGCACTACTACTAAGCAGTCGACTAGAAAGCTATGACACATTTGAAACTGAACTAGATGCACGTCAAGATCATTTGAAAATAACAAGTGATTGTTTTGTCTGCAAGAAATCATGGCACCTAAAGGTTAACTGCAGAGTCTGGAAAGCTAGAATGAATCAGCTGAAAAATCAAAATAATCATCAAAGGATTAAAAGTGCCATTACTGAAGAATATGACACTTCAAGTACTGAAGCTGTGGTTACTGTTAATGCAAGTACATCAAAGCATGCATGGTTTATAGACTCTGGGACAACTGGTCATATGACTAATGACAGACGCTTCTTCTCTAACCTTGACCAACGTAAGTCAGAGAAAGTAATTTTGGCTAATGGTCAATATACTGTACTAGATGGTAGCCCGATTCTAACGCATCGGGTACTAATCATAAAAGCGTGATTCAAATCCTGCAGCAATTCGCGGGCGGACTGCACCTGTCGCTGATTGGTCGCGCCTGGCTGCGACCAATCAGGCTAGCGCCTGTCGTCTCCTGGTTGCGTCGCCGCTGACCTCCGTGCGGCAGGAGATGACCCGCGGCAACCATCGGGACATCAGCGGCTAGCGCCGGAGATCTCCCGACAGTAGGGGTGGCATGCGTCATTCGAATTCCGTGCCAATTCGCAGCCGGACTGCGTCTGTCACTGATTGGTCGCGCCCGGCCGGTTCAATTCCGGTTTAGGGTGCTCCAGGAGTTCCACTATTCTGCTCTTAGTGGGCATCCTGGAATCTCGCCTCCCTGCTTTAGAGGGCACTGGGGGGCATAACATTCCTGTGTTCCACTGCACGCCTTTCCGCTACCTCCCCTTGCTGGGATAACCCATCAGCATTCCCGTGGTCATGCCCTCTTTTGAGGTGAATGGTGAATTGGTATTGCTGGAGTGCAAGGCTCTAGCATAGCAACCTCCCATTCGTCCCGAAGACCGTGTGCAACCAGCTGAGGGGGTTGTGGTCCATCTCCACGATGAAGGGGTGCCCATACAAGTAGGGCTGCAGACGCTGCATGGCCCTTACAATTGGTAGGCATTCCTTTTCCATCATGGAGTAGACCACCTCTCTTGGCAATAGCTTCCTGCTCAGGTACAGGATGGGATGCTCCTGGCCTGCGGTGTTGACCTGGCTGAGCATGACACCGAGGCCAAAGTCACTGGCGTCAGTCTGTTCCACCAAGTCATATAATAAAACTAGGAAACAAAAGAGTGCAATAGGGTCTTATCTGGTGATAAATGAAATAGATGTGAAAAAAGTCTACTCACCCTTTCCAGGAGAGGTATAAGCATATAGACTCGCCGTCAGCTTGCTGCACGCCCGAAGGTCCACTTCGTGACCTCCAATGCAAATCCTTAAGGATAAAGTTATTCTCGGGCTTACTGTGCGCTGCTTGACCGGAATAAAATCACATGTCAACCCCTGAAGACGAAGTGGTTCACACTTTGAAACGCGTAGGGAAATAAATGGACAAATTATTCATATTGTGGTGATTTTATTCCGGTCAAGCAGCGCACAGTGTTCCACCAAGTCAGCAGCTTGTAGTACTGGGGAGCAACAGAGAGTGGTCTTGAGTGCCAGAAAAGCGGTCTCGCAGGCAACTGACCAGTCTACTGCAAGAAGCAGCTTTTTCTTGGTGAGGTCCATCAGGGACTTGGCCAGGGTACTATAGTGTAAAACAAACTTCCTATAGTACCCAGGTATCCCGAGGAAGGACATCACCTGTTTCTTGGTCCTGGGGGTGGGCCAGGATGTGATGGCATCCATTTTCTCAGGCTCTGGCTTCAGAACCCACCCTCGCCTACCAGGTGACCCAGGTAGAGGACTTCACTCATGCCCAGCTGGCACTTTTCCAGCTTGATGGTCAAACCTGCCTGGGGGATCCACCTAAGCACCTGCATCAGATGTTCTAGTTGGTCCTCCCAGGTGGGATGGAAGATGGCGATATCATCCAGGTACGCAGCCACGTACCCTTCAAGTCCCTGGAGCAGCGTGTTGACCATCCGCTGAAAAGTGGCAGGGGCATTCTTCATGCCGAATGGCATCACAGTGGACTTGTACAGTCCAAACAGGGTGATAAAGGCAGAGCGCTCCCGGGCCTTGTGGGTCAGAGGGATCTGACAATATCTCCGGCTCAGATCCATGATGGTCAGGTCCTTAGCCCTGGGCAACTGATTGAGAAGGTCATCGATGCATGGCATAGGGAACGCATCAGTGACTGTGACAATGTTGAGCCCCCATGCAGAACCACGTTGTTCAGTCCTTTTTGGGGACGAGGACTACGAGCAACGACCATGCGCTGTTGGATGTCTGGATCACCCCCAGCTTCAGCATCTCGTCAATCTCCTGGCACATCTGCTGCACCTCGAGAGAGATCTGATGTGCTGACCGTCAGATCGGGGGGTGATGGACAGCCAACTCGATCTTTCTGGGAAGGCTGCTGAACAGCTCACAGAAGGGGTGTAAAGTTTCCCCAGCTGGGACTGTTGTTCCTCAGAGAGCTGGTGGCCAACCTCTACATCCTCAATGGATCCACCCACCTTGGCTTGGGTGAGCAGATACCAGTGGGTTTCAGCCTCTCCTTCCTCGGAAAGATTGCACACAGGGACGGCGCAGGCCTCTCGCTTATGATGGGCCTTCATCATGTTCACATGGAAGGCCATCCTCCTTCCATGGGAGTGGTCTAGGGTGACCAGGTATGTGATGTCATTGAGCCACCAGTACATGAGGTATGGGCCCTCCCAGGCTGCCAGAAGCTTGTCCTGTGGTACAGGGACCAGAAACCACACTTTCTGACCCACCTGGTAGGTCATTTCACAAGCGTTCTGGTTGTACCAGAGCTTCTGGTCAGCCTGAGCCTGGGCCATATTGTCCTGTACCAGCCGCAACAAGGCCATTATTTTGTCTCGGAAGCGCATGATGTCCTCAACGACCAACACTTCAGAGGTGGCCAAGTCTCCTTCCCATGCCTCTTTCACCAGAGCAAGTGGCCCTCATACATGCCGCCCATACAGGAGCTCAAAGGTGGCGAACCCCGTTGAGGCCTGTGGAGCCTCCCAGTAGGCAAATAGTAGGTGTGGGAGGTATGGCTCCCAGTCTCTCCCGTGGGAGTCAACCAATATCTTAAGCATCTGCTTGAGGGTGCCATTAAACTTCACCGACCAGTAGTCTGCAGATGGTACGGGCTGGCCACCAGATGTTGCACCTGTATTTGCTTACAAAAGGACTCTATCAGCTGCGACATGAACTGGGTCCCACGGTCGGTGAGCATTTCCTGGGGAAATCCCACTCTGGAGAAAATCTCCAGAAAAGCGGTGGCCACCTTGTCGGCCCTAGTGAACGACAAGGCTACCGCTTCTGGGTATCGGGTGGCATAATCCACTACCGTTAGTATGTAGTTTTTCCTGGAGCATGTGGGAATGGACAGTGGTCCAATGAGATCCAAGAGACAGCAAGGGTTTTTCCAGGTATCAAGTACTGAGGGGACACCATCTCAGGCAGCATGAAGGTCATCTCGGAGCCGGTGTCCCGCAGTCCCATAGCAGTGGTGTGGTTTGTGGTGACGGACTGGTAATTGTCACGGGACCTCCCACCACCCCTATCCACACACATGACAGGGAACGGTTTTGAGGATGAGGATGGGGCCTCAGTACATTGTTTAACACTTTAGTGTACAGAAAACAGTTACACTTCACATGTACAACGTGCCAGGTTTCATAAAGAAGGTATGCAGGGCACAAGCTAGCCTCCAGCACATCCCCTACACTTGGTCGCATTCATGTTTCCTTCAATTACAACCAGTTGTCCTGTCCCTGCAGCTTAAAAGCATCCCCATAGCATGATGCTGCCACCACCATGTTTCACTGTTGGGATTGTATTGGGCAGGAGATGAGCAGTGCCTGGTTTTCTCCACACATACCGCTTAGAATTATCACCAAAAAGTTCTATCTTCGTCTCATCAGGCCAGAGAATCTTATTTCTCATAGTCTGGGAGTCCGTCATGTGTTTTTTTGCAAACTCTATGCAGACTTTCATATGTCTGGCACTGAGGAGAGGCTTCTTCCGTCAGGCCATTCTGCCATAAAGGCCCGACTGGTGGAGAGCTGCAGTGATAGTTGACTTTGTGGAACTTTCTCCCATCTCCCTACTGCATCTGTGGAGCTCAGCCACAGTGATCTTGGGGTTCTTCTTTAATTCTCTCACCAAGGCTCTTCTCCCACGATTGCTCAGTTTGGCTTGACGGCCAGGTCTAGGAAGACTTCTGGTGGTCCTAAACTTCTTCCATTTAAGGATTATGGAGGCCACTGTGCTCTTAGGAACATTAAGTACTGCAGAAATTCTTTTGTAACATTGGCCAGATGTGTGCCTTGCCACAATTCTGTCTCTGAGTTCCTTGGCCAGTTCCTTTGACCTAATGATTCTCATTTGGTCTGACATATACTGTGAGCTGTGAGGTCTTATATAGACAGATGTGTGCCTTTACAAATCAAGTCCTATCAGTTTAATTAAACACAGCTGGACTCCAAAGAAGGAGTAGAACCATCTCAAGGAGGATCACAAGGAAATGGACAGCATGTGACTTAAATATGAGTGTCTGAGCAAAGGGTCTGAATACTTATGTCCATGTGATATTTCAGTTTTTCTTTTTTAATAAATTTGCAAAAATTTCTACATTTCTGTTTTTTTTTCAGTCAAGATGGGGTGCAGAGTGTACATTAATGAGAAAAAATTAACTTTTTGAATTTACAAAATGGCTGCAATGAAGCAAAGAGTGAAAAATTTAAAGGGGTCTGAATACTTTCCATACCCACTGTATATTTTTAGCAAACCAAAAAGAATAAGCTGCTATCTGTATGTTGGCTTTTGAATTTAAGCATTTCTTTCTGGCTGGTCAAGAAAACAGACTTTTGTTGGTGTAAGACTGTAATATTGATCTGTATTGTGCACTTATCCTTGATGACTAGTCATGTTTACTGAATATGCTAATTAATCATTCTCTGGTCCATGCAGTTTCGGCTAGCGGACCTGGGCGCCCGCCGACCCTCCTTGTCTCCAAAACATTCCTACTCATTGTTACGCTTTCCCACAAGAAGCGCCTTTTTCCTGCTCCATTGCATGCATGTTGCAGGAGGTGCAATACAAAGCTGTCATTCATTATAGTGCACTCTAGAATTACTATAATTTATGCTAGAAATTTGTGTAAATTATAGCACAAATCTAAGTCAAATCTACATTTACTGGCTCTTGGATAGGCAAAGATTCATTAACTTTATTAAGGTATAAACTTGTTAATAAATAATACCATTTGCTGATGGCCTCTCGTAGATGTGTAGGTATTGAGGGGCAGGGAGCCAGTGGTTCTTCGCTCTGCAATACTTTTCAAGTGAATGTGCTTCCAACTACTAGTGATGGCACCAGTGGGGCTTAGAGTTAAGGGTGTGTTAGGGTTAGGTTTTTGGTTTGGGTTATGGCTAGGGCTGGGATTAGGGTTAGGGCTGTGTTGGGGTTAGGGTTGGAGTTAGAATTGGGATTTTCCACTGTTTAGGCACATCAGGGGCTCTCCAAACGTGAAATGGTCTCAATTCCAGCCAATTTTGTGCTGAAAAAGTCAACTTGTGCTCCTTCCCTTCCAAGCTCTGCTGTGCACCCAAACAGTGATTTACCCTCACATATAGAACATCGGCGTACTCAGGACAAATTGAACAGCAACTTTTGAATTCCAATTTGTCTTGTTACCATTAGAAAAAATTGGGGACAAAAAGATCATTTTTGTAAAAAAAATACAATTTTTTATTTTTACGGCTGTACGTTATAAACTTCTGTGAAACACTTGGGGGTTCAAAGTGCTCATCACACATCCAGATAAGTTCCTAAGTGGGTCTAGTTTCCAAAATGGTGTCACTTGTTGGGGGGTTTCCTCTGTTTAGGCACATCAGGGGCTCTCCAAACGTGACATGGCGTCCGATCTCAATTCCAGCCAATTTTGCATTGAAAAGTCAAGCTGCGCTCCTTCCCTTCCAAGCTCTGCCATGCACCCAAACAGTGGTTTACCCCAACATATGGGGTATCAGCGTACTCAACACAAATTGTACAACAAATTTTTCAGTCCAATTTCTTCTGTTACCCTTGGTAAAATAAAAAAAAAATTGGACCTGAAGTAACTTTTTTGTGAAAAAAAGTAAAATGTTCATTTTTTTTAAAACATTTGAAAAATTCCTGTGAAGCACCTGAAGGGTTAATAAACTTCTTGAATGCAGTTTTGAGCACCTTCAGGGGTGCAGTTTTTTTGAATGGTATCACTTTTGGGGTATTTTCTATCATATAGACCCCTCAAAGTGACTTCAAATGTCTATGTGGTCCCCCCAAAAAATGGTGTTGTAAAAATGAGAAATCGCTGTTTGAATTTTAACCCTTATAACTTCCTAACAAAAAAAAATTTGGTTCCAAAATTATGCAGATGTAAGGTAAACATGTGGGAAATGTTACTTATTAAGTATTTTGTGTGACATATCTCTGTTATTTAAGGGCATGAAAATTCAAAGTTGTAAAATTGCGAAATTTTCAAAATTTTTGCCAAATTTACGTTTTTTTCATAAATAAACGCAAGTCATATCAAAGAAATTTTACCACTATCATGAAGTACGATATGTCACGAGAAAACAGTGTCAGAATCACCAGGATCCATGGAAACATTCTAGAGTTATTACCTCATAAAGGACAGTGGTCAGAATTGTAAAAATTGGCCCTGTCATTAACGTGCAAACCACCCTGGGGGTAAAGGGGTTAAATCTACATTTACTGGCTCATGGACAGGCAAAGATTTATTAAGGTGTATACTTTTTAATAAATTTAGCACATCTTTCTGGAGCATATTACTATTTATTTATTAATTTCTTTATATTACCAGCTTATATAGTACCATTAATTCTACGGCACTATCCAAACAACACAGGGAGAACATACATGCTCTTTGCAAATGTTGTCCTCGGTGGGATACCAAGCCAAAATACTAGTGATGCAAGGATATACTGCTAACCATTGAAAATTGCCAGTCTTATTCCCTATTTAACACCTGATGCAGAACTTGTAAAGTGCTGTCTATGTTTCCCCATGTGAGCAGTATAGGACTATGGTTCCTATACTGAAATTATTTTGAGTGTCCATCCAGCATCCATACAGAACATGTACTTACAGTTTTAGTTGCATTTTAAAAATTATTTCATAAACAAAACATATTGTCAATCAGATTAACTATCCTGAGAAGCATAGCTGAGGGTTCAGCTCGGGGGAAAATGAATTTCTAAGAGGGTCTCTAACCAGTTAACCATGTTTATAACTGATGTGATGCACCCTAGTGTGTTTAGTAGAGTTGAGCGACTTTTGCTTTTTTAGGGTCGAGTTTCGTTTTATGAAACCCGACTTTTCCAAAAGTCGGGTCGAGCAAAATCGGCCGACTATAGGGAAAAGTCAGGGGTCCGACCGAAACACGAAACCCAATGTAAGTCAATGGGGAATTAAAGTCGGCAGTGAGAGGAGGACAGGAAACACACCTACAGTGCCCATTTGAATGCCAAAAGCATCAATTCTTCTTACTTAAGCTTGTCAACCTTAATTAACTTCATAATACTAGTTACGCACTGAAAAATGGGGGTTATTTGGCTAAAGTTGTGGGGGGGTAGGGCTGGCTCCAGGTTTTCATGTGCCCTGGGCGAAAGAGCGCCCCTTTAACACATACCACAACTCATGATGCTCCGATACGGCAGAGAAATAGCGGTATAGTACAATGAAAAATACTTCACTTTTTACATCTCATGACGAGGCCCATCTATTTCTCCATACAGAATCATTGGTCCCATGTAATGTTTGAAACAGTATATGATGAGCTCCACATAATGCTACAGTATATGTTGGTCCCCATGGATGAAGCTCCACTGTCTTATGGGCCCAAATAATAATGGGCCCAAACATAATGGGCCCCATTTCTAATGCTCTAGTGTATAATGGGCCCTGTAAATGCTGCTCCAGTGTATGATGTCCACCTTTGGAATGTTCCAGTGTATGGTGGGCCCCATCTATCATTCTCCAGAGTATAGTGCTCCCCAAAAATTGCTGTCCCAACATTGAAAACAATGAAATAAGTCTCCTCGCTAGGGAATCCCTGTACTAGTCTGGACTCCTCGTCGTCCCCATCTTCCATCTCACTGCACAGTATTTCAACCTTGCAAGTGCTGTGATCCTGAGCAAGCAGGGGGGGCCCACTTGTTGGCGACGGCACTGGCACAGGGCCCCTGATAGTACGGTGGTGTGTCTGACGGCGGGTTGGCCGAACCTGCACTTTCATCTGCAGCTTCCTCTTTGTCACCGTGTAAGATGGAACTGTATATGGGAAGGGTAACCTGAGTTTCATCAGGGTCAGATTCAGGCCGTGTAGCGTGCGAGGGGAATGTAGTGGTCTGGGTCAATGTACCAGCAGATTCATCGAGCAGTGGCTGGGCATCAGTGCACTTGTGTCGCCCCCAGGAGTACGGTCGCCACAGTGGCATTACCTTCCTCCTAGGGAGTGTGATGTCATGCTTGGGAGCAATGAAGGATCTCTCTAGCAGGTTAACTGATTGGGCGGCGTTATTCCCACGAGTCACGACCCTCCAAACAGCGTTCATAAAGGCAAAGTGTTTGTTTTACGTGGGCAGTATGGTTGCAAAGCTGAACCTTAAAGGAATGTCCAGAAGGGCACCACCAGGAGTGGAGCCTATGGTGTAATTTGACTCAACACGGGCAACCTCAACCATCCAGCAACAAAAAAGATGCACACATTGCAAGCTTAATTCCGTTAACGAACGAGACTCCGTCATGCCCCACGGTCCGAGTCTGGCTTACTAGTGGGACACACGAGGCTCTGGCACGTGAGATTGGCCAATAACTGGTGTGTCATGCCCTTACATGTCCGTGGCTGCATGTGCGCTACACTGAAAAGGCCAGCGTTTGTCGCTTACAGGTGCAGATAACCCGCTGAACAACGTTAGTGATGGGGATCTGGGATTACAATTATTACCCGCGAACGATGATTTCCCAGTAAGTGCAGGTCAACCGCAGTTCCGGAATTAGGCCTAACCGTCATTCCGGAAAAAATTAAAAACTTACGTGTGCAAACCACAGGTGCTGTAGCTTGCTTAACAGCTCGCCAGCCGTTCTCAGGCCCAGTATGGATTACACGTGATTGCACAAAGGTGAGAAAGGGTACCGTATCCCCGGATAACATGTATGGATAGCATAGTGTACACATTCAAAATATATGTCTATAGATCAGGAGGCAGGCTCAGACGGTGTCAGGCCCAGTATGGATTACACGTGATTGCACAAAGGTGAGAAAGGGTACCATATCACCGGATAACATGTATGGATAGCATAGTGTACACATTCAAAATATATGTCTATAGATCAGGAGGCAGGCTCAGACGGTGTCAGACCCAGTATGGATTTGACGGCCCAGACTACACAGCGGAGGAGCAGGGAGAGGTAAAGATTGCAAATGCTGGGGCCCTGCCCAAGCAAGGGGGGCCCACTCGTGGGCGTCGGTACTGGCACTGGGCCCCTCATAGTACGGCGATGTGTCTGACGGTGGGTGTGCACCACCACCGTCAGAGACACTTGATTGCACTATGAGGGACCCTGTGCCAGTGCCCGCGCCCAAGAGTCGGCCTACCCACCTGGCCAGGGCAACGGTTTTGTGCGCTACGTGGTGACCCCGGCCATGGGGGGGGCAGCACAGTTAGGGAGTTTTAGAAAGTGGCATATGTTGATGTTGGACATTCAGCTGATGCAAAATGTGAAATTGTTCAAGTCCCAGGAAGAGGAGGACCAAAGCAAGCCATTTTTCTGTCACCCTATGTGTCATCAGGGGAAGGTGGGACAAAATCCTTGGAAACCCATGCATGGTTCATTTTAATGAAGGTTAGATCATCCACATTTTGGGTTGACAGACGGGTCCTTTTTTCTGTCAGGATTGATCCAGCTGCACTGAAGACTCTTTCCGATAGCACACTTGCAGCTGGGCAAGCGAGCTCCTGTAAGGCATATTGTGCCAATTCAGGCCAGGTGTCCAGTTTTGCGGCCCAATAGTCAAAGGGGAATGACCTGTGCGGGAGAACATTGATATGGGAGGAAAAGTAGTTTGTAACCATAGTTGACAACTGCTGTCTCCTGTCACTTTCCATCAATGCAGTATTACCAGTTGTGTGAGCGGTACTTGAAAAATCAGTCCACAACATTGTCATGAAACCCCTGTCTCCAACGCCACTTCTGCTGTGTGCACCACGAACATCTCTGCCAAGCTGCCCCCCGGCCCGTACGGCTCGTGTGAGAACCCTCACCGCTGCTGTGTGCTGGGAATGCCTCAACCAACCGGTTTACCAGAGTTGCTTGTTTATTAGCCAATATTAGGTCAAGGTTCTCCTGTGGCATGATGTTTTGTCATTTTCCTTTAAAGCGTGGATCCAGGATGCTGGCCAACCAGTAGTCATCATCGTTCATCATTTTGGCAATGCGGGGGTCCCTTTTTAGGATCTGCAAGGCATAATCTGACATGTGGGCCAATGTTCCCGGTGTCAATGATGCACTGCGAGTGCTGGTTGGAGGAGCACTTTCTGGCAAATCCACATCCCTCCAGTCACGCACAAACCCTGTACCAGACCTTGCCACGCCAACATTTTCACTTGCCCCATGAGATGCATCCTCCTCCCCTAAGTAATCATCCCCATCATCATCCTCCTCCTCTTCTTCCTCCACCTCGTCCAGGAGAGGTCCCTGAGCAGACAATGGCTGAATGTCATCAAGGATTCCCTCCTCCTCTTCCTCCTCATCAACATTGGCTGCAGACGCCTGCTCCTTAAGGTGTGTCAAAGTTTGCATGAGCAGACGCATAAGTGGGATGCTCATGCTTAGGATGGCGTCGTCTGCGCTTACCAGCCGTGTGCATTCCTCAAAACACTGAAGGACTTTACAGAGGTCTTTCAGCTTCGACCACTGCACACCTGTCAACTCCATGTCTGATCTCAAAGTGCCTGGCCGTGTATCCTCCCACAAATGCATTATGGCCTGCCTCTGTTCGCACAGCCGCTCAACCATGTGCAGGGTGGAGATCCACCTTGTTGCAATGTCGATAATGAGACGGTGGTTGGGAAGGTGGAGCAATCGCTGCAGCTTCTGCATACGAATGGAGTGCACAGGCGACAGGCGGATGTGCGCGCACAGTCTTCGCACCTTCTGGAGCAGGGCTGTTAACTCCGGATAATTGTTGAGGAAGCACTGCACCACCAGGTTCAAGGTGTGAGCCAAGCAAGGTATGTGGCTGAGTTTTGAAAGGGCTATGGCTGCCACAAAATTCCGGCCGTTATCACTAACTACCTTGCCTGCCTCAAGATGTATACTGCCCAGCCATGACTCAGTTTGTCGCTGAAAGTACTCGGCCAGCACCTCCGCGGTGTGTCTGTCGCCCAAACACATCATCTGCAAAACACAGCCTGCTGACGCTTTCCACTAGCTGCTCGATAGGGGGACACCTCGTGTGCAACAGTGGCAGCTGCAGATGGAGTGCTCGTACGACTGCGCTCTGTGGACGAGCTTTCGCTTCTGGAGGAGGAGGGTCGAACGCCTACAGCCAACTATTTCCTATACCGTGGGCTAGGCAGCACTGTCCCACCACCGCTGTCCCCTGTGGACCCTGCATCCACCACATTAACCCAGTGCGCAGTGATGGACACGTAACTGCCCTGGCCATGCCGACTGGACCATGCATCTGTTATGAGGTGCACCTTTCCACTCACTGACTGCTTGAGTGCATGGACAATGCAGTCTTTCACATGATGGTGGAGGGCTGGGATGGCTTTGCGAGAGAGGAAGTGGCGACTGGGTAGGTCATAGCGTGGTACTGCATAGGCCATGAGTTTGCGGAAAGCTGCGCTTTCCACCAACCGATAGGGCATCATCTCTAACGATATTAGTTTGGCAATGTGGGCGTTCAAACCCAGTGTATGCGGATGAGAGACTGAGTACTTTCTTGACCTACTCATAGGCTCTGGGAGGGTGAGCTGGACTTGAGAGCTGCATATAGTGGAACTAGCGGTGGACAGGGCGGACTGAGAGAGGGTTGATGATGGTGATGGAGTTGGTGTTCTTTCTGATGGCCTACATTCAGTCTTTCGTTGATATAACAGTGGGATTCCCTGACTGCTTTGGCCTTGCAACGACACCTCAACATTTGCTGCTGTGCTAACCGGTGGGCTTACAGTGGGGGAAACAATGTAGCGTTGCTGACTACCTTCTTTGTGATCAGTTGCACATGTGGTACTTGAGGTTTGGTGTTGTGTCCACGCTTGCAAGTGCATGCTGGTTAAATGTCTAAGCATGCAACTGGTATTCAAATTTTTCATATTTTTCCCTCGGCTAAAGGTCTTTGCGCACTTCTTACAGATAACCTTGGCCTGATCATGAGGATTTTGTTCAAAAAAGTGCCACACTGCACTCTTCCTACTCTGGAAGACATTTTGCGGCCTAGCACGCTGTGCTATTTTGACCATCTGGACAAGCTGTCCAGCAACTCTTTTGATTTTTGGAACCTGTCTTTGGAGTGCTCCGGGCCTGCCAGATAACAGCTGTTGCGATGTCGATGTCTGCTGTGGATGCTCCTCCTCCTCATCTGAGCTATTGGAAGCAGCACCCTCTTCCCCCAATGGATGCCAATCTGGGTCAACAACTGGGTCATCCATCACCTCCTTTTCAATGTCATGTGCACCTTCCTCTGTGTCACCGTGTATGGTGGTATAGTATGCGGGAAGGGGCACCTGAGTCTCATCAGGGTCAGAATCTGGCTCATTACACTGCGAGGACAATGTAGTGCTCTGACTGAATTTACCAGCAGAATCATCTATCAGTGGCTGTGCATCAGTGCACTCCATGTCAGATTCATCTTGGCCTGGGTAATTCACCATTTCACTTGATAACCCAGGCATGGTAAGTGAAAACAGCTCCATGGAGTAATCAGTTGTATGGCCTGCATCATCCTTCAATCTTGGTTGGGGTGAAGGACACAAGGAAAGGTGTGGTTCATGAACATGACCCTCCAATACCGACTCAGTGCTTTTATTTTTTACAACTTCAGAAGAGGAGGTGATAGAGCTGGAGGCTGAGTCAGCAATGTAAGCCAAAACTTTTTCCTGAAGCTCTGGCTTTAAAAGCGGTTTGCGAACTCCTAGAAAACTAAGCCTTCGAGGCCTTGTGGAGCCAGACAATGACGCAGGCTCAACACCTCCTGCATTCGGTCCTATTTTGCTTTTGCCACTACCATCAGATCCACCACCAACACCATCATTACCAGCTGGCAACCCCCGCCCAATTCCACGGCCTCTTCCACCAGCCTTCCTCATTTTTGTTAAAAATGTACACAAAATCCCACAAACTATACACTCACTGGCCACTTTATTAGGTACACCATGCTAGTAAGGGGTTGGACCCCCTTTTGCCTTCAGAACTGCCTCAATTCTTCGTGGCAGAGATTCAACAAGGTGCTGGAAGCATTCCTCAGAGATTTTGGACCATATTGACATGATGGCATCACACAGTTGGCGCAGATTTGTCGGCTGCACATCCCTGATGCGAATCTCCCGTTCCACCACATCCCAAAGATGCTCTACTGGATTGAGATCTGGTGACTGAGGAGGCCATTTGAGTACAGTAAACTCATTGTCATGTTCAAGAAACCAATCTGAGATGATTCGAGCTTTATGACATGGCGCATTATCCTGCTGAAAGTAGCCATCAGATGTTGGGTACATTGTGGTCATAAAGGGATGGACATGGTCAGCAACAATACTCAGGTAGGCTGTGGCGTTGCAACGATGCTCAATTGGTACCAAGGGGCCCAAAGAGTGCCCAGAAAAAATTCCCCACACCATGACACCACCACCACCAGCCTGAACCGTTGATACAAGGCAGGATGGATCCATGCTTTCATGTTGTTTACGCCAAATTCTGACCCTACCATCCGAATGTCGCAGCAGAAATCGAGACTCATCAGACCAGGCAACGTTTTTCCAATCTTCTACTGTCCAATTTCGATGAGCTTGTGCAAATTGTAGCCTCAGTTTCCTGTTCTTAGCTGAGAGGAGTGGTACCCAGTGTGGTCTTCTGCTGCTGTAGCCCATCTGCCTCAAAGTTCGACGCACTGTGCGTTCAGAGATGCTCTTCTGCCTACCTTGGTTGTAACGGGTGGCAATTTGAGTCACTGTTGCCTTTCTATCAGCTCGAACCAGTCTGCCCATTCTCCTCTGACCTCTGGCATCAACATGGCATTTCCGGCCACAGAACTGCCGCTCACTGGATTTTTTTTCTTTTTCGGACCATTCTCTGTAAACCCTAGAGATGGTTGTGCGTGAAAATCCCAGTAGATCAGCAGTTTCTGAAATTCTCAGACCAGCCCTTCTGGCACCAACAATCATGCCACGTTCAAAGGCACTCAAATCACCTTTCTTCCCCATACTGATGCTCGGTTTGAACTGCAGGAGATTGTCTTGACCATGTCTACATGCCTAAATGCACTGAGTTGCCGCCATGTGATTGGCTGATTAGAAATTAAGTCTTAACACACAGTTGGACAGGTGTACCTAATAAAGTGGCCAGTGAGTGTATAGTAATGTAAAACAAGGTACAAGGTGTATATAGGACAGGGGAGACGTAGAATTTCTGAACACACTTGTGGACACTGTTGGATTGTGTGAGGCCCAGTTAATATCACACCGCTATGTCACAGGCTCAATGTCGCAGGTGTGAAAAATGTCACGATAGGACAGGGGAGATGTAGAATTTCTGAACACACTTGTGGACACTGTTGGATTGTGTGAGGCCCAGTTAATATCACACCGCTATGTCACAGGCTCAATGTCGCAGGTGTGAAAAATGTCACTATAGGACAGGGGAAATTTAGAATTTCTGAACACACTTGTGGACACTGTTGGATTGTGTGAGGCCCAGTTAGTATCACACTGCTATGTCACAGGCTCAATGTCGCAGGTGTGAAAAATGTCACTATAGGACAGGGGAGATGTAGAATTTCTGAACACACTTGTAGACACTGTTGGATTGTGTGAGGCCCAGTTAATATCACACCACTATGTCACAGGCTCAATGTCGCAGGTGTGAAAAATGTCACGATAGGACAGGGGAGATGTAGAATTTCTGAACACACTTGTGGATACTGTTGGATTGTGTGAGGCCCAGTTAATATCACACCGCTATGTCACAGGCTCAATGTCGCAGGTGTGAAAAATGTCACGATAGGACAGGGGAGATGTAGAATTTCTGAACACACTTGTGGACACTGTTGGATTGTGTGAGGCCCAGTTAATATCACACCGCTATGTCACAGGCTCAATGTCGCAGGTGTGAAAAATGTCACTATAGGACAGGGGAGATTTAGAATTTCTGAACACACTTGTGGACACTGTTGGATTGTGTGAGGCCCAGTTAGTATCACACTGCTATGTCACAGGCTCAATGTCGCAGGTGTGAAAAATGTCACTATAGGACAGGGGAGATGTAGAATTTCTGAACACACTTGGGGACACTGTTGTGTGAGGCCCAGTTAATATCACACCGCTATGTCACAGGCTCAATGTCGCAGGTGTGAAAAATGTCACGATAGGACAGGGGAGATGTAGAATTTCTGAACACACTTGTGGATACTGTTGGATTGTGTGAGGCCCAGTTAATATCACACCGCTATGTCACAGACTCAATGTCGCAGGTGTTAAAAATGTCACTATAGGACAGGGGAGATGTAGAATTTCTGAACACACTTGTGGACACTGTTGGATTGTGTGAGGCCCAGTTAATATCACACCGCTATGTCACAGGCTCAATGTCGCAGGTGTGAAAAATGTCACTATAGGACAGGGGAGATGTAGAATTTCTGAACACACTTGTGGACACTGTTGTGTGAGGCCCAGTAAATATCACACCGCCAAGTCACAGGCTCAATGTCGCAGGTGTGAAAAATGTCACTATAGGACAGGGGAGATGTAGAATTTCTGAACACACTGGTGGACACTGCTGGATTGTGTGAGGCCCAGTTAATATCACACTGCTATGTCACAGGCTCAATGTCGCAGGTGTGAAAAATGTCACTATAGGACAGGGGAGATTTAGAATTTCTGAACACACTTGTGGACACTGTTGGATTGTGTGAGGCCCAGTTAATATCACACCGCTATGTCACAGGCTCAATGTCGCAGGTGTGAAAAATGTCACGATAGGACAGGGGAGATGTAGAATTTCTGAACACACTTGTGGACACTGTTGGATTGTGTGAGGCCCAGTTAATATCACACCGCTATGTCACAGGCTCAATGTCGCAGGTGTGAAAAATGTCACTATAGGACAGGGGAGATTTAGAATTTCTGAACACACTTGTGGACACTGTTGGATTGTGTGAGGCCCAGTTAATATCACACCGCTATATCACGGGCTCAATGTCGCAGGTGTGAAAAATGTCACTATAGGACAGGGGAGATGTAGAATTTCTGAACACACTTGTGGACACTGTTGGATTGTGTGAGGCTCAGTTAATATCACACCGCTATGTCACAGGCTCAATGTCGCAGGTGTGAAAAATGTCACTATAGGACAGGGGAGATTTAGAATTTCTGAACACACTTGTGGACACTGTTGGATTGTGTGAGGCCCAGTTAATATCACACCGCTATGTCACAGGCTCAATGACGCAGGTGTGAAAAATGTCACTATAGAAAGTTGTGGGAAGCAGGGTGTGTTGCAGTCCGCGCTAGCCGAGATTCACAAATCACCTGGGATACAAGATGTTGTAGCAGTGTACTCCTTTATTTCCTCCTACGCGTTTCGGCGCCCTTCCTGGCACCTTCCTCAGGGATCAGGGTTCCCTGAGGAAGGTGCCAGGAAGGGCGCCGAAATGCGTAGGAGGAAATAAAGGAGTACACTGCTACAACATCTTGTATCCCAGGTGATTTGTGAATTTCGGCTAGCGCGGACTGCAACACACCCTGCTTCCCACAACTTTCTGAAGGTTTTTTCCACGTGTGAGTGGTTGGTGGAGGTCCTGCAGCAGCTGATTCTGTGATATGCTCTCAAGCCAGTTGTGGGTTACACAACTGGAATAGGTGAGTGGAACTGTATTATACCGCTCATACTTTAAGTGTCACTAGTGATAGGGCACTATTGCGCCTCTTGTTCCCCCCACCATTTTTGTATTGAAATGTCACTATAGGACAGGGGAAATGTAGAATTTCTGAACACACTTGTGGACACTGTTGTGTGAGGCCCAGTTAATATCACACCGCTATGTCACAGGCTCAATGTCGTAGGTGTGAAAAATGTCACTATAGGACAGGGGAGATGTAGAATTTCTGAACACACTTGTGGACACTGTTGGATTGTGTGAGGCCCAGTGAATATCACACCGCTATGTCACAGGCAGAAATTGGCTAGTGTATGACAAACTACAAGGTGTATATAGAATTGGGCAGAATAGGAATCTCCCTAGAGTATAGGTCTGTAAGAACGGAACATGTCCTCGACTTATCCTTACAGAGTGATACACAGATAGCTTCACTGTGGCCGTGATAACAGCCGTTACACGGTACTCGAGAGGAGCGTGCACGTACACCGCTGTCCGGTGTCCGTAAAATTGTCAAGCTCCGTGTTTTTTAAGTATACGGACTGACACACGCTGTCTCTCTATCGTTTTGAATGTGATCAAACAGCAAATATACTTAACTGTTTGAAAAGCAGACAAAACTAGAAGGTGGAGGTCTGTAAGAACGGAACATGTCCTCGACTTATTCTTACAGAGTCACACACAGATAGCTTCACTGTGGCCGTGATAACAGCCATTACACGGTACTGAGAGAGGAGCGTGCACATCGTACACCGCTGTCCGGTGTCCATAAAATTGTCAAGCTCCGTGTTTTTTAAGTATACGGACTGACACACGCTGTCTCTCTATAGTTTTGAATGTGATCAAACAGCAAATATACTTAACTGTTTGAAAAGCAGACAAAACTAGAAGGTGGAGGTCTGTAAGAACGGAACATGTCCTCGACTTATTCTTACAGAGTCACACACAGATAGCTTCACTGTGGCCGTGATAACAGCCGTTACACGGTACTGAGAGAGGAGCGTGCACGTACACCGCTGTCCGGTGTCCGTAAAATTGTCAAGCTCCGTGTTTTTTAAGTATACGGACTGACACACGCTGTCTCTCTATAGTTTTGAATGTGATCAAACAGCAAATACACTTAACTGTTTGAAAAGCAGACAAAACTAGAAGGTGGAGGACTGTAAGAACGGAACATGTCCTCGACTTATTCTTACAGAGTCACACACAGATAGCTTCACTGTGGCCGTGATAACAGCCGTTACAAGGTACTGTGTGAGGAGCCTACACCGCTGTATGGTGTGAAAAAATGCACGCTCAGTACCTCACCAGGACAAAAAAAAAAATTTGGATTGCTTTTAAAAAAGCAGTTTGCAGAGCAGTGGGAAAACAGCAATGCAGCTATCAGGAAGCCTTATAAGGCAGCCTAACAACCAACACAGCTGATCCAGCAAAATATAGCCTCCACTTGCACTGCACACACAGTGACTGGTTTGTTGTACTGGCAAAATTGCTAGCAGCAGAAGCAGTTTTTGGTGTCTTCTTCCCTGCCTAACGCTCTCCCTACAGAATCAGCAGCAGCAGCAGCTCTCCCTTTTCTGAGATCAGCATGAGTAACATGGCGGTCGGCGTGCACGCCCTTTTATACCCCCTGTGACGCCCCCCAAAGCAAGCCAATCACTTGCATGCCCTTCTCAAAGATGGTGGTGACCCCTGCCTATGTCATCACGTTGCCCACAGTGTCCGTGGATCCTGATTGGCTGAAAAAGGGCGGAAAACAAACTTTTGAAACGCGACTTTGGCGCTAAAGTCGCCGAGCTCGTGGCCGACCTCACCCTAGGGTCGGGTTTCATTTCATGAAACCCGACTTTACCAAAAGTCGGCGACTTTTGAAATTTTTCGACCCGTTTCGCTCAACTCTAGTGTTTAAGGAAACCTCAGCAGATGACCCCGCTGTTACTGAAAATAAATCTCTATACAAAGACCCACATTATACAGTGACCCTACAATGGTAGATACCGTTCCTGCAGAACATATAAGAAATGACAGTACACTTATAGATGGTGACTCACACCAATATTCCCGTCTTTACTATCTGTCTCAGACCGCCATGACAACTTCTCCAGCCAGGATTCGGCTGCAGAGTTTACAATAAATGCACATTTTACTCACATTTCCAGAACCGTCAACATCTATTTCAAAACTGCACAAACTCCTCATCCTACCAATACCTCAATGCTGAGCCCTTTGCTGCTGTATGTGTCCTTATAACTGGACCTGCTATGGGGCACAAAACAGTGCTCCTCTTAGTGTCCCACATTATAATGCCCACCACTGTGCCTCCTTTAAAATATTATTTCCCTGTGCAAGTGCCCTAGAAAGTAATAATACCCCGTACGTGCACCTTTGACAGTCACAACATGAAGTGCCTCTGTGACAAAAAGTCCCCACTTAACATTTAATAATAATCTGAGTGCCCCCCTGTATAGGTCCCCAATATACCGTATGATTGGCTGGTGATTGGCTACAAACTCAAATCAGTACATGATGGGTTTCGGCTGGACCATCTTTATGTAAATGTCATTCTAATGCATTGTAAGAATATAGTGAAACAGCTGACATGAATGGGTTAATGTTGCAAGCTTTATTCTCGTCCTTTTATTCCTTCATTACGTACTATCCCCTCATTATCTCATTTGGCCATGCGTGATGTCCTTTATTGTGTCCACAGATCTGGATGAACGTCTGCATGACAAACAACTCTGCTTTCTGATGAATCGGGGCAAGTGAGGGCACGGTACATGGTGCTGCTATATCAGAATTCAAGCATTTCTCACATAAATGTAATCCTTTCAGCCTTTTTATTAATGGCTCATCTGGTTAAGAAGGTTATACTTGGCAAATGGCACATTCATCAGCAAGGACCAGTACAGTGGGATATGCAGAACAGCAGGTGGATATGAGAAACAAGGAGTGCCAGATGCAGCAGAGCCAAGTGTGTGAGCTAAACAATAACACCATAACATGCAGAAACAAGTTTATTATTAGGTAACTAAGGCTACTTTCACATTAGCGTTTTTAGCGCAGCGCTTCGTGCGCAATAGAAACGCATGCAAAAAACGCAGCATGCGTTTTGCATGCGTTTGCATTTTTTAGGAGCAAGCGTTTTAACCAGTTTCAAGCAATGTTAACACTTAAAACGCATGTGTTTTGTAACGCAGGCGTGCGCATGTCCATGCGCACACCTGCATTCCCATAGACTGTAATGCGCTATTTTGTCACATTCTGTGCGCATGAGTTTTTTTTACGCCGTTGGACGGACCCAAAAATGCAACAGGTTGCGTCTGGCGCACCTGGGCGCACACCTTAAAAAAACGCATGCTCACGAAAACGCATACGAACGCGTGCAAACCCTAGACCATGCGCATGCCATGTTAAACATAGGTGCGCATGACGAAAGCGCATGGACACACACGATGTGCTGCGCAAAAAACACTAATGTGAAACTAGCCTAAGGCTAGTTTCACACTAGCGTTACCCGGCGCAGCGCAGGGCCGCCGCTAAGGTCCGCCCCCGGCCACGACTCCTCCGGTCAGCTCCTCCTCTGATCGCATGACGCTGCATGCGATCAGCGTACCCTATATTTAGCGTTGGGTATGCTGGTCGTGCGCTGGCATGATTTTGCCAGCGCTTGCGCCCTTTTGGCAATGCACCGAGCGTAAAAAATGCACTCTGTTGCATTGTCTGTTTACTTTGTGTTTCCGCAAGGTAAACAGACATGCTGCGGTCTAAAAAGACGCACCGCATGTCCGGTTTCGTGGGTGTGTCACCCGTGTATTAGGATGCATAGTGGAGACGGGATTTCATAAAATCCTCTCCACTATGCTGTAACATCTGGACGCTGCGGATTAAACGCTGCAGCTGTACACAGCATTCAATCCACAGCAAATCCAGATGTAATACGCCACGTGGAAACTCACCCTAAATAGTCAACAAAAAAGTGAACTTAACAGTCTGATGTTTTCGAAGGGTGGAGGCTTGAAGATCCCACGGTGGCGCCACAGATGACACATAAAGTCTCTTGCCTGGTCCTGGAAGAACGTGAGGCACTGTCTCCTGACAGTTGCGACGTGTCCTGACTCTCTGATACGTAGCTTCGCAGTCCCGGAACAAGGTGTCGGTAGAGAAAGAGCTTGCCAGGCCTCTTTGGATGGTCAAAGTTCAGCGGTGGAAGTCCCCTGGTCAGGCCTGCAGCCTGCTCCGTATACAGTCAGTGGTGCGGTACGGGACATCACTTTGGTCTAGAAGGTGAGCAAGCCCACAGTCATAAGCTGCTCGCAGTCCGTCGGCATCTGGGATGGCAGTAACCAAAATGGCCTGGCTTTCTGATATCATGCTGCGGAGAGTGAGCAAACCTTCCCCTGCTGCGCACACTGCCTTCCAGCCAAAGACCCCATTTTCCCGTGCTTAGGGACCTTTATATCTGTTCCGCCCCCTGCAGTCAGGTGCCCCGTTCTGTCCTGGTTAGAAACTCTCCCTCCTGGCAACAAGAGTGACAGCCCCAATAGTTCTGGCCCCAAAACAAAAGAAGCACTGACACATGTATTACTAGGGATGTTACTGTCCCAGGCCATCTCCCTAAAGCTTGACTCCAGGAAGACAGAAGACTGCAGAATACAATACTATTTCAATACTCAGGAGGAACACGCCTGCCTCAACTAGCATTAAAAGGCCTTAGTTAATGACATCCGAGATACCTACCCAGAGGCGCAGCTAGGGTTTTGGTTCAGGGGGGCCAAACTTCTGTGTGAGCCCCCAAGGCCTCATTCACATATCAATTTTTTGCCATCAGTCACAATCCATCTTTTTAAAAAAAAAAAAAAAAACACGAATCTAGTGAATGATGCCACTGGATCCATTTTTTTCTCATAGACTTGTATTAGCGACGGATTGTGACGGATGGCCGTCCGTTTCATCCGTCATTTGTCAGATTCGCCATAAATTCTTTGTCCATCAGCCAGAGACAACGGACAAAGTAACATTTTTTGTGTACGTCGAAAAGTCGGACAGCGACGGATCCAGCGCCATCCATCATTGGCTATATTGGAAGCCTATGAAAAAACAATGGGGTAAACGGACACCATCAAAAATAATATCATATGTGGGATCTCCCAATGCATACAAGACTATATAGAAGCAGACAAGGAAAAAGTAGATGCAACAACTTCCAGGTAAAATGAAGTACACCCTTCCAGCACTCCCTGTCAGTATATACTCTTTCCTGGCCGTCTCCACGCAATATGCTGCTTTCCACATTCCTTCCTTTCCAGCACTTCACAGTTTACGTTCCAGGCCAGCAGCTGCGAATCCTATCAGACAACGCATACCCTTCCGTTTCTTTGATCCTATGTAGATGCCTTTCCGATTGGAATAACTGTGGTAGGGGCTGTGGTCCATAAAGTCACCACAGCTATCGGATTGCTAGTAGCACCCTGAAATACGCTCACTAGGTTAGGGGCCGTGACCCTTTGCGACCAAGTCCTTCGGTCGTTTGTCAGCATGGAAATGAGCCCACACGGGGAGTACGCTCCAACCATGTCTCAGAAGAACCACCTTTCCCTTTTAGGGATCTTTCTGTCAAGCTATTCAGTCCGGCAACTTCTGCAGACTGGAGCTGCACAAGAAGGGAATCTGACCTAACTTCCTTGTAACCTACAATTCTCCCTCTCTCAAACTATGCTCCGCCCACCTCCCAACACCCTTCGTGTTCCAAAGCAGGGGCCATAAAGGGTTCTCTGCTATTCTACGTGTCTGTGGGATGTGGGATGGAATGTGCTTGGGCGCCTCCATTTTACCTGGTAGTGGGATACCACACCTCTGGGTGAGGTGCAGCATCTCTGTGGTGACTGGACCCTCAGGGGCACCACAGATGCGCCATTTACTTCCATACATACACTGTTTACATCCAGCTGCTGTGAGACCTGAAAACAGCTGATTGCGGAGTTGTCGGATTTTAGACCCGTAATGGTTTGATATTCATGAACTATATTCTATCAAAAATTGGTGGAAACCACCAGTAAGGTCAATAATTCAACTAGTATATCAACAGGGACCCTTACAGCAATGGATATAGATATGCATAAAACTTAACCTTTAATGCAATCATGATAAAAGACAAATACGTCCACACGGAACACAAAACAAACAACCGTGTCACCTACTAAATACTACAATAGGATCCTGATATCACAAGCTACCTGACAACGGAGGTTGGCACCCTACACAAAAACGAGATTGGCACCCCCGTTCCACGACGGCTGTACCCTGAAGCTCCTAGACGACCCTGAGTAAGTGCCACACTTTTAGTCACTCAATCACCCAGAAAAGCAGTGTACAGGGGTTGCCAAACAGGTAGTTGGGTAGGCAACAATAGAAAAAGTGCAAAAATAGTGCAAAAGACAAGACATAAAGTGACATGTGCAAATTAGAGTACCTAACTTTCCGTCCCCTATACTGAACACCTTCCTGTCTGCGGAGGTAGGCACTCTACTGGTCAGCGAATGGCGCCCCGGCTCCACGATGGCTCACGCTAAAATTCGCCCTATTGTGGCTAATAATCAGAGAAAGGTTATGACAATGATATATAAGGAAGGCAAATCTAATAAATATTAGATAAAATGCAAATGCCAATAACAATTTGTTGATAACAAAAAGAGGGTACTCATATTTAGATGATGGATGAAAAAAACCTCAACGCTAGAGATGAGCGACTTTGCCTTTTTTCTGGTCGAGTCGGGTTTCATGAAACCCGACTTTCGCAAAAGTTGGGTCGAACGAAATCGGCCGATTATCGTGAAAAGTCGAAGGCCGACTGAAACACGAAACCCAATGCAAGTCAATGGGGAAGCAAAGTTGGCAGGGAGTGGAGGACAGGAAACACACCTACAGTGCCCTTTTGAATGCCAAAAACATCAATTCTGATGACTGAAGTTTTTCAACCTTAATTTACTTCATAATACTAGTTACGCACTGAAAAATGGGGTTTTTTGGCTAAATTTGTGGGGGGGTAGGGCCGGCTCCAGGTTTTCATGTGCCCTTGGCCAAAGAGCGCCCCTTTAACACACACCACAACTCATGATGCTCCGATACCGCAGAGAAATAGCAGCATAGTACAATGAAAAATACTTCACTTTTTACATCTCATGACTGATATCCATTTTTAATAGCTCCAAAAACGGACAGTATATTACTCCATACAGTATTATGGCCACTGCATAGTGCGCTATACAGAGTAATGAGGCCCATATATTTCTTCATCATTGGTTACATATAATGTTTGAAACAGTATATGATGAGCTCCACATAATGCTACAGTATATGTTGGTCCCCATGGATGAAGCTCCACTGTTTTATGGGCCCAAATAATGCTCCATACATAATGGGCCCCATTTCTAATGCTCTAGTGTATAATGTGCCCTGTAAATGCTGCTCCAATGTCTGATGTCCACCTTTGGAATGCTCCAGTGTATGGTGGGCCCCATATATCATTCTCCAGAGTATAGTGCTCCCTAAAAATTGCTGTCCCAACACTGAAAACAATTAAATAAGTCTCCTCGCTATGGAATCATTGCACTAGTCTGAACTCCTCGTCGTCCCCATCATCCATCTCACTGCACTTGGCTGTTTAGGCAGAGGGCGTACAGCGTACAGACGTGATGTCATTGCACTCTCTGATAAGACTATCACTGTCAGGAAATGCGGAAGACGTCATGGCGGTGGAGCAGGGAGAGGTAAGTATTTCAACTTTGCAAGTGCTGTGATCCTGAGCAAGCAGGGGGGGCCCACTCATTGGCAACGGCAGTGGCACAGGGCCCCTCTAATAGTACGGCGGTGTGTGGTAGTGTGTCTGATGGCGGGTGGACCCCTCCACACTTTTGCGTACTATGAGGGGCCCTGTGCCAGTGCCGTCGCCCATGAGTATGCCCCCCCACCAGCTCAAGGAACCTGCACTTTCATCTGCACCTTCCTCTTTGTCACCGTGTACAGTGGTATAGTATGCGGGAAGGGGAACCTGAGTTTCCTCTGGGTCAGATTCTGGCTGTGTAGAGTGTGAGGGGAATGTAGTGGTCTGGGTCAATGTACCAGCAGAATCATCTAGAAGTGGCTGGGCATCAGTGCACTTGTGGCATCCCCAGGAGTATGGTCGCCACAGTGGCATTACCTTCCTCCTAGGGAGTGTGATGTCATGCTTGGGAGCAACGAAGGATCTCTCTAGCAGTTAAACCAACACACAACACAATTCCCACTCAACGCCAGCAGGGAGACCTCTGAACATGACTACTGAGGAGCTGCTCTCTGTGGTCGGGAGGAGGTAAGTTAGGCCATTCTGTGCAGGGAAGGGGAAGTGTGTGTACGTGAGAAGGGGAGCTGGAGGATGAGCAGACTTAAGGCTCACTCCTAACTGGAGCGCATTGTCCGGATTCCGGTCTCCGAGTTTGTAGGGACACTGACGTTCCTGCAGCAGAATCCGGAGGAAGTAGCAGCTGTAAATGCTCTGTACCCAACTGAAGCTCGGAGGCCCCAGCATCGACGTGTGTGAGCCAGAAGGAAAAGGCTATGGCTGCCAGCCATACGAGAAAGTTCCAAAAGAGAGTCAACAGGGGGAACTTCATTGAACTCAGCACTGCGAGTACCTCAGATAAGCGCTAGAATGGAGGCCACACTACCTATCTGCAGAGAGAGAAATCCAAATTGGCTTCCAGGCTGACCAACTCCTTCTCCATCTGTATTCTGGGTCCTGGACAGCACCTACCAAGTACAGGTAAAGGAACTGCACGACTGTGTATGTCATCTTTCTCCTGCGCCTGGCGCACGGCTCAGCTACATCCTGCACTGCACACCATCTCCCAACTCTTTCATCTGCCCTACAACTACGGCCCTACCTGTGCAGGTCTTCTACATCTTAGCTGCACCACAACATCTGTCCCACAGAAGCGACACTGCAGCGCTGGTCAATCTAATCAGAAACCAGAGGTGGCATCACGAATCATTCACCTATAAACGTAATTCACCCCTTTGCATGGATGCCCAGGGCCACGGAACGGGTCACCACCACCGCGACACATCCCTGTGAGACACCGGCCCGGTACCGATTAACCCCACTGCCCTGGCTGGCCACCCACACTCCATGTCAGATTCATTTTGGACTGGGGAATTCACGATTTGACTTGATAACCAAGGCATGGTATGATAGAAAGAGCTACATGGACTAATGTGAAGTGTGGCTTGCTGCCTCATTCAGTTTGGGTGAGGGGTGCAGGACACAAGGAAAGGGGTTCTTCCTGACCAGGAGCCAGCACTTGACCACTCAGTGCTTGCATTTTTTGAAACTTCAGGCATATTTGATGGAGTCTGTTTCGGCAATGTAAGCCAAAACCAGTCCCTCATGCTCCGCCTTTAAAAGTGGTTACCCTACTCACAGAAAAGGTATCATTCCAGGCATTCCGGAGCCAGACCATGACGCAGGCTCAACACCTCCTGCCTTAGCTGCTATTGTGCTTTTGCCACTACCAGCAGATGCACCACCACCATCATCACCAGCTGACCCCCCCCCGCGCCCACGTCCGCGGCCTCTTCCACCAAACTTCAAAATTCTGCACAAAATAGACACAAAATAACATCAGATATATGGCACTGTATCAGAAATGTACAGCTCTATTCAGTCAAAGGATAATTGTCAATCTCCATATATATTCCATCAGTCACACAGAGATGCTCACAGGCCCAGTATGGATTAGACAAGAATATAAAAAGTAGACAAAGTGTACAGTATCATCAGATAGCAGGTATATATAGCACAGTTTAAACATTAACAATGTACGTCTATATATCAGGAGTAGTGTTGAGCCACCACGCTAGTGTTTTGGTTCGTCACACAGGAGGCAAGTTCGTCGAATGTTCATCGAACCCCATTGAAAACAATGGCAGGCAAGCACAACCACATACAAACACATAGAAAACAATTACAAAACACCTTAAAAGGTGTCCCAAAGCAGAGAAAATGCTCAGAAGACAAAAATTACATATGGAAAAGGGCAACTACATTTAGAAAAGAGGTGGAGGAGTAAAAGGAGGAGGTGGAGGAGACAGAGATATAGGCTTGTCATTCCCTTATGAAGTCAAGAAAGGCTGGAATAAAAATGTAAAATACCAACCAAAAAAAAAAAATTCTGAAATTGAACACGATCATATACCGTCGGACTTCCCACCAATAAATTATGCCAACTGGCGATCGGGCGGCGTTATTCCCACGAACCTCCAAACAGCGTCCATGAAGGCAAAGTGTTTGCTTTCCGGGGGCAGTATGATTGCAAAGCTGAACCTTAAAGGAATGTCCAAAAGGGCACCACCAGGAGTGGAGCCTGCAGCTTAATTGGACTCCACCCGGGAAACCACAACCATGCCACCTCAAGAAAAGATGCACATATTGAAAGCTTTGTCGATTGTGTGTGTGGTGTGGTATGTCCGTTTGTAGTTGTGCTAGAAATTTGTCAGCTTTATTCTGTTAAAGAACGAGACTCCGGCATGCCCCCGTGGTACGCGTCAAGCTTACTAGAGGGATACGCGAGGCTCTGGCACTATCATGGTCTATCATGGCGTTACATGTCCGGGGCTGCATGCGCGCTACACTGAAAGGACCAGCTTTTGTCGCTTACAGGTGCAGATAACCAGCAGAACACCGTTAGTGATGGGGATCTGTGATTCCAATTATTCCCCGCGAACGATGATTTCCCAGTAAGTGCAGGTCAACCGCAATTCCTGAATTAGGCCTAACCGGCATTCCTGAAAAAATGCAAAAAATTACGTGTCCAAACCACAGTTGCTGTAGCTTGCTTAACAGCTCGGCAGCCGTTCTCAGGTCCAGTATGGATTCGACAAGATTCTAGAAAGTTGATAAAGGGTACAGTTTCACTGGGTAACACGTATATATGTAGCATAGTTTACACATTAAAAACCTATGTCTATATATCAGGAGGCAGGCTCAGACGGTCTCAGGCCCAGTATGGATTAGACGTGATTGGACAAAGGTGAGAAAGGGTACCGTATCACTGGATGACAGGTATGTATAGCATAGTTTACACATTAAAAACGTAGGTCTATATAACAGGAGGCAGGCTCAGACGGTCTCAGGCCCAGTATGGATTAGACGTGATTGGACAAAGGTGAGAAAGGGTACCGTATCACTGGATAACAGGTATGTATAGCATAGTTTGCACATTAAAAACGTAGGTCTATATAACAGGAGGCAGGCTCAGACGGTCTCAGGCCCAGTATGGATTAGACGTGATTGGACAAAGGTGAGAAAGGGTAACGTATCACCGGATTACAGGTATGTATAGCATAGTTTACACATTAAAAACCTATGTCTATAGATCAGGAGGCAGGCTCAGACGGTCTCAGGCCCAGTATGGATTTGACCAGCTTGTACAAAGTTGAGAAAGGGTACATTATCACGGGATAGCAGGTATATATAGCATAGTTTAAATATTCAAAATCTACATGTTCTCAGTATGGATTAGACAACAATCTAAAAAGTAGAAAAAAGGAAATGTATTTGAAGAGTACACCAGTATACACTTTTGGTGGTATTTTTAAATCTTCATATATATTTCTGTCTCAGTAAGACAGTCCAGACTCTCCACAATAGGAAATGAGATGCATACAATTACTGACAAATTCTAGTGACTGCAGAAATCTAGGAATTCCTATTCACGGGATAAACTTCTGTCACAATTCTCAGAGGCGATGCAGACCCTCATTTAATTAGTGTGTGGAGACAGCGAAAACCTTTCTTTGTGAAGAAAGAGTTGCTGTATCGCAGTACCGTTGATCCCATCGCCATTACTCATATCCATATAATTTTGATCACAGGGAGAGATGTAAACATGGTGCTCACTGCCTATCATGCTCTGTCACGTAACTTTGGAGTGCAAAAGACAGAAGCCACAGGCTGTAGGCGATTCATTTGGATTGGCATGAGAGGGCACATTTAAAAATGTGTGCTGGAATGTCACACGTCTGTAGGTAGGAAAACTGTGAAAGCTGATGAGAAACCACCACTGCATCTCATTGTGAGTCGACGTCCATAAGAAATGGAAGCCATTGATCATCTGAAGCTAGATCCCGGCCAGCGGGACAGGGCATAGCTACATCTTAACCATCATCTTCTATCAGTTCACCAAATTTGTAGTGGCAGTCCCAGTGAAGGATTGACAGCCCAGACTACAAAGCGGAGGAGCAGGGAGAGGTAAACATTGCAAATGCTGGGGCCCTGCCCAAGCAAGGGGGGTCCACTCGTGGGCGTCGGTACTGGCACCGGGCCCCTCATAGTACGGCGGTGTGTCTGACGGCGGGTGTGCACCCCCACCGTCAAAGACACTTGATTGCACTATGAGGGACCCTGTGCCAGTGCCCGCGCCCAAGAGTCGGCCCACCCACCTGTCCAGGGAAACGGCACTCGCACGGTTGCGTGCGCTAGGTGGTGACCCCGGCCATGGGGGGAGGAGGCAGCCCAGGTAGGGAGGTTTACAAAATGGCATATGTTGATGTGGGACATTCACCTGCTGCTAAAGGCAAAATTGGTCAAGTCCCAGGAAGAGGCGGACCAAAGAAAGCCATTTTTCTGTCAACCTATGTGTCATCAGGGTAAGGTGTGACAAAATCCTTGGAAACCCATGCATTCTTCATTTTAATGAAGGTTAGATCATCCACATTTTGGGTCGACAGACAGGTCCTTTTTTCTGTCAGGATTGATCCAGCAGCACTGAAGACTCTTTCTGATAGCACACTTGCAGCTGGGCAAGTGAGCTCCTGAAAGGCATATTGTGCCAATTCAGGCCAGGTGTCCAGTTTAGCTGCCCAATAGTCAAATGGGAATGACCTGTGAGGGAGAACATCGATATGGGAGGAAAAGTAGTTTATAACCATAGTTGACAAGTGCTGTCTCCTGTCACTTTCAATTGATGCAGTATTACCAGTCGTGTGAGCGGGACTTGAAAAATCAGTCCACAACATGGTCATGAAACCGCTGTCCCCAATGCCAACATGAAGAGAGAAGGAAGATCCGGCACTGGAGACTTGATAAAATCCACGATAAGTTTTATTCACATGATTTCATGATAAAACCATAAAGGGGAAAACAGACCCCCCACGCCTGACGCGTTTCGAACCTTACACCAGGTTCTTCCTCACAACATTGTCATGAAACCCCTGTCCCCAATGCCACTTCTGATGTGTGCACCACCAACACCTCTTCCAAGTTGCCCCCGGCCCCTACGCGCGTGTGACAACCATCTCCGCTGCTGTGTGCTGGGAATGCCTCAACCAACCGGTTTACCAGAGTTGCTTGTTTGTTAGCCAATATTAGGTCAAGGTTCTCCTGTGGCATGATGCTTTGGAATTTGCCTTTATAGCGTGGATCCAGGATGCTGGCCAACAAGTAGTCATCATCGCTCATCATTTTGGCAATGCGGGGGTCCCTTTTTAGGATCTGCAAGGCATAATCTGACATGTGGGCCAATGTTCCCGGTGTCAATGATGCACTGCGAGTGCTGGGTGGAGGAGCACTTTCAGGCAAATCCACATCCCTCCAGTCACGCACAAACCCTGTACCAGACCTTGCCACGCCAACATTTTCTTTTGCCCCACGAGAAGCATCCTCCTCCCCTAAATAATCATCCCCATCATCATCCTCCTCCTCCTCTTCTTCCTCCACCTCGTCCACAACAGTTCCCTGAACAGACAATGGCTGACTGTCATCAAGGCTTCCCTCCTCCTCTTCCTCATCATCCTCGGCTGCAGACGCCTGCTCCTTGATGTGCGTCAAAGTTTTCATCAGCAGACGCATAAGTGGGATGCTCATGCTTATGATGGCGTCGTCTGCGCTTACCATCCGTGTGCATTCCTCAAAACATTGAAGGACTTTACAGAGATCTTACAACTTCGACCACTGCACACTTGTCAACTCCGTGTCTGCCCTCAAAGTGCCTGCCCATGTATCCTCCCACAAATGCATTATGGCCTGTCTCTGTTCGCACAGCCGCTCAACCATGTGCGGGGTGGAGTTCCACCTTGTTGCAACGTTGATAATTAGGTGGTGCTTGGGAAGGTGGAGCAATCGCTGCAGCTTCTGCATACGACTGGAGTGTACCGGCGACCGGCGGATGTGTGAGCACAGACTTCGAATCTTATGGAGCAGGCATGTTAACTCCGGATAATAAGTGAGGAAGCACTGCACCACCAGGTTGAAGGTGTGAGCCAAGCAAGGTATGTGTCTGAGTTTTAAAAGGGCTATGGCTGCCACAAAATTCCAGCCGTTATCACTAACTACCTTGCCTGCCTCAAGATGTAGACTGCCCAGCCATGACTCAGCTTGTCGCTGAAAGTAGTCGGCCAGTACCTCCGCCGTGTGTCTGTCGCCCAAACACATCATCTGCAACACAGCCTGCTGACGCTTTCCACTAGCGGATCGATAGTGGGACACATCGTGTGCACCACTGTCAGCTGCGGATGCAGTGCTCGTGCGACTGCGCTCTGTGGACGAGCTTTCGCTTCTGGAGGAGGAGGAGGAGGGTCGAACGCCTACAGCCAACTGTTTCCTATACCGTGGGCTAGGCAGCACTGTGCCATCACAGCTGTCCTCTGTGGACCCTGCATCCACCACATTATCCCAATGCGCTGTGATGGACACGTAACGGCCCTGGCCATGCCTACTAGACCATGCATCAGTTGTGAGGTGCACCTTTCCACTCACTGATTGCTTGAGTGCATGGACAATGCGGTCTTTCACATGAAGGTGGAGGGCTGGGATGGCTTTGCGAGAAAAGAAGTGGCGACTGGGTAGGTCATAGCGTGGTACTGCGTAGGCCATGAGTTCGCGGAAAGCTGCGCTTTCAACCAACCGATTGGGCATCATCTCTAGCGAGATTAGTTTGACAATGTGGGCGTTCAAACCCAGTGTACGCGGATGAGAGGATGAGTACTTTCTTGTCCTACTCATAGTTTCTGGTAGGGTGAGCTGGACTTGAGAGCTGCATATGGTGGAACTAGCGGTGGCATGGCGGACTGAGAGAGGGTTGATGATGGTGATGGAGTTGGTGTTCTTTCTGATGGCCTAGATTCAGTCTTTCGTTGCAATAAGAGTGTGATTCCCTGACTGATTTGCCCTTGCGACGACAACTCAACATTTGCTGCTGGTGGTGTGCTAACCGGTGGACTTACAGTGGGGGAAACAATGTAGCGTTGCTGACTACCTTCTTTATGAGCAGTAGCACATGTGGTACGTGAGTTTTGGTAGTCCGTCCATGCTTGCAAGTGCATAGTGGTTAAATGTCTTAGCATGCAACTGGTATTCAAATTTCTCAGATTTTTCCCTCGGCTAAAGGTCTTTGCGCACTTCTTACAGATAACCTTTGCCTGATCATTAGGATTTTGTTCAAAAAAGTGCCACACTGCACTCTTCCCACTACATTTTGAGACCTTGCACACTGTGCTATTTTGACCATCTGGCCAAGCTGTCCTGCAACTCTTTTGGTTTTTGTAACCCGTTTTTGGACTGCTCCGGGCCTGCCAGATAACAGCTGTTGCGATGTCGATGCCCACTGCGGATGCTCCTCCTCTTCTGAGCTATTGGCAGCGGCACCCTCTACCCCCAATGGATGCCAATCTTGGTCAACAACGGGGTGATCCATCACCTCCTCTTCAATGTCATGTGCACCTTCCTCTGTGTCACCGTGTATGGTGGTATAGTATGCGGGAAGGGGCACCTGAGTTTCATCTGGGTCAGATTCTGGCTCAGTACACTGCGAGGACAATATAGTGCTCTGGGTGAATGTACCAGCAGAATCATCTATCAGTGGCTGTGCATCAGTACACTCCATGTCAGATTCATCTTTGCCTGGGTAATTCACGATTTGACTTGATAACCCAGGCATGGTATGTGAAAACAGCTCCATGGAGTAATCTGTAGTGTGGCCTGCCGCATCCTTCAATTTTGGTTGGGGTGAAGGACACAAGGAAAGGTGTGGTTCATGAACTTGCGCCTCCAATGATGACTCGGTGCTTTTATTTTTTTAAACTTCAGAAGAGCAGGCGATAGAGCTGGAGGTTGAGTCAGCAATGTAAGCCAAAACTTGTTCTTGAAGCTCCGGCTTTAAAAGCGGTTTACCTACTCCCAGAAAAGGGAGCCTTCGAGGCCTTGTGGAGCCAGATGATGACGCAGGCTCAACACCTCCTGCATTAGGTGCTATTTTGCTTTTGCCACTACCAGCAGATCCACTACCAACACTAACACCATCATTACCAGCTGCCAACCCCCGCCCACTTCCACGGACTCTTCCACCACACTTCCTCATTTTTGGGGAAAATGTACCCACAAAACCACCAACTATATGGTACTGTAAAACAAGGTACAAGGTGTATATAGTAGTGGGGAGAATTGGAATCTCTGTAGACTTCAGAACACAGTTGGATTCTGTCAGGCCCTGTTTATTTTACACCGCAATGTGACATGCAGATTCTGGATGGTGTAATAAAGGTGGATAGAGGACTGTGGAGAATTGGAATCTCTGTAGACTTCAGGACACAGTTGGATTCTGTCAGGCCCTGTTTATTTTACACCACAATGTGTCAGGCAGATTTTGGATATTGTAAGAAAGGTGGATAGAGGACTGTGGAGAATTGGAATCTCTCTACACTTCAGGACACAGTTAGATTCTGTCAGGCCCTGTGTCTATAACACCGCAATGTGACCGGCAGAAATTGCCTAGTGTATGACAAACTACACGGTGTATATAGAATTGGGCAGAATTGGAATCTCCCTAGAGTGTAGGTCTGTAAGAACGGACAAACTCCTCGGCTTTTCCTTACAGAGTCACACACTTAGCTTCAATTTGGCCATGATAACAGCCGTTACACGGTACTGAGAGAGGAGCGTGCACGGACACCGCTGTACGGTGTATGTAAAATTGTCAAGCTCCGTGTTTTTGGATACGGACTGACACACGCTGTCTCTCTCTACTTTTGAGTGTAATCAAACAGCAAATATACTAAACTGTTTGAAAAACGGACAAAACTATAAGGTGTAGGTCTGTAAGAACGGACAAACTCTTCAACTTTTCCTTACAGAGTCACACACGTAGATAGCTTTAATTTGGCCGTGATAACAGTTGTTACACGGTACTGAGAGGAGCGTGCACGTATACCGCTGTACGGTGTATGTAAAATTGTCAAGCTCCGTGTTTTTGGATACGGACTGACACACGCTGTCTCTCTCTACTTTTGAATGTAATCAAACAGCAAATATACTAAACTGTTTGAAAAACGGACAAAACTATAAGGTGTAGGTCAGTAAGAACGGACAAACTCTTCAACTTTTCCTTACAGAGTCACACACGTAGATAGCTTCAATTTGGCCGTGATAACAGCTGTTACACGGTACTGAGAGAGGAGCGTGCATGTACACCGCTGTACGGTGTATGTAAAATTGTCAAGCTCCGTGTTTTTGTATATGGACTAACACACGCTGTCTCTCTCTAGTTTTGAATGTAATCAAACAGCAAATATACTAAACTGTTTGAAAAACAGACAAAACTATAAGGTGTAGGTCTGTAAGAACGGACAAACTCTCCTTACAGAGTCACACACGTAGATAGCTTCAATTTGGCCATGATAACAGCCGTTACACGGTACTGTGTGAGGAGCGTACACCGCTGTACGGTGTGTGAAAAAATGAACGCTCACTACCTCACCAGGACAAAACAATACAATTTAGATTGCTTTTAAAAAAGCAGTTTGAACACCAGTGTGCACACAGCAATGCAGCTAGCCTTAAAAGGCAGGCTAATTACCACCAGCGCTGCTGCAAAAAAGCAAAAATCTTCACCTTTCACTGCACAGTAACTACAGTGAAAAGCGCTAGCAGCAGAAGCAGTTTTTTTTTCTTTTTGCCTTCCTAACGCTCTCCCTACAGAATCAGCAGCTGCAGCAGCTCTCCCTATTCTGAGATCAGCATGAGTAACATGGCAGTTGGCGTCCCCGCCCTTTTATACCCCCTGTCACACCACACGAAGCAAGCCAATCACTTGCATGCCCTTCTCCAAGATGGTGGTGACCGCTGCCTATGTCATCACGTTGCCCACAGTGTCCGTTCTTCCTGATTGGCTGAAAAAGGGCGCTAAAGCATCTTTTGAAATGCGACTTTGGCGCTAAAGTCGCCGACCTCGTGGCTGACCTCACGCTAAGGTCGGGTTTCGTTTCATGAAACTCGACTTTGGCGAAAGTCGGTGACTTTCGAATTTTTTCGACCCGTTTCGCTCAACTCTACTCAACGCGTTTCTCCTAACTGGATCATCAGGAGGTGGATAGTTAGATGCCAGGGGCGCCAATCTCGTTTTTGTGTAGGGTGCCAACCTCCGTTGTCAGGTAGCTTGTGATATCAGGATCCTATTGTAGTATTTAGTAGGTGACACGGTTGTTTGTTTTGTGTTCCGTGTGGACGTATTTGTCTTTTATCATGATTGCATTAAAGGTTAAGTTTTATGCATATCTATATCCATTGCTGTAAGGGTCCCTGTTGATATATTCATGAACTATCCCAAACTAGGTCAGCACTATGTAAGAACTGATTTATAAGTACACTGTAACAAGATTTTTTTTCATTCAGTAGTCTTGTAAAGTCAAGTTAAAACCCATACAGTTGCATTGTAGTCATTGCTTGTCCCTCACACATTTTTCCCCACCCACTTGTGTAGAGACAGTTTAAGACAGGTAATTTTCCCCAGATAATGACCAGGCACAGTTTGGCACATTTTTTGTAGATGTGAGTTTAATCTCTATATAGTTTTTTTCTCATACAGTTATTTAAATAGTTGTGCCTTTTTATGTACAAACATTTTTGAATAGTGCATTTATATAAAAATTTTATATTTTTTAGATATCAGGAAAAAATGTTAAAAAGTAAATGAGTATCTTCTGAGGAATAATTCAGGAATGAGTATCTGTCATGATCAATACTACTAGCTCTGGCCATTATATGACTTTTATTCTGCACTTTCACCAGTTTTCTGTGAGCTTTATATCTTAATCTCTTAATGACCTTGGATGTATCCATACATCCTGGTCGGTAAGTATATCGATATTGATTGCAGCATTTAGAAGGCAGTCAGAGGGAGGGAACTATGTCTGCCCTCCAACTGGCGCCCCTGCGACATCATCGCAAGGGTCCAATTGTTGCCATGGTGACCCGATGACATGCGGGTCACTAGGCTCTAGCAAGTTAGATCATGCACGTTGCATGATCTAACTAACTTGTGTCAGTGCAGCACTGACAGTTATGAAGCATAGCAATGCTCCTGCATTGCTATGCTTTTTAACTGCAATCAGAGTGCTGAAAGTCAAAATCCCATAGTGGGACTAAGTAAAAAAAAAAGTAAAAAAAAGTTGTAAAAATATATATTTTTAAAAAATTACAAAATAATAAAAATATATTGTACCCATAAATATTTTTATTAAAAAAAGTACACATAGTTGGTATCGCCACGTCCAGAATGACCTGGCTTACAAAAAATGGCCCACTAGCTAATTCCTTCAATGAACACCATTAAAAAAAGGCAAAAAACAATGCTTTTTCATCATACTGCCAAAGAAAAAGTGGAATTAAATGCGATCTTAAAGATGAATGTAAATAAAAATAGTATAGCTGAAACGTTAAATCTCTCAGAATAAAGTGATGCAAAAATAATTATTTTTCCTATAAAATGCTAACGTTTTTTGTGTAAAAGTGTCAAAACTTAAAAAAAGATGTAAATGTGTCATCACTGCAATCGAACTGACCCAAAAAAAAAAAAAAAATCCTGAACTGCCATTTTTTGTTCATTCTGCCTCCCAAACATCAGACTGCAAAGCGATAAATAAAATTTCATTTGTGAAAAATGGCACTAATAAAAACATCAACTCGTCTGGCAGAGAACAAGCCCTAATATGACTCTGTCGGCAGAAATATGGAAAAATTGAAGGTATCAAAATATGACAATGCACTAGGTTTTGCAAAAAGTCTTAGTTACTCACCGGTTAACGGTGTTTTTCTGAGTCCATGACAGCACCACCTGAGAGAGGGGATCCGCCCTTCAGGAACAGGAAACCTACAGAAACAAAAGGGCGGCACCTCTCCCACGCATCAGTTGGATTACAGAGCACAAGAGGACCACAATGGTTAATAGAATAATTTATATACAATATTTTTACACAACTATTCCTTACCAGTGTACATACAAGAGGAAGAAGTGCACACCCAAATTAAACTAAAGGGAGGGAATATACGGGTGCTGTCATGGACTCCGAAAAACACCGTTAACCGGTGAGTAACTAAGACTTTATCGGTCGTCCATGACAGCACCACCTGAGAGAATTACAGAGAGTAAACCTATTTAGGGAGGGACTACAGCCTGCAGCACCCTTATACCAAAGGAGAGGTCTGTGGAAGCACCCAAGTCTAGCCTATAATGACTATAAAAGGTGCTCGGAGAGGACCAAGTAGCCGCCTTACATATCTGGTCAATGGAAACTTCTGATCTCTCGACCCACGAGGTCGCCATGGCTCTGGTGGAATGCGCCCTCAGCTTCCGGGGTGGCGACCTGCCCTTTGAGGTGTATGCTATTGAGATCGCTTCTCTAATCCACCTGGCTAGTGTATTTTTTGATGCTCTACAACCTTTCCTAGGGCCTTGATGGGAGACAAACAGGGCATTATCTTTTTTCCAGGGATCGGTAACTGCCAGATATTCTATGAGGCATTTCCTAACATCCAAGGTGTGAAGTTTCTCTTCCTTCTCATTAGCTGGATTAGGGAGGAAAGATGGAAGGACTATCTCCTGTGTCCTATGAAAGCTGGAAACTACCTTAGGTAAATACGCCGGATCAGGTCTGAGTATTACCCTATCGTCTTTGAACTGTAAATAAGGAGGACGTCTAGATAATGCCTGGATGTCGCTTACCCTACGAGCTGAGGTTAGAGCTACCAGGAAGGCTACTTTGAGGGACAGGTTTTTTATGGAAGCTGATGAGATAGGTTCGAATGGGGCTTCTGTCATAGCCGTGAGGACTAGGTTCAAGTCCCACGGCATGAATCTATCTTTCGCTATTGGCCTGGATCTACCTGCTGCCTTAATGAATCTACTGATCCAGTAATTACCCGCGATGTTGCAGCTAAAGAGGGCCCCCAAGGCTGATACTTGTACTTTAAGGGTACTAGTGGAGAGCCCCATATCCAGACCTTTCTGAAGAAACTCTAAGATTTGGTTTACAGGTGCCGAACCGCCAGCGACCATTCCAGAGTTCTGCAGGAATTTTTTCCAACTTCTGACATAGATTTTGGTAGTGATGACTTTTCTACTTTTAAGTAGAGTGTTAATTAGGTCTGGGGAGAAGCCTTTTTCTCTCAGCAGTGTCCGTTCAAACTCCACGCCGTCAGGTGTAGGCCAGCCACCTGAAGATGGAACACTGGGCCCTGGGATAGGAGATCCGGGATGTCCGGAAGGACCCAAGGGTCGGACACCGACATGGTCCTGAGGCAAGAAAACCAAGCCCTCCTGGGCCAAAATGGAGCGATAACTATCACCCTTGCTCTGTCTCTCCTGATTTTCTTCATCACCAGGGGGAGTAGCGATAGGGGAGGGAAGGCGTATGCTAGCCCGAAGTCCCACTTTATTAGAAAGGCATCTACCACCAGGGGGTTCTCTCTGGGATTTAGGGAGCAAAATTGTTTTAATTTTCTGTTTTCCCTGGTAGCGAAGAGGTCTACCTCTGGTTGTCCCCACTTTTGTATAATCAGGTCGAAGATGGAGGTGTTTAGGGTCCATTCTCCCTGTTTTAGTGGATTGCGGCTTAGGAAATCCGCTGTGATATTTTCCTTCCCTTTTATATGTAGAGCTGTTAAAGATTGAAAATGCTGCTCTGCTAGCCGGAACAATCGTTCTGCCACATTCATCAGGGGTTTGGAAAGAGTCCCGCCTTGGTGGTTGATATAAGCCACGGTGACCTGATTGTCGGAGAACACTCGCACATGACGGCCCTGTAGATACACAAGTAGCTCCTTAGCTGCCTGCTCTACTGCTGTCAACTCTTTTAGGTTAGATGACATTTCTATCTGATGATGCTCCCATAGGCCCTGGACTAGGATCTCCCCCATATGAGCCCCCCAACCGGTAGGGCTAGCATCCGTGGTGACTATGCGGGATATGTCATACTCCCAGGGGACCCCTTTGGATAAATTATCCTTGTTTAGCCACCTCTCTAGGGACTCCCTTGTGTTTCGGGACAAGGTTAGCTGGCCCTCTAAGTAACCCTCAAGGATTCTTTGATGCCTTAAGACCTCGCCCTGCAGTTTTCTTGTATGAAACTGTGCCCACTGGACTGCCGGGATACCGGACGAGAGGGAACCCAGAAGGGACATGGCTTTCCTGAGGGACATGGGGTTATTGCAAGCGTTCAGGACCTGATAGTGTAGGCGAACAAGCTTCTCCGGGGGCGGACGGCATTCCTGTTTCTCAGAATCTAGGATCAGGCCCAAGAATTGTTGGACTCTCACCGGCTGTAACCGAGACTTTTTAATGTTAAGAAGCCATCCTAACCCCTCTAGGGCAGACATTGCCCTTTGTAGCTGTTCCAAACAATGTTTTGCTGTTTTCCCTACGATCAGGAAGTCATCTAAGTAGGGGATCACAAGAATGTCTGATTCACGTAGATGGGCCATAACTTCCGCTACTACTTTGGTAAACACACGGGGAGCGACTGCCACCCCAAAGGGGAGGGCCGCATATTGGAAATGTTAGACTGACCCATCCAGCTGAACCGCCACTCTGAGAAACCGCTGAAGAGCTGCATGAATGGGAATATGGTAGTAAGCGTCCCTTAAATCTAACACCACCATAAAACAGTTTTGAAACAGCAATTTTATTGTTGATTTAATTGTCTCCATCTTAAACGGGCGTATGGCCAGGAATTCGTTGAGGGATTTAAGATATATTATAGTCCTAAAGGACCTGTCTGGTTTACGGATCAGGAACAGGGGGGAGTAAAACCCTTTCCCTGTTTCTCCCTCTGGGACCACCGTTAGGACCCTCTTGCAGCAGAGATCATGCACCTCGGCCTCCAGGGCAGCTTGTTCTGGTGTGGAAGACCTGAGCGGGGTGACCTTAAATCGATCTTGGGGAACCCGGGCGAATTCTAGGCGTAGACCCGCAGCTATCACCCCCAGTATCCATTTGCTATTGGAAATCATGGATCTGGCTGGGTAGAAGGCAGCTAGTCTCCCCCCTACCGGAGCAACTAGTCATTGGGGCGGTTTTTTAGTGTCACGTGCTGGACCTTCTTGACGCCCCCCTCCTCCGAACATGAAACCTGTACCTCTCCTTCTTTTGTCATCCCATCTGCCCTGATCTCTGGACGGCCTTCTACGGAAATAGCCTTTCCTGGTAAAGGGGCGTCTGTAAGAAGGATTCGGTAGACTGGGGAACTTCTTTTTATCATCCCCGGCTTTCTCTAAGAGTTCATCCAAGACTGGGCCAAACAGATATTCACCCTCACATGGAATGGAGCAGAGTCATGATCTGGCCTGGATATCTCCCGGCCAGCATTTTAACCAAAGGGCCCTTCGAGCTGCGTTAGATGAACTCGCAGTTCTAGCTGCCATCCTCGCAGAGTCCGCTGAAGCATTAGCCAAAAAAGCTGCCGCACTTTGGATGATTGGCAGCGTTTTCCGGATAGATCCTCTTGAGACTCCGTCCTTTAGTTGGGAATCCAATTGGTCTAGCCAGACCATCATGGATCTGGCCGTGCATGTGGCAGCTATCGCTGGTCTTAGAGCACCTGCTGACATCTCCCATGTTCCCTTCAAAAAAGAATCCGCTTTCTTATCTAGCGGGTCTTTTAAGGAGGCCATGTCGTCGAAGGGTATGGAGGATTTTTTGGAGGCTTTGGCTACTGCCGCATCCAGCTTATGGGCCTTATCCCATCTGTTTACCACTGGGACGTCAAACGGGTACCTCCGCTTGAAGGCAGGAGGTAAGGAGCCCCTTTTTTCAGGCCTCTTCCATTCCCTATCTATTAGGCTCTGGACCTTGTCATTTAATGGAAAGGCCTTCCGCTTCCTGGGATCTAGACCTCCGAACATCACGTCCTGAGCTGAAAGTTCCGGTTTTGTCTCTGCTACCCCCATGGTGGACCTTATTGCTTTAACTAGCTTATCCATCTGGTCTAAGGGGAAGCAGAATCGACTCGAGTCTTCCTCCGAAGAAGACGAAGTGGAGGCCGGGGAATCTGAAGAGTCATCGATCTTTAGGGTGGTCGAGGACTCCGAACCTGAGAAACTAAATTCTCTTCCCCTAGAAGAATCCTTTCTAGATAGGGCCTTTATCTCTGTCCTGATTATGTCCCTCAGGCTTGTGGTGAAGTCCGGCGTTTCTTCCGCTGCCTGTATGGACGGGGGAGAGTGTAAGGGCCTGTCAATCTACCCCTGGGCCAACGTCCCCTTCCACCCCTACCGTTTGTCTCACGCATGGCTGACACAACTTTTTAGGGTGGCCGTCCGGCAAGGGGCAACTACAGAGAGCACATTCCCTGTGCTTCTGTTTTCCCGTAGCTTTCTTCCCCTGTGAAAGAAACATAAGGGAATACTGCATCAGGGTACATTCACGGAGATCTCTTACCCATGCAGATGAGGCAGGTACCGGATCACGGAGGGAGGCAGGAGGGTCCTTTAGCCTGGAGGAACTTCTGTGGCTTTGTTCGCCCGTCCGTTTCTTCTTCTGCTGGCCACTCGCATGCGGTTTCACTGTGGCCTGTTTCTGTGGGTGCTCCTGCACCTCGTCCAGCTGCTCTATGGGGGCTTCTGTCGTATCCATCGCTGGGCCTTCAGAAGCACCCCAGCAGCGTCACCTCCTGCCTTTTAAGGCCTCCTTGTCCGGGTCAGCAGGGTTCTGGCGCGGCACCTCCCACCCGGGACCCCCCCGCGACCTCCCCCCGCATGCTCCAGCCATCCCCCCCGCCACCCAGTACCGTCGCGCACACACGGCGCACACAGGAAGCCGTCCGGCACCCGACTTCCGGTTTCGGTGTCCCTGGCCCCGCCCCATCCGCCGCATCACTTCCGCCGCCCGTCTGAGGCCTGCGGGGAGCGTGCAGAGGGAGCCGGCACGGCGCCACCGGCTCAGGCAAGGCCACAGCCCCCACGCGCACTAGCCTGCGCCCGCCGACCGGAAAGGAAGAGAGACCGGACCACGGGGAGAGCGCACCAGGAGGGGCCCGGGACATACATACCTCCTGGTGCTGGCATTATGGAGGCAGCTGTCCACCAGACCCTTGCTCCACCTGCTCTTACCACCGTCGTGGCGACCTACCCGGCCCCACCCTGGCGCTTCCAGGGACCCGAACATGACCGAGGTAGGAGACCCCCTCACTACCTGGGTCAGTCAGCCGGCCTGGGAATCCCTTGGTGACTCCATGATGGACGATCTGAAGGAAGTCCCGTCCTCTAGGAACAGGAAACCAACTGATGCGTGAGAGAGGTGCCGCCCTTTTGTATCTGTAGGTTTCCTGTTCCTGAAGGGCAGATCCCCTCTCTCAGGTGGTGCTGTCATGGACGACCGATAAAAAGTATTTTTTACTGTGTATGACAGCAGCCAAACATAAAAAAGATATAAATCTGGTATCGCTGTAATTGCACCAACCCCAAGAATAAAGTTGTCTAATCACTTATACAATGCGAAGAACGGCGTAAAAATAAATAAAACCAATTCTTCACCTGCTGTTGATTTGTTCATTCTTCCTCCCAAAGACCGCAGTAAGGCTGGGTTCACATTTACAGTTGTGTCCACAGCATTTCTGACGCGTACATCCGCATGCGTTGTGTTTTCCTATCTTTAACATGGTGGACTCAGGTACATGCATTTGTATGCGTTCGACCGCGCTTGCTTACACATGCATCGTTTCGGGCTGTGCGGTGGGGTGTGGCTCATGCAAAATGTTGCCGCCTCCAAATGCATGCGGACACTTGTGGAAGGAATGCGTCTAAACAACGCATTACCGTTTATGGGAATGCATGCGTACGCAAGCACATGTGTACGCTTTGCATTTGCATACGCAAGAATTTACATAAGACAAGCCCATTGGGTGTGGCTTGTGTCCATTCAAAAATTCGCCGGGAAAATAGCACTTGCCAATCGTCCGCAACCGCAAAGGCATGCATGCGTTTGCAGTTGCAGATGACACGCTGCGGACTCAACTGCAAATGTGAACCATACCTAAGTGTTGGGTCACATTTATCCTGCACTCTCTGCTGAGTACTTACATCGGGGTTTCTGTGTAAATCCCTGAAATACGTGATTCAGACGGAACCCCTGACGGATGATTGCTTATAATGAGGCAGATGGAGGCACTGTGGACACTGTCTGACCTGTAATCCGGTGATGTCAATCTTTTTAGGCATGCATAAAAGCGCCATCAGCCACACAGTTTTGCACACTTCTGAAAAGGACACCACTGAACAGAGGCCAGATGGAGTCCAGAGTAACTCTGCTGCCTAATTATAGTGAATGGATCCCTTGGAGGTTTCATCTGAACCACATCATTTGGTGATTTCGAATGAAACCCAGATATAAGTGCTCAGCGTAGAGCGCAGTATAAATGTGATCCCAAATATTGTGTAAAATGTTCCTAACAGAAGCTTCAAATCAATTCACAAAAAAAGCTCCCACTCAGGTCTGCTATCTGTCAATGGAAATTTAGGGGACTTCCACGTTACTGGTAGCACAAAGGCTCCAGAAAAGATAAATGGCTCCGCGCCCTCCAAAACAAATTCAGCATATTCAGTGCTCCCAAATTCAAATGTCCCCTCGCTCTGAGCCCTAGTATGCCTAAACCACATTTGCGTCCACATGCTTGGCATTTCAGTAGCTATGAGGCCCTCCTTAATTATGGGTGCATGTGTAGGGAGATGGGCCAGGTTAGTGGTACCCCTTTCGTATCGGGGCTGGAACTATTGGGGTTGTCACCATTGTTGTCGGGGGGAGGACCTGGACAGATCTTTGCACTTGACTACAGGGGGCAGGTTGGTGATAAAAGGGACAGAGCATGCCAATATGGGGGCTTTGGCAGGGAGACAGCGTGCGCAGCAGGAGAAGGTTGACTCACTCTCCACAGCGCTACTCCAGGAAACCAGGCCGCTTTGACAACATGAATAAGAGTCAGTGATAAGCGGTCATAAAGGAGCGCTTAGGAAGCAACCCAGGGGCAGACAAGGATGTCAGGTCTCCACCACAGCTCCAGCCGAAAACCTCCAATGGAAGATAGGAGCAATGAGAAAATGGAAACCGGTCTTAGGAGCGCAGGAAAGAGACTCAGACAAGAGATGGGTTTAAACCACAACGCGTTTCGACGGAGGATCCTCCGTTGAAACGCGTTGTGGTTTAAACCCATCTCTTGTCTGAGTCTCTTTCCTGCGCTCCTAAGACCTGTTTACATTTTCTCATTTCTTTGACAACGTGGGCTTTCTCACCTATGACACTGGGGAGACATCCCGTACTGTTGTGAGCTCATCTGTTCATTCACCTTTTGTGTCCGAGGATCTCCCTCTTCTGGTGAAGGAAAGTAGTGAGGCTGATTTGGATGAAAGAAACCAAACACCAGATCAGGTGGATTGTGACTGGGTAACAGGAACTTCAGACTGGATATAAGGCAGCCGACACCCTTCTGAGTGGCTGGTGATTTATCTGATGGATTCTTGGAGACCAGTCTGATTCCTGCTCTGCTATTGAACTTATTAGTTTTGGTTTTGTTTACCTTGTTTTGGAGTTCAGCCATCCCCAGCTGGGGGTGTGCTGGATTCTTATTCCTTGATCAGTGTTCTCTTTTGCTCTGCTTTCAGAATATTCTGAGTGCTGATATAGGGTTTGAAGTCTAGTGACTTCAGGGTCCTTTTTGCTTATCAGTTCTGTTGGTAATATTTTTAGCAGGGTTTTCTCGGATTGCAGACAGCAGCTTTTCTGTCCTGTCCTTTTTAGTTAGCTTGGGCCCCATCAATTGCTCATCCTATCTTTCTATCTGTGTTAGTGTTTTCATCTTGCTTCACCGTCATTATATGTTGGGGGCTGCCTTTTGCTTTGGGGTCTGCTCTGGGGCAGTCAGTTTTTCCCTTTTCTCTCTTTAGGCTTATTTAGATCTCCGGCTGTGACGAGGTGTCTAGGATCACCGTAGGAACACTCCACGGCTACTGCTAGTTGTGTGATAGGATTAGGGGTTTGCAATCCGCTAGTTTCCAACCTCTCTGATTTTCTGGGCTGAGCTTGCATTTTTGTTTTTTCCTCCTCGGTGACTCAATCATAACACCGTACCATGCTGCCTGACGACAGTGGGCATGGTAGGCCTGACCAGGATAAACACTCAGGGACTGCCAGGATATCCCCGGTCCCCACCGCTGATCTCCATCCTTTTGCACCAGCGCCACAGACGTCTCCTCCTCGAACACTTGGGGTCACTTGAGGGAGGATTGTGCTCTTCTAGCACTTAGTGGCTCTATATATGGAGTCTGCAAGCTTTTCTAGGAAAATCTGCGCTCTAGGAGGCAAATTGCGTTCCATCCCACCTGCTTGGGGGGCACACACTCCTAGCAGGTCTCCAGGCACTGTGCTTAAAGAGTGCGCACACTTCCTCTTTCTTAATGGGGCCGCACGCGTTCCTCTAAAGTGTCCACAGCAAATAGCTGGAGGTCTCTTACTATTAAACCGCCTCCTCCAACATGGAGGTGCCTGTGCAATGTAGTGAGTTTGTTCCTAACACGCTTGTCGGTTCTCAGGTCCCTGCACCCGTCAGTGCTCACCTGTCAGGACTCTGGATTCCCTGTTCATCTTTGATGCTTTATAGCCCTTTTTCAAGCTGGCATCTTCTGCCTCGCTCCTGATCATGTGCTCCGCCTCCCCTGTCTTTATAACCCTAGTTTGCCTTCCAGTCCATGCTTGTCTATTGTGCTTGAATCCATGGCTCTGTGCTGCAGGAGACTGCTCCTCTCCAGAGGATCCGGTTCAGCCCTTACAGCAACCTTTACAGCTCTCAGTGTTGCACCTGCAACAAGCTGTGTGTGTGTTTCTCTGCATCTGCTTCAGCCTGCCTGCTTAGGACATGTAAGCTCGGCCTGCTTCAGCTAATTTTGTTCTTGTGCAGTGCCAGTATTTTTGACTGTTCTGTACTTCCTAAGAGGCTCACAGCTCTCAGTTTTCTGTGTCTTCTGATCAGCATTTCCTAATGTGTGCCTCTCCCAAGAGTCTTACTTGCAGCAGTACTGCAAATGAACTAATTCTAATATCTCTGTTTGCTGTTTCTTCTTGAACTATTGTTCATTTGCTACACCTACTGTACGTCTAGTTGTGTAACACAGACTTGTTAATTGTACTCTTGTTCAGTGGACTCATTTGTCTCAAGCTAAGAGGTTCCTGAGTGTTCCACTATAATTGTTACATCACCTCAATGGCAGCCGAGCCAGCTGCCTCCGCCAGTACTCATCTCTCTCTGTCAGACTGTCCTGTCTGCACTTGTACCCAAAGTCAGTCCTGGAGTACCACCTGGATCACCTCCCTTGTCTCTCCATGGACTGAGGTGTCGGTAGCTGATGCCTGTCTGTGGACAGATTGGGTGAGACTCCTAGTCACGCCCCTTCAGTTCGTCCTTGAGCTTTGGCACAGTGGTTCCACCACCCAGCCTGTTACAATGCTGTTTTGGAATGGAGCAAAATTCTCAAAGACACCTCCAAAATCTTGTTAACCACCTCACATCCTATAATGTAATAGATATGTCATAGTTTGTGTCTCTTCCTTTGATGGAAACTCCGACGCTGAGCCCACATCGATCCAACCGTGGTCGTCAACATGTTAAATGCTGCTGTCAATCACTGACAGTGGCATGTAACTTGAGCGCTCCTGAAGCACGTCATAAGACCCGCCCATCAGCGCCCCTGTCAATACATATAATTCATAGGAGATGATTTCTGCTAGCACTGCTCTTTGTAGCACAAGCAATCAGAAGATCACAGCTTCAAGTCTCCTAAGGAGACTATAGAAGCAAGTAAAAAATTACAAAAAAGTTTTAAAAAATGTAAAAATATATAAAAGTTCAAATCATCCCCCTTTTGCCCCATTCAAAATAAACAATAAAAACACATATATGGCATCGCTGAGTTTAGAAATTTCCAATCTATAAAAATATAAAAACAATTAATCCAATCGATAAACGGCGCAAAGAGAAAAAAAAATCTAAACTTCAGAATTACGTTTTTGGTGGTTACGCAACATAGCAATAAAATGCAGGCGATCAAAACATCCTGTCTACCCCAAAATGGTGTCAATAAAATCCTCACGTCAGCGCACAAAAATTACCCTGTATAGTTGTGTATAAGCCAACCCAAGTATAAGCCGAGGCCCCTAAATTTGCCACAAAGAACTGGGAAAACCTATTGACTCGAGTATAAGCCTAGGGTGGAAAATGCAGCAGCTACTGGTAAATTTCAAAAATAAAAGTAGATACCAATAAAAGCAAAATGAATTGAGACATCAGTAGGCTAAATGATTTTGAATATCCATATTGAATCAGGAGCCCCATATAATGCTCCATACAGTTCATAATGGGCCCCATAAGATGCTCCATACAAAAAACATGCCCCATATAAAGCTGGACAAATGTTAATATTGGCCCCATAAGATGCTCCATAGAATAATATGCCCCATATGCTGCTCCATAAAGGTTTAAGGCCCCATAAGATGTTCCATAGATATATATGCCCCACATGCTGCTACTGATGCGATTAAAAAAAATGACATACTCACCTCTTGTCACTGGGGGCCAGGTGCCAGTGTCCTGAGCAGGCGGGGACACCGGCACACTATGGAAGCCAGGTGCCGGTGTCACCGCTGGCTCAGGGCCCCGGCACCTGCAATATTCACCTGTCCCCGTTCCACCACCGTGCGTCGCTCTGTCTTCCGGGTCTCTGCAGTGACTGTTCAGGCAGAGGGTGCGCACTAACCACATCATCGCACCCTCTGACCTGAACGTCACAGCCAGAGAACACAGAAGACAGAGCGGCTCGTGACAGTGGATATCGCATGGCTCCCTCCCATCCTCCCCGTCATATTCACCCCCTCCTGGCGTGGTCTCTGCAGTCCCTGCTTCTCCAATGGTCTACAGCAGCTCCTTCCAGTGTTCAGCGGTCACCTGGTACCACTCATTAATGAATATGCACATATTCATTACTTTAATGAGCGGTACCACGTGACGGCTGAACACAGGAAGATCTGCAGCGCCGGAGACCATCTGAGAAGCAGGGACTGCAGAGACTGCACCAGGAGGGGGTGAGTTTGATCTGGTAGCCGTGCTCTCCCTCCCCGTCGACCCCCCTGGGACAATGACTCGAGTTTAAGCAAAGAGGGGCACTTTCAGCCTAAAAAAATGGGCTGAAAATCTCAGCTTATGCTCGAGTATATACGGTAAGCCCTTACCCAGCTGCAGATCCAAAAATTAGTGCAATTTTCCTCTCTCTCTATATATACTACTCAAAAAAATAAAGGGAACACATCCTAGATATCACTGAATGACAAATTCCAGTTGCAAATCTTTATTCATTACACATGTAATGCATTGAGAGCAATAAAACATAAAAATGATTATTATAAATTAAAATTAATATTCCATGAAGTGTGATTTGCCCGACTGCGGGCAAAACCAAAAAGCATGCACCTGTGAACTATGTCCTGGAAGTATTTCGCTGCCATTTCTGTGTTCCGGGACATAGTTCACCAGCGCATGCGCACTAATGCTTTTCGGCTTTGCCCGCAGTTGGGCAAAGCATACTGCGCACGCGCGATTGGAGATTGCAATGCGCACGCGCATAATATGGATGACATCTACGGATATTACCTGAAATATTGTGTACAAAGGACAAGGAGGGGTGGAGGGAAGGAGCCAAAACACCGCCCATTGGACCGGACACAACTCATTTACATACAGTGCCAAATTGAGGTGACAGATTCCCTTTAAGTGTTCCCTTTATTTTTTTGAGCAATATATATTTTATTTTTTTGCAAACCATGCATTTTTTTCACCACTTAAAAGACAGAACCTATACATATTTGGTATCTGGAATCTCATGATGACTTGAAGAATCATAATGGCAGGTTAGTGTTAGCATTTAGTGAACATAGTAAATAAAATACATAAATAAAATAATTGTGGAATTTCACTTCTTTTGCAATTTCACCGCGCTTGGAATTTTTTTTCCTGTTTTCCAGTTCATTATATGTTGTCGTTCAAAAGTACAACTCGTCCAGGAAGAAAAAAGCCCATATTGATGGAAAAATAAAAAAGTTATGGCTCTGAGCAGAAGGGGAGCAAAAAACGAAAACGCAAAAATGGAAAATCGCAAGGTCATGAAAAGGTAAAATGCCTTCTCAGAAGAATGGAAGCTGTTATAGCTGCAAAGAGGGGACTAATTCCATATTTATCACTATGATTTAGAATAGGGTGTCATAAAAGGTCCTGTAGGTTTCCAATATGTGTTTCCATGTAGTGTATCTTAGCCAAATCACTTAATTATGAAGCAATTTATTAGTCATTTCCTACTCTGATTATCAGTAATTTCCCATACTCTAGTTATACTGAGGTCACTAGTTTAGGAATGAAAGAAATAAACAATAATGTGTCAGACTGGTTACTCCTATTAGAGGTGATTCATCTGCTTCTGGAAGTATTTATGACTGAGCTTCCCAGTCCATGAATTCCCAGAACAGACTGGCATGTCCGTATTATTATAGGTGGGTTTTGGTACATATTTATCCTTACTCTGTCTGGCATCAGTCATACAGTTCACTGTCTTCATTGTATCCGGACTAATTCTTCCAATTAAGCTAAAATGTAGTGTCTTGAAAAACTTTCCCCTTGAACTGATATTGACTTAAACTCAATCCAGTCTTATAGTAAAAAGTCAGACTATAAGATTCCTGTAATTGGTGTCTAAGGCTGAGTTCACACGTGGCGTTTTTTTCGCGTTTCCGCGGCGGTTTTAACCGCGCGATTTTGCCGCGAAAACGCGAAAAATAAGCATCCCATGCATTCCTATGGGATTCCGCAATGCTGTGCTAATGCTGCGGTTTTTACCGAGGCGGAATCGCTTCGCGGTAAAAACCGCAGCATGCACATTAATTTGCGGAATCGCGGCGATCCCGCACCCATAGGAATGCATTGTTCCGCTTACTTCCCGCATGTGGCTGTGCACACCATGCGGAAAGTAAGCAGAACAATTGCGGATGGTACCCATGGTCCGGAGGAGAGAAGACTGTCCTCCGGGCTTTGGGTACCATATCCCTGTAAAAAATAGAATTTAAAATAAAAAATATTGTTATTCTCACCCTCCGACGTCCCGCGCAGCCTTCCCGCTTCTCTTCACGCTCTCGTTCCCAGTAGTCCTTTGCGAAAATGCTCGCGATGACGTCCCTTCTCGCGGGATCGCGAAGTCTCGCGGTCATTCGCGCGACGTCATCGCGAATTACCGCGAGACGTCGCGATCCCGCGAGAACTGACGTCATCGCGGGCATTTTCGCAAAGGATTACTGGGAACGGATGCGCAGGACGTCGGAGGGTGAGAATAACACCGTTTTTTATTTTTTTTTTACATTCTATCTTTTACTACTGATGCTGCATAGGCGGCCTCAGTAGTAAAAAGTTGGTCACACTTGTCAAACACTATGTTTGACGAGTGTGACCAACCTGTCAATCAGTTCTCCAAGCGATGCTACAGATCACTTGGAGAACGCTAGCATTTTGCAAGCTAATTACGCTTGCAAAATGCTAGTTTTTCCGCGGGAAAATAGCGGGAATTTAAAATGCGATTTTCCCGCGGACTGGAATTCCGGAATTCTCGCGGTAATTTCCGCGAGAGTTCCGGTACGTGTGCACTTAGCCTTACTGTGTGAAATGCTTTGATAACAAGAAAGGTGACAACATGTAACGTGACCCAAAAATGTCAAACCAATTGCCTGGAGAGTTGCAACATTTTTTTTCCATGTTAAATAAAAGGTGTACGGCTTGTTTTTCTAGTGGCAAATAGATGTTTTCAATGCTAAGCAAAAAGAGATTTGACAAGATCTTTTGATAAATCTTGAGTTTAAGTGAAGTGTTCCTTCCCGCCCACTTGCGATGAAATCGGACAAATTCAATCCGATAAAAAAATCAGATTGAATTCGGACCAATGTTAATCTATGATTGTGTGCTCATCTGCGTTTTTTTTCGAGCTCGGATTGGATCACGATCGGGCTGGAAAAAAAATCACAGCATGCTGCGATTGTCATCAGAAAACAGATCGCATCCCGCAATAGAAGTCAATGGGTGCGATGAAAAATCGCACTGCATGCGCACCATGTGCATGCTGTGCGATTTTTATGCACCGGTGTCCTTTGAAAAGCCGGCAATTCATATGCGGCTACTGTAAAAACACACTGACAGGTTAGCATAGAAAAGATAGACACAAAGAATAGGTGTGTATATATAACATGTATATATATGTCAGTGACATACATATATATATATATATATCTTTATATTGCATAGAGCTATAGATAGAAGATTAGCCATTAATTCATTTGTCGGCTTCTGTCTGTAAAATCAATGCAGGTGCCGACTGTCACGTGGACCCGTCCTGTATGACGCGACCAGCAGGCCGGTAACTAGAACAACAGGACGCGGCATGTGATACTGTCCTGTGTGACACGGCTCGCAGGCCGGTAACTAAAACAACAAGACAAAGGGAAGGGAAACAGTTACAACGGTGGGCCCTGCGAAAGGGAAAGGGGATGTGGAGACCTCCTGCACTCCCCTGAGCCAGTGTCCCTAACGCTCCTAACGTTCCCTATGCCGGTTCCGCACCGGGCGCCGATCAGGAACCTGTCATGCTAGCACACCCTACACCTATCCCTTGCTAGGGAGCTGGGTGGTGCAGGCACTGGCCCCACCGCTGTACTAATACACACTAAGGAAAAACACAAACAGGGAAGCACCACTTAGCTTTACTCTGTTGCACTTGCTCCTAGCAACAGAGTCCACCACCAGCATGCAGCTCTCCTCCTGAATCGCTGCCACCAAACTCTGTCAGAGCTACAAGGAAATCCCCTATGACTCCTTTCACACCAGGGCTAAGACAGTGCTGCAAGGAACACTCTCCAGCTCCTTCCTCCACCAAGGATGGTTGAAATGAACACTATCACCAACAGTGATTGCAACACCTGTGACTCTTTTATAGCAGAGCCATCAACCACACCTGCATAATAATCATGTGCACTTAACTAAAGAAACTAGCGTGCAATGACGCTCGCCACCACCGGGGGCAAACTTAGAACAAGCGACACCACAGTGCAATAATCCTAATGGCCACCTGGGGCAAAAACCAACCTTAAGCACAGCTTAGAAAAAAAAAAAGGTTACCTGTGCTTTTTATATGTCCTGATCCAGCATGGATCATGACACCAACAGGATAGGAGACATGGTTTACATACAGTAAACACATGCATAATAGTTTGAGATATAGATGTCAGAGAGCAATATAATTAGTACAGTGTGTGTGCAAATTATGGCACATGTGTGTATTTAATAAAATAATCTTTTCGGAGGGAAAATGGCGTGGCCTCCAGCGCAATTTTCTGCACCAGAGAGGGAAAGCCAATGAATGGGGGGCAGATATTCATAGCCTAGGAAGGGACCATGGGTATTCCCCCCCCCCAGCTACAAACATCTGTCCCCAGCCACCCCAGAAATGGCGCATCTCTAAGATGCGCCAATTCTGGCACTTAGCCTTTCTCTTCCCACTGCCCTGTAGCAGGTGGCATATGAGGTAATAGTTGGGGGTTGATGCCACCTTTCTATTGTAAGGTGACATCAAGCCCGGCTTAGTAATGGAGAGGTGACAATAAGTCACCTCTCCATTACTAATCCTATAGTAGTGAAAGGGTTAAATAAAGACACACAGCCAGAATAAAGTATTTTAATGAAATAAAACAATAAACACAGTTTGCCATCTTTATTGTTCTGCTAATCCAAGCGATGCCCTCGTTCTCCTGTAAGAAATAAAAAACAAGGAAACAAACAATATACCATACCTGTCCAGCATTCAGTCCCACGTCATAATCCATGTCTGGGCCATATACAGTTTACAACCAGTAGTTGTGCTAAAAGCGACTGTCCTGACTGTAAACTACTGCTGAATTAATGAGAAGATGGCACGCTTGCTTCAGAGACAAGCGCTGATGTCACTGAGTCTGCCCTCCCTGCCGGCCTGACCCACTCTAAACTCAGGAGCGTGGGCGAATGAACTGGCATTTTCCCACGCTTGAGTTCAGCACGCGTCAGACTGTGAGGCAGCACAGCATCAGTGACGTCATCTATTCTATGTGTATATATGTATTCTATCTATTCTATTATAACCTATTCTATACTGTATACGGCAGATCATTTCATCTATCTATCTAAAATATACGAGGGGCGATCCAAAAGTAATGATAATCAATAAACACAATGAATATAGTAAAAAAAAAAAATTATTTTTCTACATAGTCTCCTAACAAGTCTATACATTTAGTCCATCTCTTTTCTAAACTTAGAATTCCCTTCGAAAAAAGTTCTTGATCATGACCCTCAAAAAACTCCCCAACAGCGGTTATCACGTCGCTATTGTTGTCAAATTTCTTGCCCCGGAGGTGTTCCTTGAGCCGAGGAAAGAGAAAGAAGTCACTGGGGGCTAGATCTGGCGAATAGGGGGGGTGTTCCACCAGTTCAAAGCCCGCTTCTTGAATGGTAGCCATGGCAACTACTGCTTTGTGAGCCGGTGCGTTATCTTGGTGAAACAGCACTCCAGCACGCAGTTTGCCGCACCTTTTCTCCTTGACAGCCTCCCGCAATCTTCTTATTTGTTCTGCGTAGTAGGAGCCCGTAATAGTGGCTCCCTTCTCCAAATAGTCCACCAAAATAATTCCTTCAGCGTCCCAAAAAACGGACGCCATAACCTTCCCTGCTGAGCTTGACACTTTGAATTTCTTCGGCATCGGTTCGTCGGCTCGTTTCCATGTCATCGATTGTTGTTTAGTTTCGGGATCAAAGTGGTGGATCCAGGTCTCATCCATGGTCAAAAAACGTGACAAAAAATTCTCCTTGTCTGCTTGGAACTTTTCGAGATTTGCTATTGAAATGTCAATTCGTTTCTTCTTTTGCTTGTCGGTTAACATTTTTGACACCCAACGCGCGGAGACCTTTCTCATATGCAATTCTTTTGCAAGGATTCTTTGAATACTGCCATATGAGATCCCTGTGATCTCAGCTACATGCCTGATAGTCACCCTTTGATCTGCCAACACAACTTCTTCAACTTTTTTCATGTTTTCTTCATTGAGGGACGTGGATGGGCGTCCTTCGCGATGTTCATCTTCCGTCGATGCTCTTCCCAGCTTAAATTCCTTGGCCCAGCGTGCAACTGTGGAATATGGAGGAGAAGAGTCCCCCAATGTTTCCACCAAGTCGCTGTTTATGTCTTTGGTAGACATTTTTTTCAAGCAGAGGTATTTGATGACAGCCCTGAGCTCGTTTTTTTTCCATTTTGATGTTCACTCCTTGGCAGTTCATATTCAAATGAATGTAGCTCCCGGGAATCGTGGCCTATTTAAGTGATTTTTTTTTCCTGGACTAGTGGGTACCTAAGAGAGAAGAAAACATTTTATTTTAATTTCTGTGTGCAATAGAAATAACCGATTATCATTACTTTTGGATCGCCCCTCGTATGTGTGTGTACATATATATATATATATATATATATATACACACACACACATATACACAGTGTATATATATATGTTTTGAAGAATATTTCGTATTAAAACGATGTGTAAATGACAGAGAAGTGCTCTATGTAAAAGCTCATGTTAAAATCGCACTGCATTGTGATGTTAATCGGATACTAGGAGTGAAAAATCTGTTTGTACTCGCATAAAAAAACGCATGACGCTTGCATTACACTTGTCCGACTATCCTGCATCAAAATCGGACCGATTTTTTAATCGCTGGTGTGTCTCCAGCCTTAAAGTACATATATTATAATAAAATCTACTAAATAGCAATGAGACAGAAGCTGCTCTAGACGTTAAGGGAAACACACATCTTCAGAAAAAGAATTAATGAGGTTTACAGATATTGGAGAGTGCTATGTGAGGAACTCCATACATTTTGAATCAAAAACTTCTAGTCAATTAGTGAGGACTTATGTTTATTGGAATAGACAGTTAGAATTTACACGCACCAACTTCTTTTCACATCTACTGTATGTTTCCATTCATTATCTGCATTGCCTTTTCATCCTTTATATTATTATTCACAATCAGGATGCTTTCTCTGCCAGGTTTCATCCATGCTGCAGAACACTGTCCCTGCCCTCTGACCCTTTGAACATGGATATTATTATGATGCCAATTAAAACCATTTTTTGAAATCCATAAGATTTTCATTTTTCATTTGATGGAACTGTGTGAGGACTTGTTTTTTGAGGAGCAAGCTTGCAATTTTATTTATATTATTTTGTGATACATATCTCATTTTAACCACTTTTTACTACATTTTTTGCAATATAATGGTAACCACCAGGACCAGTTTTAGACAAAGTGGGGTCCTGGGCAACAGTTTAAAATGGGGCCACAAATGCTAACATATTGCAACATCACAAAGAAAAATTTCTGTTGTATTTACATGCGCTAAGTTCAGGCCGTTAAACGAGTGTGATCGACAATACTGAAGTCGTTCGACACTTGTTCGTGAGTTTCTTTACACCGGCTGAGGAAGAATGATGGGGACAGATAGTCCTCGATACTGTATAATACAGGTCCAGTTTAGTACATATACAGGGTGGGCCATTTATAAAGTTGTATCCAAAATGGCCGACTTCAAAATGGCCACCATGGTTACCACCCATCTTGAAGTTTTCCCCCTCCCATATACTAATGTGCCACAAACAGGAAGTTGATATCATCAACCATTCCTATTTTATTTAGGTGTATCCATATACATGGCCCACCCAGGTGCATCCATATAAATGGCTCACCCTGTAGTATAAAACACTCCCCATGGTCCTTGATAGAGTACAATGCAGCCCCCTCATAGAGTATACTGCAGACCCCCCTCATAGTATAATGCAGCCCCCTTCAGAGTACACTGCAGCCCCCAATGTAGGGAGCTACATTATATTCTATGGGGGCTGCATTATACTCTATGAGGGGGCTGCGCTATACCCTATGAGGGGGCGATATTTTATTCTATGGTGGGGGGCTGCATTATACTCTGAGGGTCTACATTATATTATATGGGGGTTGCATGATTCTATATGAGGAGGGTTACATCTTACCCTATGAGGGGGCTGTAATATATTTTATAGGGGCTGCTTTACACTATATTAGGGGGGCTGCATTATATTCTATGGGGAGGGCTACATTATACCTTATGAGGGAACTGCATTATACCCTATGAAGGGGCTGCATTATAGTCTATGAGGGGGTGCATTATATCCTATGAGGTCTCTCCATTATACTCTGAGGGGGCTACATTATATTCTATCAGGAGGGCTACATTATATTATATGAGGGGGGCTACCCCAACCCCTGCTATATAATTAAAATGTGTACTACCTTATATTATAACCTGATATTAGTGCGTTTTACCACACAATTGGTGGTCTTGTATTTATTTCTATGTAGCTACATAGTGGTCACCAATAGTGTTGAGCATTCCGATACTGCAAGTATCGGGTATCGGCCGATACTTGCTGTATCGGAATTCCGATACCGACATCCGATATTTTTTCAATATCGGGCATCGGAATCGGAAGTTCAAAGTTGATTGACAGCCGAAATGACGTCATCATGATGCGCGGTGTGTGCGCATCATGATGCGCCGTCATTTCGGGCCTTCCGGGGGTCTCTGCCGGCCTGCCGGGGGGCTGTGTGGACTGCCCGGGGTCTGTACCGGCCTGCCGGGGGGCTGTGCCGGCCTGCCGGTGGTCTGTGCACCCTGTGGGGGTCTGTACCGGCCTGCCGGGGGGCTGTGCCAGCCTGCCAGGGGGCTGTGCTGATGTCCGGGGGTCTGTACCGGCCTGCCGGGGGGCTGTGCCGGCCTGCCGGGGGGCTGTGCTGATGTCCGGGGGTCTGTGCAGGCATCGTCCGATGGGACTACAAGTCCCATCGGGCGATGCCTGCTACCATGACAGTGATTGACACATTAGCCAATGATGGGACAGTAGTAGTCCCATCATCCGGCTAATGTGTTAAATGTTTAAAAAAAAATATATATATATACTACATACATGCTACATACATACTACATGCATGCTACATACATACTACATGCTACATACATACCACATATATACTACATGCATGCTACATACATACTACATGCTGCATACATACTACATATATACTACATGCATGCTACATACATACTACATGCTGCATACATACTACATATATACTACATGCATGCTACATACATACTACATGCTACATACATACTACATATATACTACATGCATGCTACATACATACTACATGCTACATACATACTACATATATACTACATGCATGCTACATACATACTACATGCTACATACATACTACATATATACTACATGCATGCTACATACATACTACATGCTACATACATACTACATACATACTACATACATACTACATGCATGCTACATACATACTACATGCTACATGCATGCTACATACATACTACATACATACTACATGCATGCTACATGCTACATACATACTACATATATACTACATGCATGCTACATACATACTACATGCTACATACATACTACATATATACTACATGCATGCTACATACATACTACATGCTACATACATACTACATATATACTACATGCATGCTACATACATACTACATGCTACATACATACTACATACATACTACATACATACTACATGCTACATACATACTACATATATACTACATGCATGCTACATACATACTACATGCTACATACATACTACATATATACTACATACATACTACATGCATGCTACATACATACTACATGCTACATGCATGCTACATACATACTACATACATACTACATGCATGCTACATACATACTACATGCTACATACATACCACATATATACTACATGCATGCTACATACATACTACATGCTACATACATACTACATATATACTACATGCATGCTACATACATACTACATATATACTACATGCATGCTACATACATACTACATGCTACATACATACTACATATATACTACATGCATGCTACATACATACTACATGCTACATACATACTACATGCTACATACATACTACATATATACTACATGCATGCTACATACATACTGCATGCTACATACATACTACATACATACTACATACATACTACATGCATGCTACATACATACTACATGCTACATGCATGCTACATACATACTACATACATACTACATACATACTACATGCATGCTACATGCTACATACATACTACATATATAAAAAAAAAAAGTCCCTAGTCTAACTTTATGGTAAAAGCTGTGTGGGAATTTCCCACACAGCTTTTACCATAAAGTGAGACTAGGGATTTTTTTTTTTTAAGTGGCGGAGGAATACAGTGCGGAAGGATACCTACCTTCCGTCATTGGATTCCTGCAGCCCGTAGAGAGCGGCAGCATCAGCTGATGCTGCAGTTCTCTACCCAAGATCGTCGTGGGACACACTCGTGGACTGCTTCGGATCATGGGTGAGTATTTTTGTGGTTTGTTATGTTAATATTTATTCCGTAGACGACAATGGCTTCGGGGAACAATGTGACAAGTATTGGTAAGTATGTTACTCTATGTTATATGTACTGTATGTCTATGTATGTATTGTATGAATGTATTGTATGCAGCATGCATGTAGTATGTATGTAGCATGTATGTAGTATGTATGTAGTATATATGTGGTATGTATGTAGCATGTAGTATGTATGTAGCATGCATGTAGTATGTATGTAGTATGTATGTAGCATGTAGTATGTATGTAGCATGCATGTAGTATGTAGCATGCATGTAGTATGTATGTAGCATGCATGCAGTATGTATGTAGCATGCATGTAGTATATATGTAGTATGTATGTAGTATGTATGTAGCATGTAGTATGTATGTAGTATGTATGTAGCATGTAGCATGTATGTAGCATGCATGTAGTATATATGTAGTATGTATGTAGCATGTATGTAGCATGCATGTAGTATATATGTAGTATATATGTACTATGTATGTAGCATGTAGTATGTATGTAGCATGCATGTAGTATGTATGTATGTAGTATATATTTTTTTTTTTTTACATTTAACACATTAGCCGGATGATGGGACTACTACTGTCCCATCATTGGCTAATGTGTCAATCACTGTCATGGTAGCAGGCATCGCCCGATGGGACTTGTAGTCCCATCGGACGATGCCTGCACAGACCCCCGGACATCAGCACAGCCCCCCGGCAGGCCGGCACAGCCCCCCGGCAGGCCGGTACAGACCCCCACAGGGTGCACAGACCCCCGGACATCAGCACAGCCCCCCGGCAGGCCGGCACAGACCCCCGGCAGGCCGGCAGAGACCCCCGGAAGGCCCGTACAGACCCCCGAGAGGCTGTACAAGGGCAGGAAAGGGTTTTTCCAATTCCGATACCGGAAGTCTCATAGACTTGAATGGGACTTCCGGTATCGGCATCGGCGATACCGATACTTTTTTTAAAGATCGGCCGATCCATTCCGATCCGATATTTTGAAGTATCGGACGGTATCGCTCAACTCTAGTCACCAAGAAAGATTTTCTCTGCTAGGCCCAAGGTGCTCCAGTCTGACGCTGCTTCTAACTATTCCTCAGGAGACTTTCCAATTTCAGGGGGTTAAGAATAGAGATGAGCAAATATTTCAATGTTCGGTTCAGATTACGTTTGCCGAATTGGCAATATTTGCCGAACATTACCAAATGCCATTCACCTCAATGAGAGGCAAAAACAAATGCATGCACAACACCTTATAACAGCCCCAAATGCTGCCAAAACACATGGAATGAGGGACAGAAAGTGGCCTCAATTCCCACAGTACAGATTTTAGCGTGGCACTGCAGCAATCAGTCAGGCATGTGGTATCGGAGTCTGGGACAGCATTTACAGCTTTCAACTGAACATCACAGTAAGACGAGGTGGGTGAGAGATCAGTGTAGGGCCCCTTTGTTGGGAGCTCTGATACCACATGCAACACCTCTACCTGCTTTCATGCTGAGCCACACTCAGGTGGCACAAATATTAGTTTTGTAGACTACCATTGTCAGAAAAATTTAAGGATAGTAACATGGGTTGAGTCCAAGGAAGTGGAGGCCTGATGGTCTCGGAGGCCTACTGCTACAAGCAACACGCATGAAGGAGACCCAACCAGGAGTCTACACATTTACAAAAATTAGTGGCAAACACCAACAAAGTGTCATCAATTGCAATAAAGTAGAATTAATATAGTGGGGACTGACACCTCTTCCACTACAGCCAACCCAGCAGATGGAGATTGTATCGTGCAAGTTGGTGGAATCATTGTTCCGTATCCCTCTGAAAGCCTGGAAGGGGCATAACTAGGTGGCTTAACAAATCCCTACTCGGACAAGTGGCAGCAGGCGAAAACTGCAACCCAAGGAGGTAGAAAGAGGTAGCACCAGGTGTTACTCTATGGCTGTCCCTAGAATGTGGCAGCTGACCCCCTATAGCAGGTAAGCTGCTACGGCCCAAAGGAGGGATGAAAAATGCAGGCAAGCACTGTATGGACTCTGGAACCATAGGTGCAGATGGGACCGGCTGAGGAACAGAAAAGCTCTGGCAGATGCAGGCTGGACCAGGTGTTAGACAGATGGGCGCTGGCAGGTGCGATCTGGACTGGCTGATGGAAAGAAGAGCGCAGACAGGTATGGGCAGACGGGCACGGACAGGTAAGAGTAGACTGGTACAGAGTAGAGAAGCAGACAGGCGGACCTGGGGAAACTGACAACTAGCAAGCATACAAGGCAAACTAACAAAGTAGCTCAGGCACCTCCATATTGGAGGAGAAGCCTAAAATAAAATGTGTCGCCCAGCTTAGGTTTAGAATACCTTAGGTTGATGCGGGTGGTCCCTTGAAGATGGAGGGAGCACGCGAGTGCGCCCTCTAAGCATAGTTCCCGGTCCTACAACTGAACTTTGGTGGACACCGACACAGGGGCGAAATGAGGAGGTGGTGTGTGAGTAGGAGACACTAAATGTCCTGTCTGTTAGGTACAAGGAGATCCAACAAAGGGCCAAGTGTGTAAGGTCAACAGACCGGAAAGTCTGTAGTAAGAGGGAATGGTCCACTGTGTCAATGATAGATGCTAGGTCCAGGAGAAGGAGGAGGACAAACTCGCTTTGCTTTCATTTAACAGTTAGTAGGTCGTTGGTGACTTTAGTCAGGACAGTTTCAGTGGAATTGTGCGGTCTGAAGTTAGATTGTAAGCAATCAAAGAGGGAGCAAGAGGAGAAGTGGGAGGATAGTTCAAAATGGACATGTTGTTCCAGTAGTTTTGTGGCATAGGGGATAAATGATATGGGGTGATAGGTAGACACAGAGGATGGGTCAAGGGTGGGCTTTTTGAGAATGATGTGATCGAGGTATGTTTCAATCAGGATGGAAGACACCAGTTGTTAGTGACAGGTTGAAGAGGTGGGTTATGCTTGTGATGAAGACTGTGGTAAAGTTTGGAATGAGGTGGGATGTTATTGTGTCAAGTTCACAGGTGGTAAGGCAAAGTATTCAGCTAAGTTGATGGGAGAGGGAGGGGGAACTGGGGGATGCAGGAAAGAATTAAGAGTACTGAATAGTTGTCTAGGGTTATGAGACAGGTATGATTTGAAGGATGAGAAGTTCGTTTGTTTGCTGCAGTCAGAATTTGCACAGCATTTTTACAACTTCTGTTACTGGACGGTCAACTCTGCTACCTTTCTTTGGCAGCCGTACCATGGTACTCTTTGTAGATGATGAGGGCCAGAAAGAACATGTGCTCCAGTAGATGGCAAGTGCTGCATCAAGTGGCCTCTGCTCCTCCTCCTCCTCCACCTTAACATCACACACAGTACAGTCCTTAGTGGTGGCACCCCAATTAACCTTTTTTTCCCCCACATCACAACTCTACTAGCGTCCAGCTGACTGTTGGGAACCACAGTTGTCTGCAGATCTCTTCACACATTGTATGCCTTAGGCATAGGAAGTGTACTTTAAAGATTCACAGAGTCAAGAGGAGGAATCAACTGCACTGATGGCCAAATTTTTTCTCACTTTGATCCATGGCCGGACAAAGTTTTGTCTGAGCATAAACCAAACTCTCAACAGACGTTAACCCCGTTGGGTGAAGGTGATCCATTTGTGACGAGGCTCAGATATTTGAGGCACCCGCAAACTGTACTGTGCTGTCTAGGCAGGAAGAGGAGGAGGGTGACTCTCAGGGTGAGGAGTAGGAGAACAGAGAGGATGACGATGAGGTAGTAGATCAAACACCAAGTAAACCCAGAGGTAGGCAGCTGAGTAGCTCAGCAGAGGAGGAGGAAGACGAGGAGGTTATGTAGACAAAGAGTTATGCCACCACGACAACCAATGTATCCTAAGGCCTAACTCTGGCAGTGGACAGCAGCGTTTGAGGTTCTGTGTTAAATATTATTAGGTATGGATTTATATATTAGTTATGGAGTTGTATTTTTATTATACTTCGTTCTGTACTGAACTTTGCCTTTCGCTGATACTGTATGTGTTATTTTTAAGTTTAGCTTGAGGTAAATGTCAAACTCCATATATACCGAGATCACGTGCTTCAAGAGACGTATATAATTCATGGCTAACTGTAGAGGTCGCTGGTTCCTTCCCTCACCATCATGAGACACAGACGCAAGATGCCATCTCTTCACAGACATAGCTGAACAGAGTCAGCATGGGTTTGTAACTAATAAGTCATGTCAGACTAACTTAATTTCCTTCTATTACGGTATCACTGATTGGGTGGATCAAGGAAATGCTGTAGATATAGTATATCTTGACTTCAGCAAAGCATTTGACAAAGTCTCTCATACAATCCTTATTGAAAAAATGACTAAGTATGGAATGGACAAGGCAACTGTTAGGTGGATTCATAACTGGCTTAGTGATCGGACCCAAAGAGTGGTCATAAATGGCTGCACATCCAGTTGGAAGAATGTCTCAAGTGGGGTACCACAGGGCTCTGTCCTGGGCCCTGTATTGTTCAACATCTTTATCAACGATTTAGATGAAGGAATTGAGGGTAAACTGATTAAATTTGCTGATGACACAAAGCTAGGAGGGATAGCTAATACTAGAGAAGAGAGAGAGAGGATTCAAAAAGATTTAAATAAACTGGAGAAGTGGGCAGCAACTAACAGAATGGTTTTTAACAGGGAGAAATGCAAAGTACTACATCTGGGCAATAAAAATGGAAAAAGCATATATAGAATGGGAGGAATAGGGCTAAGTGACAGCACATGTGAAAAAGACTTGGGTATACTAATAGATCACAGACTGAATATGAGTCAACAGTGTGATGCAGCAGCAAAAAAGGCAAATGCAATTCTAGGATGTATTAACAGAAGCATACAGTCTAGATCACGTGAAGTCATTATTTCCCTCTACTCCTCTTTGGTCAGACCTCATCTGGAATATTGTGTCCAGTTTTGGGCACCACATTTTAAAAAAGACATCAACAAACTGGAGCAAGTTCAGAAAAGAGCGACCAGAATGGTGACCGGTCTGCAAACCCTGTCTTATGAGGAAAGGTTGCAGGATTTGGGAATGTTTAGTTTGCAAAAGAGAAGACTGAGAGGAGACTTAATAGCTGTCTACAAATATCTAAAGGGCTGTCACATTGTAGAAGGATCAACTTTATTCTCATTTGCACAAGGAAAGACTAGAAGCAATGGGATGAAACTGAATGGGAGGAGACACAGATTAGATATTAGAAAAAACTTTTTGACAGTTAGAGTGATCAATGAGTGGAACAGGCTGCCACGAGAAGTGGTGAGTTCTCCTTCAATGGAAGTCTTCAAACAGAGGCTGGACAGACATCTGACTGGGATGATTTAGCGAATCCTGTTTTGAGCAGGGGGTTGGATCAGATGGCCCAGGAGGTCCCTTCCAACTCTACGATTCTATGATTCTATGATTCCAACCCCCCTCCAGAGAAGCTACGCACTACAAGACACATGTCTTTTCAGAGTTCCAGGAAAGAAGGCTACAAGCTTTTGCAATGAACTAATGAACAATCTCTCTTTCACCTGTTTTTATATTTTTCTGTAATAATCTTTTCTTTGATGGAAGAATCCAAATAAACCACTATATTTTTATCTGGTAACTAGTCCTGAGTATTTTACAGGATAAGCATTATTTTACATTGGCGAGCCAGCCAGATCTGAATTTTTGTACTTTTTTGCGGATTTCCCTCAACTTGCCCAAAAGGGGATTGAACTTTGCTAATGTCAGTCATATGTGCAAGTTATCAGGAACTCCACTATTCACAAGAATCAGACAGAATCTAGAAGTGATGACTAAGAATTGCCAGATGGATTGAGAAGTACTACAAGTGCCAAAGTGCCAGACGTGCTGAAGCCAGACGTGTGAAGACAAGAGCCCAGCGTTGTCCATCAAAGGAACAAGCTGAGACATTTCAAGGTAAGAGAAATGGATGTCATTAATTCTCTTGCTAAGCAGAGTAAATTGAAATTTAAGTCTGTAGACAAGTCTAATCCAGAAGTATTATGGCTAAGCTTATATGCCGAGTGTGAACTGGAGAATCAAAAGTATAATTATAATTTTTTCAATAGAGAAAGAGAGAGATTAAAAAATATTCTACAGATGGTAGATATATTTCATAGATCTGTGTCAGAGAAATCCAAAAATGATTGTGTAGAGGATAGTGATATTCCCGAGATTCACTGTAATGTGGAGAAACAGTTACAAGTAGCAGCGGCCATTCAAGGTGACCTTGCAGATGTGGAACAAGATGGAGAAGTAGGAGGAGACTTCAGAACTGACGTAGATGACGTACAAGGGAAAGACGTACCACTAAACATAGACGACTCACAGGCCCAACTTCGAAGTAAAGTAAGAAAAACTTTGCTAAAAATATGCAAAATCATTCCTGCATATGATAACAAAATCCATGTTTGTAGAAACTCTGAGGTATTTGAAAGTTGTGTTGATAAATTTGATTTATCTAACGAGGAGAAGAATCAGTTGTTCAAAATGTGGATCCCTGTAAACTTTGCTAGGAGATTGACTTTAAAGTTATCTGGTGAAACACATGAGATTTTAACTGATGAGGACAGATTAAAAATTCTCATTTTTTGTTCATCAAATGAAAATCATCCAGATATTGATATTTTTCAAAAATTAAGGATTGGTCGGAAGGAATGTACTTTTACGTTTATGTCCATATATGAACGTCTGTACAAAATGCTGAGTGAGAATGTCAAAACACAGTCCCTCATAAGGAGTTTTGTAAGCAAATTTTGGTTTCTAAATCCTGCATCTCGTGTTATTGCGTCACAAAAAGATTCTTTATTGGAATGTGCGCAATCCCTTGATTTTGCCAGAAAACACGAGAATCGTGAAAGGAAAGTAAATTGTGCTAATTTTGTGAAGACAGGCAGAGTAAAATCTGATCAGAAGCCGGTATTAGTAAAGCCTTCTAAAATGAGTTTTCCCCAAAATCAAATCTATGAAGAACGAAGAAAATTACATGTTTGTTATAAGCCATATGGAATGATGCAAAGGAACACCGAAAAGACACAAATTGAGTTAAGAAAAATGATGAGTTCTGATCTTCTTTCTGTAACAAAGATGGCGGAATTTGACAGACAGAAGCAGGTGGTGAGTGACATCATGGCCTGTAAACTGAATACTCTGCTCCAAGAATCTATCAGCTTCAAAATGGCAAGAACTTTTCAGGATATTTTTTGCAGAGAAATAAGTATGGGTGTAGGAATTGGCTAGGAAAAAAGTAAATATATATTGTGTAAAAGAATTATACAATGTATTAATTAGTTATATGTAATTATTATATAGAGTATAATCCGTAGTTCTATAGTTTTATAGATATACATATTCATACAGTATATACAGTATATAGTGTTTGTAGAAGTAATCTACTTCAGTAATAATATTTAGAATTATGAATATGATATTAACCTTATCTTTTATTTTTCCTTAGAATTTTCATTTCAAAGCAGGACTTAATCCGCAAAAATTCTCTTACAAGGATTTATGCCTTTATTTACACAGGAAGTTGCAATAATTGCATGATTTCTTATATTTAACACTTAAAAGAAAATAACTAACTGCATTTTAAATGTGTTCTGTGTGAGTGCCTTTACTGCATGGCTTGACATGACAACCACAGCATGTGGAATTTGAACCTTGTTCTAATAATAGGTATACCAGGGAAAGAATTTTTAAGGGGGTCTCAACTTTTGCAAACCAATGGAATTTTTTTTTCCAGGCCTGAATGTCAAGTATAGCTATACAATATATATTTATGTCATGTGTATTTGGGGAATATTCAAAGAAATATTAAGACTAAATTTAAATAGTTTACAATGCATTGATAATTTGGGTTAAAATACGTGTATTCATCACACCTTCGTATGTGGGGTAATTTGGTTTAAACTTAAATATGTGACACAGTCTGAGTGACAGTGACTGAGTGTAGGAGCAGCTGCTGAGCGAGTAATGTGATACGTGTGTGAGGCCTCAGGATTCTGAATGCAAGAGAGAAAGAAAAAAAAAAAACCCAAAAGCTTTTATCTTTAGGAGAAATATGCAGATCAGTTAAATTATTAGAATATTAGGATATATAATGAAATATTATCTACACAACATATATTTCTATATTTCTATAGTAATTATTATTTCTTGACTTAGTTAATTGTGGATAAGTGCAATCGCACATCAAAATGGTTTATGAAGAAAATCTACATTTAAATTAATTTCTCCAAAGGATAATTTTATGATATTCAAATTAATTTTAATGGTTACACATCTTCAGACAAATAATGGTATAAGCAAGTATAAATTCACACAATTTATAAATTAATTCTTTTTCATTTTGGTTTTGATAAATGAATTATTTTATGGAACAATAGTTTTTGGTATTAAGGGGGAAATGTGCTTTTGATCCTGACTACATCATCACATTTGATTAATACCTCTTCTTCACACATTTTAATAAAGAACAAATATAAGTAAGGTACAATGGTATAAGTATTGGGTATAATAACAAGTATATAAAGAGTCATTTCTTTACACTAAGAGGAGTATTACATGCAAAGTTGCATAATTTGAATATTTTGGTAACACAAGTTTATGACAATTATGAAATAATCCGGATCATGGAAATATTAAGGGTATATGTTACTGAAGACATAACTACTCTGCATCAACATAAAGGCCTTATTCTTATTTTTATTTTTATTCTTATTCTTATTTTTAATTTTCAATTTTTTAATCTATTTTTATTTTAATTCTTAAATTTTATTTTTTCTTTCATCAATATTTAGTAAAGTAAAAACTACTGAGAATATTGCTTCATTAAATATAGCGAGGATATGGTTCTATTACAAAGAAAAATGTTTAACTTCTGAGTTATATGCAACAATTCTTTTATTCATTCATTCGCTCACTCATATACAGTGGGGAAAAAAAGTATTTAGTCAGTCAGCAATAGTGCAAGTTCCACCACTTAAAAAGATGAGAGGCGTCTGTAATTTACATCATAGGTAGACCTCAACTATGGGAGACAAACTGAGAAAAAAAAATCCAGAAAATCACATTGTCTGTTTTTTTTTTTCATTTTATTTGCATATTATGGTGGAAAATAAGTATTTGGTCAGAAACAAAATTTCATCTCAATACTTTGTGATATATCCTTTGTTGGCAATGACAGAGGTCAAACGTTTTCTGTAAGTCTTCACAAGGTTGCCACACACTGTTGTTGGTATGTTGGCCCATTCCTCCATGCAGATCTCCTCTAGAGCAGTGATGTTTTTGGCTTTTCGCTTGGCAACACGGACTTTCAACTCCCTCCAAAGGTTTTCTATAGGGTTGAGATCTGGAGACTGGCTAGGCCACTCCAGGACCTTGAAATGCTTCTTACGAAGCCACTCCTTCATTGCCCTGGCGGTGTGCTTTGGATCATTGTCATGTTGAAAGACCCAGCCACGTTTCATCTTCAATGCCCTTGCTGATGGAAGGAGGTTTGCACTCAAAATCTCACGATACATGGCCCCATTCATTCTTTCATGTACCCGGATCAGTCGTCCTGGCCCCTTTGCAGAGAAACAGCCCCAAAGCATGATGTTTCCACCATCATGCTTTACAGTAGGTATGGTGTTTGATGGATGCAACTCAGTATTCTTTTTCCTCCAAACACAACAAGTTGTGTTTCTACCAAACAGTTCCAGTTTGGTTTCATCAGACCATAGGACATTCTCCCAAAACTCCTCTGGATCATCCAAATGCTCTCTAGCAAACTTCAGACGGGCCCGGACATGTACAGGCTTAAGCAGTGGGACACGTCTGGCACTGCAGGATCTGAGTCCATGGTGGCGTAGTGTGTTACTTATGGTAGGCCTTGTTACATTGGTCCCAGCTCTCTGCAGTTCATTCACTAGGTCCCCCCGCGTGGTTCTGGGATTTTTGCTCACCGTTCTTGTGATCATTCTGACCCCACGGGGTGGGATTTTGCGTGGAGCACCAGATCGAGGGAGATTATCAGTGGTCTTGTATGTCTTCCATGTTCTAATTATTGCTCCCACAGTTGATTTCTTCACTCCAAGCTGGTTGGCTATTGCAGATTCAGTCTTCCCAGCCTGGTGCAGGGCTACAATTTTGTTTCTGGTGTCCTTTGACAGCTCCTTGGTCTTCACAATAGTGGAGTTTGGAGTCAGACTGTTTGAGGGTGTGCACAGGTGTCTTTTTATACTGATAACAAGTTTAAACAGGTGCCATTACTACAGGTAATGAGTGGAGGAAAGAGGAGACTCTTAAAGAAGAAGTTACAGGTCTGTGAGAGCCAGAAATCTCGATTGCTTGTTTCTGACCAAATACTTATTTTCCAGCATAATATGCAAATAAAATGAAAAAACAGACAATGTGATTTTCTGCTATGTTTAGCAAGGAAGAGTCATTTTAACCCTTGCTTTGCTGACCAAAGACGTCACACCTGTTCAAAGACCAGTACCGATGGAGGGATTCCAGAATATCCAAGGCGAGCCAATGTAAGCCCAGGTTTTTAAAGGTGACACTGCACAGATATTAAAGCTGCATTTCATCTATAGACTTCGTTTCTTATCAACATTTGAATTTATGGACTTTGATACACAACACGATTTCTACAGCATCTATATGCTATAGAAAAACTGTGTTTCTAAAAGAACCAAGAAGAAGACAGAAGACATCAAAATGAAGACCAGATGACATCAGATGATGATGACTGGACCTGAGATGCTTCAATTTAGATTTAGGGAAGTATAATTATACATATTGTATATGAATATTGTTCACGGCTTACCATAACATGAAATCACATCAATTATGTCATTGAGTACTTATAACGATAATCTGATATTATTATTATTATTGATATTAAATTATTTTGTCAAAGAAGAAGAAAAGAAGAAAGAAGATCTTGTTATATTTTGAGGGTTCCAATTAATGTCTGTCTCCCTCAAAAGGGGGAATTGTTAAATATTATTAGGTATGGATTTATATATTAGTTATGGAGTTGTATTTTTATTATACTTCGTTCTGTACTGAACTTTGCCTTTCGCTGATACTGTATGTGTTATTTTTAAGTTTAGCTTGAGGTAAATGTCAAACTCCATATATACCGAGATCACGTGCTTCAAGAGATGTATATAATTCATGGCTAACTGTAGAGGTCGCTGGTTCCTTCCCTCACCATCATGAGACACAGACGCAAGATGCCATCTCTTCACAGACATACAGTGCCTACAAGTAGTATTCAACCCCCTGCAGATTTAGCAGGTTTGATAAGATGCAAATAAGTTAGAGCCTTCAAACTTCACACAAGAGCAGGATTTATTAACAGATGCATAAATCTTACAAACCAAAAAGTTATGTTGCTCAGTTAAATTTTAATAAATTTTAAACATAAAAGTGTGGGTCAATTATTATTCAACCCCTAGGCTTAATATTTTGTGGAATAACCCTTGTTTGCAATTACAGCTAATGATCGTCTTTTATAAGACCTGATCAGGCCGGCACAGGTCTCTGGAGTTATCTTGGCCCACTCCTCCATGCAGATCTTCTCCAAGTTATCTAGGTTCTTTGGGTGTCTCATGTGGACTTTAATCTTGAGCTCCTTCCACAAGTTTTCAATTGGGTTAAGGTCAGGAGACTGACTAGGCCACTCCAACACCTTGATTTTTTGCCTCTTGAACCAGGCCTTGGTTTTCTTGGCTGTGTGCTTTGGGTCGTTGTCTTGTTGGAAGATGAAATGACGACCCATCTTAAGATCCTTGATGGAGGAGCGGAGGTTCTTGGCCAAAATCTCCAGGTAGGCCGTGCTATCTATCTTCCCATGGATGCGGCCCAGATGGCCAGGCCCCTTGGCTGAGAAACAGCCCCACAGCATGATGCTGCCACCACCATGCTTGACTGTAGGGATGGTATTCTTGGGGGCGTATGCAGTGCCATCCAGTCTCCAAACATCACGTGTGTGGTTGTCACCAAAGATCTCGATCTTGGTCTCATCAGACCAGAGAACCTTGAACCAGTCTGTCTCAGAGTCCTCCAAGTGATCATGAGCAAACTGTAGACGAGCCTTGACATGACGCTTTGAAAGTAAAGGTACCTTACGGGCTCGTCTGGAACGGAGACCATTGCGGTGGAGTACGTTACTTATGGTTTTGACTGAAACCAATGTCCCCACTGCCATGAGATCTTCCCGGAGCTCCTTCCTTGTTGTCCTTGGGTTAGCCTTGACTCTTCGGACAAGCCTGGCCTCGGCACGGGAGGAAACTTTCAAAGGCTGTCCAGGCCGTGGAAGGCTAACAGTAGTTCCATAAGCCTTCCACTTCCGGATGATGCTCCCAACAGTGGAGACAGGTAGGCCCAACTCCTTGGAAAGGGTTTTGTACCCCTTGCCAGCCTTGTGACCCTCCACGATCTTGTCTCTGATGGCCTTGGAATGCTCCTTTGTCTTTCCCAAGTTGACCATGTATGAGTGCTGTTCACAAGTTTGGGGAGGGTCTTAAATAGTCAGAAAAGGCTGGAAAAAGAGATAATTAATCCAAACATGTGAAGCTCATTGTTCTTTGTGCCTGAAATACTTCTTAATACTTTAGGGGAACCAAACAGAATTCTGGTGGTTTGAGGGGTTGAATAATAAATGACCCTCTGAATAAACTTTTCACAATTTAAAAAAAAATTAAACAAAGAAATAACATTCTTTTTTGCTGCAGTGCATTTCACACTTCCAGGCTGATCTACAGTCCAAATGTCACAATGCCAAGTTAATTCCGAATGTGTAAACCTGCTAAATCTGCAGGGGGTTGAATACTACTTGTAAGCACTGTAGCTGAACAGCTGGTATGTTAATCCAACCCCCCTCCAGAGAAGCTACGCACTACAAGACACATGTCTTTTCAGAGTTCCAGGAAAGAAGGCTACAAGCTTTTGCAATGAACTAATGGACAATCTCTCTTTCACCTGTTTTTATATTTTTCTGTAATAATCTTTTCTTTGATGGAAGAATCCAAATAAACCACTATATTTTTATCTGATAACTAGTCCTGAGTATTTTACAGGATAAGCATTATTTTACATTCTGCAGTTGGCTATCTTGGGTCTTTTTTCCGAACGGCAAAAATCTAAAAAAATCATGTTAGCTGTCAAATGTTTTTAAAAAAAGACCCAGTAGAATAAAAAAAAAAGTAAATAATGTCAGTACTATATGTATGAACTGGCACATGCGCGATCAACATGCGTTAATCTGGGAATGTCATTGTGCTAAAATGCAGACTAGCGGGTCTCATCAACCACCGTCCACCCCATCAACCACATCTTCTGACTCTTTCTCCTCCCTCACCGTGGCAAGTGTTGTCACACAGGCTGAAGAACTTCCACTTGTTTACCCCCTACAGTTGGGGTGATTGAGAGCCTGTCAGCTGATACGGAATTGGACATGCCTGCTGTTTTTGACTGATCTTACATACCAAGCACACCCCATCTTTCTCAATCCACTGTAACATCCCCACCTGCACCTTTCTCACAGTCCAGCAACTTGTCATGTTCACCCTACTCCACCATGTGTTGGCACAGCAGCAAACCCTCATTTGTGCAGTTGTGCCCACATAAAATATTATTTATTCCTACACATGGTAAAGTTAACAGATTGAATTTCACGATCTTCAATCTTCTAATAATAATAACCTTTATTTATATATCAGAAACACATTATGCATAGCTTTACGAGTCAGCAGTTCATATAAAACAGTCAAAAGTTACCAAGTTTAAAATAATTAAACAATTCAAGCAAAAATAATGACAACCCTGATCTTATTAGCTTACAATGTACAATGAGGTGGGGAAGACACCAATTACAGGTGCTTATTTACAATGAAGGTACAACCATCTTGAGGAAATGGGGGGTAAATAAAGACTGCATGAGCCTTATCTGTACGGTTGAGTTTGATGGTGAATTATGTTCAGAGAAGTAGAGAATAAGCTATATATATATATATAAAGATGACTTTGATTAGGGAATGTGATAGGCAGCCCTAAACAGATGTCTTTTTAAGGAGCACCTAAAAATGTCTAAGTTGTGGTTATACTCCTAATTTCATGTGGGACAAGGGTAAGAAGTGAGTCATCTACGTAGGAGATTAAACTGAGCAGGACAGGGGCGTTACTGTCTTTGTGTGCCTCAGAGTTTGAAAGTTGTGAGAGGCCAAGAGATAGAGCTGGGATGCAGTTGGGGAGGTGGAGCTGTTGAAGGCTCCCATGATAAGGGTTGTCAATCCTGAGGACATGAAATGTGGCCGCAACGCATAAAAGTGGTCAAGGAAGTGGGTAGGTACGCCTAAGGGCCGGTATATGACTGCTAATCTGAAGGAGAGAAGATGGAACACCCTGATGGTGTGCACCTCAAAAGAACAATGGCATCCAATCGGCCTGCATTTATTTATTGGGTTAAAAACAGGATTGTTGTTGGCAGCGAGGATTGCAGTGTTATCGTGGAGTTAGCAGTGATCGTGCAGTGGGATATACGCATATTCCATGTGTTGTAATCTGGATGTGGATAAGCCGTATAACTCACTATTACTTTTCTGAGAACTAATTATTGTGAACAGCCTGCGGCCTCCTCGGATGATTCGTCGCCCAATCGTGTCATTGTCTGGACGTTAGGGGTCAGCTAAGAGCAATTCGCTACTAAGATCACAGCGCTTGTTTCTGTATGACTCATGGCCTGTGATCTCTGTGATTATTACATGGCCACTCCATTCTGTTGGCTACAGAAATGCAGTCTTTCTGCCTTAGGCTACTTTCACACTTGCTTTTTTTTTGCAGCGCGTTTTTCCCGCAAAAAAACGCATGGAAAAAACGCATACAAACGCATACAAACGCTGCGTTTTTTTCAAGCATTTTTATGAGCATGCATGAAAAAAACGCAGCGTTTTTATGCGTTTGTATGCATTTTTACCGCGATTGCATTTTTTTCCAACATTAGTTGGCCCCTCACACTAACCCAAACCATGACTTTACTAACCCTAACCCTAACCCTAACCCTGACCCTGACCCTGACCCTAACCCTTAACCAAACCATATCCTAACCCTGACCCTAACCCTTAACCAAACCATACTAACCCTAACCCTTAACCAAACCCTACCCAAACCCTAACCCTAAACCCTAACTAACCCTAAACCCTAACCCTTAACCAAACCATACTAACCCTAACCCAAACCCTAACCCCCCTTAAATAACCCTAACTATAACCCAAACCCCTAAATTCCATTGTCTAACTAATGGTCAACAAAAAAACGCATGCGCAGAAAAACGCATACATGAGCATGGCAATGCGCACATATGCGCACCCATAGACTTATAATGGGTGTCTTGCTGTAAAAAAACACATTGGGCGCTCATGCATTTTTTTGAGGCAAGTCGGACGCCCAAAAAATGCAACAGGATGCATTTTGTGCGCCCGAGCGCACACCACAAAAAAACGCATGCGCAGAAAAACGCATACAAACGCATGTGTATGCGCACATAAGCGCATCCCTTGCAAAATATAGGAAAAAACGCATGCGTTTTTTAGCGCTAAAATCCAGCGCAAAAAAACGCAAGTGTGAAACCAGCCTTATGGATACAGATGACTTCCGAAAGCTGATGGCCGTCGCAGTACCCCCAATACCAGTTGCCCAGTCACCATTACTTCTCTAAGAAAGATGTGCCTGCACTACAGCAACAAGTCGCAGACAACATCACCTGTTCCCTGAAAAATTCTATGTCTGCCAAGGTGCATTTCAGCCTTGACACCTGGACAAGCAAGCATGGACAGGGGAGTTACAGATAGATGACTGGGCACTAGGTGATTCTGGTGGCAGTAGGGGAAGGGTCTGCTCCACAAGTCTTGCAATCCTCAAGGCTTGCAGGGCACTTGGGGATGGAGAAATAAACCACAACACATCATAAGATGGATAACTAAACTACTAGACAACAGGGGTTGGAGAACTAAACAGCTAGGATTGTACAGGGTGGGCCATTTATATGGATACACCAGGGTGGGCCATTTATAAAATTGGTATCCAAAATGGCCGACTTCAAAATGGCCGTCATTTTCACCACCCATTTTGAAAAGTTTTCCCCCTCCCATTATACTAATGTGCCACAAACAGAAAGTTGATATCACCAACCATTCCCATTTTATTTAGGTGTATCCATATACATGGCCCACCCAGGTGTATCCATATAAATGGCCCACTCTGTAGCACTAAACCAATACACACCATATGATGGATAACAAAACTAATAAACAACAGGTGTTAGAGAACTAAACTACTAAATACCTAGGGTTGTGGAACTAAACCACTACACACCATCCAGGAAATGGCACAGTACAACAATGGGTAGTCAGAGACTAAATCCAATTCATGAGCCGGGGTCAGGAAAATGAATAAGGCAATATAGTTTACAGGGAGCAGGCAAAAGAGAAGTCAGGTCACAAGCAAATAGTCTAAGTCCAGGAAGGGAATAAAGTCAGGCAGGGTCAGGTGCAGCGCACAGAGTGATCAGACTTACACAGCCAACAGCAAATGTACGATTGCCATTTTTGCGGATTTTAACTGACACAAAAAAATGAAGTGTGAAAGAGGCCTAAGTATCTACGTCTTTCTCCTTCCCCATGACAGCACCACAGAGAGAATTACAGAGATTTGCAACTTTAGGGAGGGACCACAGCCTGAAGAACCCTTCTCCCAAAGGTTAAGTCAGAAGAAGAGGCTAAGTCCAGCCGATACTGCTTGATAAATGTGGAAGGTGATGACCAAGTGGCAGCCATACAGATCTGCTCTATTCACACTTCCGACCTTTCTGCCCAGGAGGTTGCCACCGCTTTTGTAGAATGAGCTCTCAGACCCTCAGGGGTGATATTCCCACTAGATGAGTAGGCCAGGGCTATTGCATCTTTTATCCATCTCGCCAAGGTAATTTTGGAGGCCTTGAGTCCCTTTATAGGCCCCTGAAAGCGCACAAAAAGAGATCCTTCCTTCCTACACCTCTGGGTGGACTCTAGGTACTAAACCAGACATCTCTTAACGTCTAAAGTGTGGAATCTTTCTTCTTCCCTATTCTTAGAGTTAGAATAAAAGGAAGGAAGGACTACCTCTTGGGATCTATGGAAATGAGTTGCTACCTTGGGCAAGTAAGCAGGGTCAGGTTTTAAAATAACCCTATCATCTAGGATTTTAATGAACGGAGGGCCTGCAGATAAGGCCTGTAAGTCGCTTACCCTCAGGGCTGATGTTAAAGCCACAAGGAGGACAGTTTTGAATGACAGGACCTTGAGAGGGACTGAATCTAGAGGTTCAAATGGAGGACCTGTTAGGGCTGACAAGACTAGATTTAAATCCTATGGCGCTAGCTTCTAGTTAACAATTGGCCTAGATCGTGCAGAGGCTCTAATGAATCGTGCCACCCATGGATTGCCTGCTTTATCTTGATTATATAGTGTTCCTATATCTTGATTATATAGTGCTCCTAGAGCCCACTCGCCTTGTCTTAATAGAGTGCGTCTCAGAAAATCTGCCTTTTGATTTTCTACGTCCCGAATATGTAGTGCCGATAGGGATAGGAAATTGTTGAAAAATAAGGGGAAAATATCACAACACCCTTAGTCATGAATCTTGTTCATGACTAAGGGTGCTGTGACACCTGAAACGTGTTGATAATGCATCATTTGCTGCTATCTATGCTGATACTTTAATCCTCCATGCTTGAAATATCAAGTGAATAAAGAATTGTTTTTTTTCACTATATCGTGGAGCTGGATTTTTCCCTTATTTTGCTAAGTTTCACTTCTTGACATGGCGGTTCCCTGCTCCGATTCCTGGGATGTCATAACTGGTGAGCTGGACTTTATTTTACTTATAGGAAATTGTTCTCTGCCAAATTGAAAATCTGGGATGTTATATTCATTAGGGCTTGGGACCTGGTTCCCCCCTGATCATTTAGATAGGCCACTACAACCCGATTGTCCGAAAACGCCCACACATGATGACGCTGTAGCGTATCCAGGAATTCTAACAGTGTGTAACTTACTGCCAATGGCTCTTTTTGGTTTGATGATACCTCAAGCTCATGGCCTCTCCAAACCCACTGAGTAACCCTGTCACCCAGGTGAGCCCCCCATCCATTGGGGCTTGCGTCGGTGGTAATTGCCTGAGATATCTTCATCACCCAAGGGACCCCTTTGGACAGATTGCTGATATAGTTCCACCAATCTAGGAAATGAATAGTGATCAAAGACAGAGTCATGTGTCCCTCTAAAGCTAGTTTCATATTTGCGTTTGGAGGCGCAGCGGATGCTCACCGTGAAGCTCCGCCCCCTGATGCGCCTCCTCTGGTCAGCTCCGCCCATGGGCGCAAGCCGCTGCATGCGGCCTGCGTACCCTATCTTTAGAATTGGGTACACTGGACATGCGCAGGTATGCTTTTGCCGCCGCATGCGTCCTTTTGATGGTGCGGCGGCAAAAGCATACCTGCACATGGCCTGCGCACCCAATGCTAAAGATAGGGTACACAGGCCGCATGCAGTGGCATGTGCCCATAGGCGGAGCTAACCGGAGGAGACGCGGCAGGGGGCAGAGCTTCATGGCGAGCGTCCGCTGCGCCTCCAAATGCAAATGTGAAACCAGCCTAAGTGACCTTTTAATGAGGCCTGGTTCTTTAGAATGTCCCACTGGAGGTCCCTGGTGTGTAGCTGTGCCCACTGAACTGCTGGCAAACAAGCAGAAAGGGAACCCAGCAGGGACATGGCCTTCCTCAAAGTCATGGAAGGGCTCTGTGAGGCTTCCAACACCAGGTGTATAATCTTTCCCTTTTTCTGCACTGAGAGATGGCACTCCTGCTTCTGAGAGTCCACATTAACCCTAGGAACTCCAGCACCATGCTTGGCTTGAGCCTTGACTTTTTCAGGTTTAGGAGCCAGCCCAGGACTACTAGGGTAGTCATCACTCTGTTTAGCTGCTCTCTGCAGAGTTGAGCCGAGTCGCCCATTATCAAAAAATCATCCAAATAAGGAACTATCAAAATGTCCAGTTCTCTCAGGTGCGCCATTGCCTCTGCCACTTGGGTCGCCCTCCCAGGGCTGTGGGGTACTCGGTACCGGGCCGTTGTCAGTGGGATGTCACGGCAGCTGTGACCCGGTCCGTGGCCCTGGGCGCCCAAATCAATGGTGGTTGGTGATATAGTTTATGTGATAGTTCGTGACGCCACCTGTGGTGTTTGGCAAGCAAGATGTTAAGCCAACGCTGCGTGCAGATCTTCTGGGGCTGATGGTGTCTTGCAGCATAGATGGTGTAGCTCCCCACAGGTGAAGCTGTAACCCCAGGGCAGTGTATAGGCGCAGGCGGTGTGAGGAATGTTGGTACCCAGATGTAGCAGTGCTGACGGTGTTGGCGCACAAATGAATGGAAGACACCAGGGCCTGCAGTTCCAAAGCTTTACTCACAGTTCGTGGTACACACTGGTGCCTGCCCTCGTGCCGTGTCCTCCGGGGTAGAGACTCAATCAACCTCCCGGGCAAGTCAGGATTCTCCTCTCCAACACTCCGCCAACATGTACCTCTCCTGAACGACTCCTCTATTGCGCCTTTTAGTGTGAAGAGCTCCAGTACTGTGGTACTCTGAAGTTCCTCCTGTCAGATGTTCCTAACAACTCTACTTGTATGACAGACAGCTGTAGCCTCTCTCGGGGACTCCCTTCTCTAGAGTCCTGGCTCTCTATTCAGTTGCTGTTGTGCCCCAAGTCTTGGATGGGAGTAGTGCATTTACAGCCAACTACTTCACCGATGTCTGCTGCAGAACCATAAGTGTCCATACAACCTCGGGGACCGGGCCCCGGCCTTGCGCTGAGAACCTATAAGCAGGGTTCCTCTTCCAACCCACAACTCCTCTCTGTTCTCCTACTCCTTCGTTCCGCGCTGTTCCTTCTCTCTCTTATGGAAGCTTAGGTTGCAGTTCTACGTCTTTCTCCTTCTGTTCCTTTCCCGTGCCAGCTGGCTCAGGTCACTGAAGCAGCTGCAGCACTCCTTCTTCTCTCTCCTCTCCTAGGGAGCTCGTTCCACTAAGACCAGTCCTCAGCCTCTCCTGACTGACTGTCTTCCTCCGCCTTGACCTCCCGTCAGACTGACCTCCTGTCAGCCTGCTCTCCGACTCCTCTCAGACTGATCTGAGACTGACCTGTAATTCTAAACCTTCCCAACCTTTTATATGAATCTCAACTCCACCCACCTCCCAGGACATCTCGTGTTACGAAGCAAGGACCCACGAAAGGTGCTCTGCTACCCTCTAAGCATGAAGCCGCAATGTGGTCAGTGCTGAACTATCCTGTGTGTGGGATGCAGGTGTTGGAGTGTGGAAAGGAGTTCCCAACTTACCTAGGTGGTGGGGCACTACACCTTAGGAGAAGGTGCAGTACCTCTGTGGCGACTGAGCCTCAGGAGCGCCACACACTAATTTGGTAAATACCCAAGGGGCTATTAATAACCCGAAGGGAAGGGCTTTGTATTGGAAATACCTTATCTCCCCATCTATGGAGACCGCTACCCTGAGGAACCTCTGGGAGTCTTTGTGAATACGGACATGGTAGTAAGCATCGCTGAGATTCAGAACCGTCATAAAACAATTTGGAAACAGTATTTTGAGGGTGGAATTTATTGACTCCATTTTGAATTTTTGAGTCCTTACATAGCAGTTCAGCTCCCATAAGTTTATGATTGTCCGGTAAGACCCATCTGGTTTGTTCACCAGAAACAACAGGGAGTAGAATCGTTCCCTCCTTTCTCGAGCGGGGACGTCCTGAAGAACAGCTTTGCTTACAAGGTCCAAAACCTCACATTCCAGGGTCTCTTGTTCCTCTGGAGAGGACCATAAGGGAGTCACGACAAATTTCTGTAGAGGGAGGGAATGGAAGTCTATCCAAAGGACTTTCCCTACAAGATTCAATATTCAGGGGCTGTATGAGATCTTTTCCCATGCCAGAAGAAAACGGGATACTCTTCCGCCCACCCGGGAAAATCCGTCACTTTGAAGATTTCCTATCCCGAGAAGAGTTTCCGAAGAGGAAACCCTTGTCTTTCCTCTTCCCCTCATCCCATCTACTCTGCTCCATTGGGGGCCTTCTATGGAAGAATTTTCTGCTCCGAAACAACCGTTTGAGTGTGGGGGTAGCCAGATTAGGGAACCATTTTTTCTTCTGCCCTGCCTTCTGAAGGATGTCATCTAATGTTCCCCCAAACAAAAACTGTTTTTCACATGGGATTGAACATAATTTTAATTTGGTCTGCAAATCTCCTGGCCAGCATTTGAGCCAAGGTGCTCTACGGGCTGCATTAGAGAGAGCTACAGACTTGGGTGTTAACCTGAGTCAGCTGAAGAATCTACTAAGAAAGCAGCTGCCCCCCGTATCAAGGGAATAGACTCTAGTACCTTCTTTCTGGGTACCCCATCTCGCAGCTGCTTCTCTAATTAATCCACCCATATCATAAGGGATCTGGAGGTGCAGGTAGCTGCTGTTGCAGGCCTAAGATTACCCCCCAATTATTCCCATGCCCCTTTAAGAAAAGTGTCAGCCTTTCTATCTAAAGGGTCTTTCAAGGTTCCCATGTCTTCAAAAGGGAGGGCAAATTTTATGGCCTTAGCCACTGCGACATCTAATTTTGGGTTTTCATCCCATGATGTTGACGCCTCATCCTCAAAGGGGTATTTTCTTTTAAGGGAAGGCACCGATGAATTCTGTCAGACTTTTCCCATTCTTTTTTGATTAGGGTCTGAATATTCTCATTCAGGGGAAAAGCTTTCCGCTTCCTCTGGCCTAATCCCCCAAACATTATGTCCTGTACAGTCTTGTCGGGGTGAAGGTCTATCACCCCCATAGTAGATCTTACCGCCTTAACCAGACCTTCTACCTCCTCTAGGGGAAAACAGTAATGCCCCCCCCCTTTCATCATTCGAGGATGAGGAGGAATCTGATATATCTGAGCCTATGCCCCCGGAGCTAGAGGACTCAGGCTTGGTGTATTTGGCAGCTTCCTGTTCTCTGATCTTACCACCCTGTGTAAGGGATTTAAAGGCACTTTCGACCTCCGTTTTGATTACAGATCTCAGCTCAGAGGCGAAGTCTGGGGTTTCTTCGCATAGCACTTGTCCTATGCAAGAATGTCAAAGTCTCTTTTCCCAGGTGACTGGCAATGATTTATCACACATGGGGAAACATCTGTACTTTGCTTTTCCCAATCTCTTCTTTCCCTAAAAAAAAGGAGAAGAGAACCCCAATTATAATGGTGAACTTTCACGAAGATCACTCACCAATCAGATGCAGCCCCGGGTACCGGTTCTGGAGGAGGGATAGAATCCAATAAGGGGCTTTTTGAAGATGGAGATTTGTCCATCGTGCCAGATTTCCTGCTGCGCTGCTTAGAGTGACTACTGGACCGTCCACTCCTCTTGCCTGCAGAAGGATGTCTCATAGCCTGCTGCCGCTGCTGTGGCTGTGTCGTCAGCTGCTGCTGGTGCTGCGGTTGACTGTCCTCCATGATTCCTGTGACAGCATGTGGCAGAGAATGTCTGCACGCTTCCCCTTTTGAATTTATTGCCCGGCGTCTCTATCCCCAGTTCCGGTCTGCCCCAGAAGCACCTCCTCTCGTGGCCGTGTCATCAGGGGACACCCCAGCTGAGTCAGCACTTGCGCCGGCCGGCAAACCCAGAAGCCCTGCATCCATCTGTGGAGCGAGGGCCTCCCCAGTGCCTGAACTGGACTAGCCGGCCCTGGATCACTTTCATCCGGAATCTTCATCCAGGTACAGCTGAACTGAAGGTTCCCTGTCAGGGACAGGATACCAAATGATGCGAGGGAGAGGTACTGCCCTTTTTATCTGTAGGTTCCCTGTTCCTGAAGGACAGATCCCCTCTTTCTGTGGTGCAGTCATGGGGGAAGGAGAAAAATAGACTTTTTACTCTGTACAACCTCTTCACACAGCTGAATTTCAACGGCACAAAATTAGAAGGTGAAATATGACATGATTATCACATTACTCACAGCAGAAAGAATTGTTTCAGTGCTGATGAGGCCTGTATGAAAAAGAAGATCTGCTCTCAAAAATTTCAAAGTGAGATTTTCCCTACTGTATGACATTATAAACAGATTTTGGGAGGTTTCTTTGGTGTGGATGAGGCCTGTATAACGAGATGCTCCAAACAATTTAAAAGTGACATGTCCCCTACTGTATGATGTTAGTAACAGAAGAATTTTGGGGGGGCCTGTCGATAAAGCCTGTATAAGATTGAGTGGATGCTCAAAACAGTTTAAAAGTGACATGTCCCCAACTGTATGACGTTAGTAACAGAAGAAATTTTTTTCGGCAGGAATGGGAATGTACAACAGGATCAATAACAGGGCGGCTATGGGAAATAAAAGATCAGGATCCAGCCTATAACTTTTACTCATCTACCCAACACCAATAACCAAAGAGCGTTTGATGCTTGTCAGAAGATAGGTGTAACAGATGCGCGTCTCAAGCTAGGTATAACAGATGCCCATGAGAAATTGGATGCCAAAGAAACACATAATCTAGAAGATAGGCTCAAAGCAATTTCAAACTCAGATCTCGGCTGCTGTATCACATTTGTAAAAAAAATAAAATAAATTAATTTTAATGTGCAACAGCTCTGCACAGAGAACAATTTCAATGCCACTAAATGAAAAGGTTGGATATAGCGGGCTGTATCACATTTATCAACAGAAAAAAATAAATATTTTAATGTGCTTGAGGTCTGCAGACAGCTTCATAGCACCATCACATAATGACAATGTGGGATACGGCGGGTTGTATCAGATTCAGAAAAAAATAGAACTTTTTTTAAATGCACATTAAGTCTGCAGATTCATAACATATGACAATGAGGGATACAGCAGGCTGTATCTCATTCAGCAAAAGAAAATCTTATAATTTTTTTTAATGTGCGTTAGGTCTGCAGACAGGTTCTTATCACCGCCACAACGTGACATTGTGGGATACGGCAGGCTGTTTCACATTTAGAACATGGCGCTACGCTGCAACATGACCTCATAACTCAATCAGCATTTTCTTTATTCATCTGGATTATGTGCTTGCACCTTTGAATTACTACTCTAAGTGACCCTTTCCTTTCCAGACATTTCTTGATAAAGGTCAGTTGTCAGGCCGAAACGTTGACTTTTTGATTATCTGGTATCCTTTTTGGGTCAATTCTTCTGTTAATAAATTTTCTATTGCAACATATTTTTCTGAGTGCCGAAGTTTAGCCTAATCTTATTGTTTCACATTAGCAACAAAAAAAATTAGAATTCTTTCTAATGCGCTTTAAGTCTGTAGACAGATTCATATCACCGCCACAACATGACAATGACAATGTGGGCAGGGCCGGTTTAAGACAAACTGGGGCCCTAGGCAAAATTCAAAGTGGGTGTCAACAGTATTTTCAATCAGTGCACCGTCCATGTGCCAACCATGTTTTTCTGGTATAGATAATGGAAATGAAATTACAAAGCTTCTCATATATTTTCCATGTTAAACACGGACGGCACATGTACGGCACACGGACGGCATATTTACACGGACCCATAGTCTTGTATTGGCCCTTGTCATCTATGCTGCTGAGAAAACATGGACATGAGTGCAGCACCATAGGTCAAATAGGGGACAGGTGGCATCTGTGAAAAACACGATAGGTCGTGTGAAGGGGGCTGTACAGTCACATAATAGAAAACAGCAGAATTGTCGTCTTTTTCTACCTCACAAACAGCAGAATAAAAAGTGATTAAAAAACAAGTCCTACATGTCCCCAAACTACTTTGCTAAATCCCTTCTGGCTCCATGGCCGATGGTTCGGGGTCCCTGATGGTTATTATTCACTTTGCAGTTATAATATAAGGTGAAGCCACAAGACCCCTGCAGCCTAGTGCTAATACTGACAGAGACCCCGGGAGACACAAAACCACTGCAGCCCAGTGCTAAGACTGGCAGAGACCCCGAGCCACAAGACCACTGTAGGTTTGTGAGTCGACTGGGGGCTGGTCCTTTTTCCGCCACAGACAGACTTGAGACAGACACCAATGTGCGTTCAACAGGTCTTCTTTATTGGCCGTCCTCTCGACGACCGCAGCACCACACAGCAGCTGCACGACAACTTCCGCACACAGGCCCGGGTACCTTCACTTTCTTCCTTTTCCTAATTGACGTACCTTGCGGCTCTTTTACTGTGGCTGCCCTAGGCCTACCACCACAGCGCTTCACCCGCCCGAGTCCATCTGTCTGGTACCTCCGGGCCTTCTCTGTCCTGCGGCTCTCCTGTCATGGCCACCCCCCTGACCGTCTCTGTTGTCAGTCCCTTCTGGAGCTTCTTCTCGGTCTTTCTCTCCCTTCAGTCTTCTCCTCTCCAGAGCTCCTCTCCCTGGACTGACTCCTTCTGGAACTCTCTGCTCCTTCTTATATTCCCTCTCTCTGGGAATTCCCCTCTAGAGCTCCTGTAACCTCGCCCCCCATGACTCTGCGGTTTCGTAGCCTTAAGCTGATGTAAAGCCCTTTTCTCACTGCTCTCTGCTGCCAACTTGTGGCCAAACTACAGTATTACACCTCCTTTTGTTTCTGCTGTCTTTAGTCTCCCCCAAGTGGCCAAACCCAGTACATCACCATCCTTCTCCTATTTCTAGCTGTCTCCCACCTTCATACCCAGCAGTCCACGTCAAGCACACTGTACATTACCCTCCTGCTCACAGCCCAGTGCTGAGACTGGCAGAGATCCCCGGAGCCACAAAACCCCTGCAAGCCCAGAGCTGAGAATGTCAGTTCTGGAGCCGCGGGGGGATTTATCATTTCATGCTAATTATTTTTACATTATCAGAAAACCCATGTAGTGCCCTGTAGTGTCTGTTCACACACACCATTTTTGGTGCGGATTGATCTACAGTGTTGGCAGGAAATATTCTGTGTTTTTTCCGCCTTTTCACTTGCATTTTTGTGTCCCATTCGTTTGAATAGGGAAAAAACGCTGCAGAAACACTATGCAAATTGCCTCTTCAGAGAGAAAGAGGACTTTTACTCTACAGCGCCACCTATTGGTAGTAGCGATCCTACAAACACTGAAGAAAATAGAAACAATGAAAGTTGACAGCAACAGATTTATAAAAAAAAAATGTCTTCTGGCCGCTGTCCGTGTCTGGCTGCTGCACTAGGACAGTGTGGAGTAGTATAGTAGACTGCACTATTCCACACAATAGTATATTAAGCCCTGTTCACACTGCGCTTCTGTAGTGCGTCCGGATGCTCCTCCTGAATCCCTCTAAAATAGGATTCACGTAAATCCCCAACAGGGCCACAGACTGCACTGACACAAGCAGAGGTCAAATGAATTTGTTTGTTTTTTTCTGAAATTGACTGATTTATTTTCTTAGGCCGGGTGCACACGATCAGGAATTGGCAGCACTTTGGAAGCAGCACATGTCCGCTGCCATCTATTGAACTCAGGTGATTCCACACATGATCACTGAACAGTGCGGATTCACTGCATTCAATACATTGTACGGGTGAGATTTATTGTGTCTCCACAAGATAAATAGACATGTTGCAATCTGGAAAGACACTCTGCATGTCCGTCTCTGCGGGTGAGCCGCAGGCATATGTGGACGCATAGTGGGCATGAGATTTCATGAGATCCCATCTACTATGCTGTAACATCTGGACGCTGCACAAGTACACAGCGTCCAACCCGCAGCTATTACTGATCGTGTGCACAAACCCTCAGAGTCTGTTTGTGCTTTTTTGTCTAAAAGTGCTCACTTTTCTGTGGCTGTTGGAACAGACGGACAAGTTCAGAAAAAAAAACATCATATATGGAATTCATGTGAGCTCCATTCCAGTCATTGCAATCTATGGCTCTATACAGGATTCAGGCTGAACGCACCGGGAGCAGTAAAGAAAGACAGTGTGAACAGGCCCTAATGTAAGACACAGGCATTAGACATACCGTATTTTTCAGATTATAAGACGCATTTTTTCCCCAAAAATTTTCGGGGAAAATGGGGGTGCTTCTTATAATGCAGATATACCTTACCGGCCACAGTGAAGCAAGGTCCCTGGGTCTCTGCAGGCCGCAAACCCAAAAAAAGATATTCAAACAATATCGACTATTTTCCAGACACCACCAAAAAAATATATTCCACAAGATAAAAATATATGTAATACTAGCTGAAGAGCCCGGCGCTGCCCGGGCATAGTAACTAACTGTGGTTAGTAATAGCAAATTATAATTATCCTCCATCCCATAGTCCCGTGCCCATATACCCATCATACATATCCACGATCCCATAGGCCTGTGCCCATATACCCATCATACATATCCTCCATCCCATAGTCAAGTGTCCATATACCCATCATACATCCTTCATCTCATAGTCCCATGCCCATATACCCATCATATATATCCTCCATCCCATAGTTCCGTGCCTATATACCCATCATACATATCCTCCATCCCATAGTCCCGTGCCCATATACCCATCATACATATCCGCCATCCCATAGTCCCGTGCCCATATACCCGTCATACATATCCTCCATCCCATAGTCCCGTGCCCATATACCCATCATACATATCGTCCATCCCATAGTCCCGTGCCCATATACCCATCATACATATCCGCCATCCCATAGTCCCGTGGCCTTATACCCGTCATACATATCCTCCATCCCATAGTCCCGTGCCCATATACCCATCACACATCCTCCATCCCATGGTCCAGTGCCCATATACCCATCACACATCCTCCATCTCATAGTCAACCATTATGACATCATAATGAGCGGCGGGGCTTGCAACATATGATGACATCAGCGTCGCCATGGCAACCATTGTGACAACAAAATGAGGGGCGGGGCTTGATACGCACACACTGTTTCCCCAGTATGCAAATAGGGGCATTATGACATCATAATGAGGGGCGGGGCTTGACGCGCACCCACTTTTTCCCCAGTATGTAGATAGGGGCAAAATTGTTTGGTGAATTGGAATGCGCGGGGTTAAAATTTCGCCTCACAACATAGCTTAGGACGCTCTCGGGGTCCAGACGTGTGACTGTGCCAAATTTTGTGGCTGTAGCTGCGACGGTGCGGATGCCAATCCCGGACATACACACACACATACACACTTTGAGCTTTATATATTAGATATATATAATGATGACAAAATGATGTGTGAAAAAGAACAGTTTCTGCTGCGTTGTACAGTACCATTGCTTGCAATGGTCAAATCAAAAACGCTGTGCACATGCTGCAGATTTTTCTGCGCGGATTTGCTGCGGGTTACAATCCGCAGCATGTCAATTCTTTATGCGGATTCCGCTGTGGTTTCACACCTTCACCATTGTGAGGTGTGAAGCCGAAGGGCTAAATCGTAGGCTACTCCGCAGGTAAACCGCAGGTCTTATAGGCACGGGACTATGGGATGGAGGATATGAATGATGGGTATATGGGCATGGGACTATGAGATGAAGGATGTATATGGGCACTCGACTATGGGATGGAGGATATGCATGATGGGTATATGGGCACTCGACTATGGGATGGAGGATATGTATTATGGGTATATGGGCAGGAGCCTATGGGATCGTGGATATGTATGATGGGTATATGGGCACGGGACTATGGGATGGAGGATAATTATAATTTGTTATAACTAACCACAGTTAGTTACTATGCCTGGGCAGCGCCTTATCCTGAGCACAAGCCTGGTATAAATAACATCCATAATGGTATATATGCCCTTTATTCTTGGCCTCATCCTGGTATAAATGTCAGCGCACAGAGCCACATCCAGTAGAAATTTACACTGGCGTCGGCAGGCCCCTCACCTGCACGGGCCTGACTGCGACATCTGCGAACACGATCGTTACCCCCCTGGGGTTAGAGTCTATTTACTGCATCTAATGTACATGTGATTTCCTGAAACAGTAGGCTGTTAAGAGTCTAAAGTAGCCCCGTTGGCTAATGTGAAAATTTCTCATTTTTATTTTTAATAAAGATTGCGATCAGAAAAAAAAACATTGCCCTGAAAAGATATATATATACATACTAGCTGAAGAGCCCAGCGCATGGCAGAGCTCGGAAGGGAAGCAACGCCATTTGACGTTTTTGGCTGGAATTGAGATCGGACCCCATGTCGCGTTTGGAAAGCCCCTGATGTACCAAAACAGTGGAAAGCCCCCACAAATGACACCATTTTGGAAACTAGACCCCCCCAAGGAGCTTATTTTGATGTGTGGTGAGAACTTTGAACCCCCAAGGGCTTCACAGAAGTTTATAACGTACAGCCGTACAATTAAAAAATCATATTTTTTCCACAAAAATTATTTTTTCACCCTCAATTCTTATTTTTCCAAGGGTAACAGGACCCTAAAAGTTATTGTGCAATTTGTCCTGAGTACGCTGATACCCCATATGTGGGGGTAAACCACTATTTGGGTGCATGGCAGAGCTCGGAAGGGAAGCAGCGCCATTTGATGTTTTTGGCTGGAATTGAGATCAGACACCATGTTGCGTATGGAAAGCCCCTGATGTACCAAAACAGAGGAAACCCCCCACAAATGACACCATTTTGGAAACTAGATCCCCCAAGAAACTTATCTAGATGTATGGTGAGCACTTTGAACCCCCCAGTGCTTCACAGAAGTTTATAATGCCCGGGCGTGAAAATAAAAAAATCGTATTTTTTCCACAAACATGATCAATTAGTCCCCAATTTTTCTATTTTCTCAAGGGTAACAGGAGAAATTGGACGCCAAAAGTTGTTGTCCAATTTGTCCTGAGTACGCTCATACCTCATATGTGGGAGAAAACTACTGTATGGGCACACGTCGGGGCTCGGAAGGGAAGGAGTGACATTTTGGAATGCAGACTTTGATGGAATGGTCTGCGGGTGTCATGTGCGTTTGGAGAGCCTCTGATGTGCCTAAACTATTCAAACTCCCCACAAGTGACCCCATTTGGGAATCTAGACCCCCCAAGGAGCTTATCTAGATGTGTGGTGAGCACTTTGAACCACCAAGTGCTTCACAGAAGTTTATAACGCCCGGGCGTGAAAATAAAAAAATAATTTTTTTCCACAAAAATGATATTTTTGCCCCCAATTTTTTATTTTCCTAAGGGCAACAGGAGAAATTGGACCCCAAAAGTTGTTTTGCAATTTGTCCTGAGTAGGCTGATACCCCATATATGGGGTAAAACACTGTTTGGGCGCATGGCAGAGCTTGGAAGGGAAGGAGCACCATTTGACTTTTTCAACGCAGAATTGGCTGGAATTGAGATCAGATGCCATGTTGCGTTTGGAGAGCACCTGATGTGCCCAAACAGTGGAAACCCCCAATTCTAACTCCAACCCTAACCCCAACACACCCCAACCCTAATCTCAGCCCTAACCCTAGCCCTAACCCTAATGGGAAAATGGAAATAAATACATTTTTTTAATTTTATTATTTTTCCCTAACTAAGGGGGTGATAACGGGGGGTTTGATTTACTATTTATGGTGGTTTTTATATTTGGCAGCTGTCACATGCTAAAAGACGCTTTTTATGGTAAAAATAGTTTTTGCATCACCACATATTGAGAGCTATAATTTTTCCATATTTTGACCCACCGAGTCATGTGAGGTCTTATTTTTTGTGGGACGAGTTGATGTTTTTATTGGTATCAGGAAGGTCTCGGAAGGACGCGACTATAAAAGGTTTGCATGGCCACTCGGCTATGCGCTAGTATAGACTGCATTACCAGACTATGAGGAGTGAGTGTTGTATGCAAGTATGAATGTCTCTGGTGACTGGCTCATTTGAAACCCCTACCCTTGGTACGCATGTGTTGTGCAGCCTAGCCTGTTAAGCACCCAGGCTTAGGTGTAGGTAAAGGCAGAGTCTGAGACTAAGGCCGGGGTCACACTGGCGAGGAATACGGCCGAGTGAGAGGCGCTAAAAGCACGCATTAGACACGGACCAATGATTCTCTATGGGGTCCCTCGCACCAGCCGTATATTTCTCATCCGTATGTAGGGTTAGTGGCCGAGCTGGGGGGGTGGTCCCTCTCTTCTTACCGCGCAGAGATAAAACAGAGACAAGATGGAGGCAGATTCTGGGTGCAACAGGTCCAAGTTTATTTCACTTGCCGTCCGTCTGACGGCCTCAGAGCACACCGCACTTTCTTTACCTCACGGCCCTCCGTTTCCAGGGCCGCTTCTTACACACCGTACTCTATACTGGGGACGCGTACGCGTACACCGTCCCCTCTTCACTCGTCGACGCTCCTGACAGGTCCGTCACTGTGGCCGCCTTAGGCCCGTAAACCAACAGCACTTCCACTGATCAGTCGTCGTGTCAAATACGGTGTCTCACACCCAGTGCCTCGTCCCTTCTGTGGTTCTTCCTGTCAGGACCACCCCCCTGACGTTCTCTCTCCTCAGTCCCCCTGGTTTAGATTCTCCTCACAGCGCACAGACTGTCGCAGTCCTCCTGTCACTGGAGCTCCCCCTGGGGACTGGAACCTTCTGGAACCCTCCCTCAGTATTTATAGCTCTCCCGGACCCCTGTCACTGTAACCCCGCCCCCCATGACCAACGGTTTCTAAAGCCCTAAGCTGATGTCAAGTCCTTTGCTCACACTCCTCCCTGCCATCTAATGGTCAACCCAAGGTACTGCACGTCCACTACACTTTCCTGTTTCCCCACTGTAATAACTGACACCTACCTACACTGTGCAAACCTTTCCTTATTCACTCTGACTAGTCCGTCCGTCCGTCAGGTCACCTTCCCTAGACGTATTCTACGGTCTGTACCAATCGCAGCATGCTGCGATTGTCAGCGTACTACGGCCGTAGTACGCCAATGCAAGTCTATGGGTGCGCAAAAAATACGGATTACACACGGACCACACATGTGACTTGCGAGAAATGCGCACCAGGTGTCTTTTAGCAAAGCCGGCAATTCAGTGCGCTATACAGTAAACTCACACTGACAGTTTTAATAAAGAAACGAAAGAATAGATATATACACATAGAATACATATATATATATAGATATATACAGGTATATGCATTTTATGTGTCTATATCTATTCTTTGGTTTCTGTTTAGAAACCCTGTCATAGGGCTCCATTATATGTCCATTTTGCAAGCCTGCGAGAAAATCTTGCCATACGGATTACATACGGATGCTTACATGCGCAGAATACGCGACCACACCTTGATTACGGATGACATACGGAGCACTGTTTAGGGGCCATTCATCCATATTACGCATGTAAAATACTGACCGTATTTTGCTTCGGTTAGTGTGACCCCGGCCTAACATCAGTGTCCACCGGTGGCTCTGCACGCCACGGTGCACGTGCTTGACACTCCACCTTAGTCAGCAGCTATAGTAGCATCTGCAGTCAGACCTTGTGTCCTTGGGGCTGAGTTCTGTGACTGCATACTGAGCGCTCTCTTGCCGAGTGCTGTGATTTTAACAGGCTCGGGCATTTATGTTCAGCGGTGGCGCGGCTCTGTGTCGTAACAGAGTTCGCTTCTGTTCACACTGGGTGACGTTAACCCACGTGTGACCTCTTGTATACCGCTTTATACTTCCGCCATTACTAAGCAGCAGTTTACCACCCCTGCACGGTGGACCCCGGGCTGCGAATGCACCTTACTATTATTTTATTATTTGGTGCGACCGCCAGCCCTAACACTATATATGCAGCACATATACACAGATACACACTATAAATATACACACATTATATATTCCTTAGAAATATAGAAACATACACTATATACTGTACTAGCTGAAGAGCCCGGCGCTGCCCGGGTATAGTAACTAACTGTGGTTAGTAATAGCAAATTATAATTATCCTCCATCCCATAGTCCCGTGCCCATATACCCATCATACATATCCTCCATCCCATAGTCGAGTGTCCATATACCCATCATACATCCTTCATCTCATAGTCCCATGCCCATATACCCATCATACATATCCTCCATCCCATAGTCCCGTGCCCATATACCCATCATACATATCCTCCATCCCATAGTCCCGTGCCCATATACCCATCATACATATCCGCCATCCCATAGTCCCGTGCCCATATACCCATCATACATATCGTCCATCCCATAGTCCCGTGCCCATATACCCATCATACATATCCGCCATCCCATAGTCCCGTTGCCATATACCCGTCATACATATCCTCCATCCCATAGTCCAGTGCCCATATACTCATCACACATCCTCCATCCCATAGTCCCGTGCCCATATACCCATCATACATATCCTCCATCCCATAGTCCAGTGCCCATATACCCATCACACGTCCTCCATCCCATAGTCCCGTGCCCATATACCCGTCATACATATCCTCCATCCCATAGTCAACCATTATGACATCATAATGAGCGGCGGCAGGGCTTGCAACCTATGATGACATCAGCGTCGCCATGGCAACCATTGTGAAATCATAATGAGGGGTGGGCTTGATACGCACACAGTTTCCCCTGTATGCAAATAGGGGCATTATGACATCATGATGAGGGGCGGGGCTTGACGCACACACACTTTTTCCCCCAGTATGTAGATAGGGGCAAAACTGTTTGGTGAATTGGAACGCGTGGGGTTAAAATTTCACCTCACAACATAGCTCATGACGCTCTCAGGGTCCAGACGTGTGACTGTGCCAAATTTTGTGGCTGTAGCTGCGACGGTGCGGATGCCTATCCCGGACATACACACATACTGAAGTATCTGAAGTATCTAATCAGGCAGGGAAAGGCTAATTATAAGAGAAGGATTGAACTGAAATTGTCACAGAAAAGGATCCATGAAGTCTGGGAGGGTCTAAAGTCTATATCTGGGCATAGACAGACTGTCTCCAGGATGGTTGTAGATAAAGAGGGGCTTAATGAACTTAATCTATTCTTTAACAGATTTAATCACACACTGGCTGCTCCTGCCCCTGCATACCATTCACACCTCTCTGCTACAATAACCTCACCCCCTGCTGCAACTTGTCAACTGAGCCAGGGTCTGTTCTTCACAAGTACCCAGGTTGCAAAAGAACTGAATAAGATCAAAGTTTTGAAGGCTGCAGGTCCTGACGGCATCAGTGCAAGGCTAATCAAAACCTGCGGGCACCAGCTGAGTGATATCATTACATATCTGTTCAATATGAGCCTGAGAATGGGTATAGTACCACAACTGTGGAAATTATCGTGTGTGGTACCAGTTCCGAAGAAACCTTATCCGAAAGACCTTAATGACTATAGACCTGTAGCATTGACATCACACCTGATGAAGGTATTAGAGAGATTGGTTCTCACACGTCTCCGTCCTCTTGTGAGCTCGGATATGGACCCTCTCCAGTTTGCCTACAGGCCAGGCATTGGTGTGGATGACGCCATTATCCACCTCCTAGATAGAACTCTCTCTCACCTGGAGAAACCTGGGAACACTGTGAGAATAATGTTCTTCGATTTTTCTAGTGCTTTTAACACTATACAGCCAGGTCTACTGAGAGACAAGCTGGGCCTTGTTGGTGTGGACCTCCAACTCTCCACCTGGATCCTTAACTACCTCACGAACCGACCTCAGTTTGTAAAGGTTCGGGACAGTGTGAAAGACACAGTGATCTGCAATACAGGGGCACCTCAAGGTACAGTTCTTGCCCCTTTTCTCTTCACACTGTACACTGCAGATTTTAGGTGCAACTCATCTAGCTGCTACTTGCAGAAGTATTCTGATGACTCTGCAATAGTAGGCCTTCATCACAGGAGGAGATGAAAGAGAGTACAGAGATACTAACCAAGCTTTTGTGGAGAGGTGTCAGAGGAACCACCTTAGGATTAATTCCGGGAAGACCAAGGAATTGGTGGTGGACTTTCGCAAGGGCAAAAATTCACCAGTAGTGGTGAACATTCAGGGAAATGACATTGTGATAGTCGACACCTATAAGTACCTTGGTGTGATCCTCAATAATAAGCTTGACTGGGCCCATCACTTGGATGCAGTGTACAGGAAGGGCCAAAGCAGGCTTTATCTGCTCAGAAGGCCGAGAGCCTTCGGAGTTAGAGGGGCACTCCTTGCATCCTTCTTCAACTCTGTTGTGGCATCAGTCATCTTCTTTGGTGTGGCGTGCTGTGGTAGTGGCATATCAACCAGGGACAGTAATAGGCTGGACAAACTGATTAGAAGGGCCAGCTCTGTCCTGGGATGCCCCCTTGACCCAGTTCAGGAAGTAGGCGACAGGAGGATACTGGCCAAGGTGAGCTACATGGTGCAGAATGATTCCCATCCCATGCATGAGACCGTGACAAAGATGTGCAGTACTGTCAGTGACCGGCTACTTCATCCTAAATGTGAGAGGGAGCGCTATCGAAAGTCCTTCCTTCCTGCTGCAGTTAGGCTGTATAACCAGCACTGTCCAAAACGGAGAACGACCCAAACAGAGAACTGATAGATCCAAAGTTGTGACAGTCCAGTTACATTTTTTTTTTTTTTTTTCGTATACAGTGGGGAAAAAAAGTATTTAGTCAGTCAGCAATAGTGCAAGTTCCACCACTTAAAAAGATGAGAGGCGTCTGTAATTTACATCATAGGTAGACCTCAACTATGGGAGACAAACTGAGAAAAAAAAATCCAGAAAATCACATTGTCTGTTTTTTTTTCATTTTATTTGCATATTATGGTGGAAAATAAGTATTTGGTCAGAAACAAGCAATCAAGATTTCTGGCTCTCACAGACCTGTAAATTCTTCTTTAAGAGTCTCCTCTTTCCTCCACTCATTACCTGTAGTAATGGCACCTGTTTAAACTTGTTATCAGTATAAAAAGACACCTGTGCACACCCTCAAACAGTCTGACTCCAAACTCCACTATGGTGAAGATCAAAGAGCTGTCAAAGGACACCAGAAACAAAATTGTAGCCCTGCACCAGGCTAGGAAGACTGAATCTGCAATAGCCAACCAGCTTGGAGTGAAGAAATCAACTGTGGGAGCAATAATTAGAAAATGGAAGACATACAAGACCACTGATAATCTCCCTCGATCTGGTGCTCCACGCAAAATCCCACCCCGTGGGGTCAGAATGATCACAAGAACGGTGAGCAAAAATCCCAGAACCACGCGGGGGGACCTAGTGAATGAACTGCAGAGAGCTGGGACCAATGTAACAAGGCCTACCATAAGTAACACACTACGCCACCATGGACTCAGATCCTGCAGTGCCAGACGTGTCCCACTGCTTAAGCCTGTACATGTCCGGGCCCGTCTGAAGTTTGCTAGAGAGCATTTGGATGAGCCAGAGGAGTTTTGGGAGAATGTCCTATGGTCTGATGAAACCAAACTGGAACTGTTTGGTAGAAACACAACTTGTCGTGTTTGGAGGAAAAAGAATACTGAGTTGCATCCATCAAACACCATACCTACTGTAAAGCATGCTTTGGGGCTGTTTCTCTGCAAAGGGGCCAGGACGACTGATCCGGGTACATGAAAGAATGATTGGGGCCATGTATCGTGAGATTTTGAGTGCAAACCTCCTTCCATCAGCAAGGGCATTGAAGATGAAACGTGGCTGGGTCTTTCAACATGACAATGATCCAAAGCACACCGCCAGGGCAACGAAGGAGTGGCTTCGTAAGAAGCATTTCAAGGTCCTGGAGTGGCCTAGCCAGTCTCCAGATCTCAACCCTATAGAAAACCTTTGGAGGGAGTTGAAAGTCCGTGTTGCCAAGCGAAAAGCCAAAAACATCACTGCTCTAGAGGAGATCTGCATGGAGGAATGGGCCAACATACCAACAACAGTGTGTGGCAACCTTGTGAAGACTTACAGAAAACGTTTGACCTCTGTCATTGCCAACAAAGGATATATCACAAAGTATTGAGATGAAATTTTGTTTCTGACCAAATACTTATTTTCCACCATAATATGCAAATAAAATGAAAAAAAAACAGACAATGTGATTTTCTGGATTTTTTTTTCTCAGTTTGTCTCCCATAGTTGAGGTCTACCTATGATGTAAATTACAGACGCCTCTCATCTTTTTAAGTGGTGGAACTTGCACTATTGCTGACTGACTAAATACTTTTTTTCCCCACTGTATGTACCTACCTACTGTCAATGTAATGCCTTTATGCATCTGTATCTGTACTTGTTCCTGCCTTGCTGCTGTAATGCTCTGAATTTCCCCATGGTGGGACGATTAAAGGATTATCTTATCTTATCTTATACATACACACATACATACACACTGTCACGCTCGTGCCTTGGCTGAATGGCGCGAGCCGGGGGGTTGTGGCCCCACTGTGCCACAAACCAGACTACCCTGGAAGGGGCGTGACTACGACAGCTACCTCGGTCTTCACTGGAGCCTCTGATGGTGAGGTCAGGCTTGTGCGGCAGGTAGCTGTCGGGTGCCACTCCAGGGTGGTGTCTGGCTGTGGCTGCTGATCCCACTCGGGGACAAGTCACTTGGACAGGTGTGACTAACAGGCAGGCTGAGACACTGGGCAAGCAGGCACGGCTTGGAGACACGGCTTGGAGACACTGGGCAAGCGGGCACGGCTTGGAGACACTGGGCAGGTAGGTGACGGCTTGAGACACAGAGCAAGCAGGAGTGGTATATGAGAGAACAGGTTTGGACCTGTTCACACAGGAGGTGCAGGTAGGCAGAGCCGCAGGAGTGCGGAGTAGGCAGAGCCGCAGGAGTGCAGAGTAGGCAGAGCCGCAGGAGTGCGGAGTAGGCAGAGCCGCAGGAGTGCGGAGTAGGCAGAGCCGCAGGAGTGCGGAGTAGGGAGCCGAGCAGGCAGAGCGGCGTAGGGAGCCGAGCAGGCAGAGCGGCGTAGGGAGCGGAGCAGGCAGAGCGGCGTAGGGAGCCGAGCAGGCAGAGCGGCGTAGGGAGCCGAGCAGGCAGAGCGGCTAGGGTGCAGATGCACAGGCAGAGCGGCTAGGGTGCAGATGCACAGGCAGAGCGGCGAGGGTGCAGATGCACAGATAAAGGTGCGAGGGTGCAGATGCACAGCTAAAGCTGCGAGATTGCAGATGCACAGACAGAGAGGACACAAGGAAAGACACGGCAGAGAAGGAACCACAAACAAGGAGACTGACAGAGGTAAGACTGAGTTCAGACAGAGGCACAGGGACAAAGACACAAGGGCCAGGATATTCTGCCTCCTGGCAGGCGGACAGAGAACAGACAAGGCACTGGGAACAAGACTCAAGGACCAGGATATTCTGCCTCCTGGCAGGCGGACAGAGAAATGCTAGGCAAGGTACCAAGACACAGAAATACGCAGTAAGAGCCTTCAGAGAAGGCAAGACATAGGACAGGGCCTGGCTAGCTCAGCAGCAAGGAGCTGAGTTTAGACATTGCTCAGGCAAAGGTCAGTGGGTGTGGTGAAACTAAATAGTCAAGGGCTCTAGGTGATTGGTAAGGGACATAATACACAGGTGCACCCTGACTGCATAAGAACCAGAGAGTTCAGGCGCCGCCCCCCTATACACACAGTCTGGAAACATGGAGAACAGAGGCACAGGGCTGGCAACAGACAGAATTCACAGCATGGCTTGAAGCAGAAAGTAAGTTGGTGTGCAGGGGATGGGAGGCCATGCAGTGATGCCAGCAGGGTTGTTACACACACTTTGAGCTTTATATATTAGATATACAGTATACAGACACATACAGTGTGTACAAGCACATTTATAAAGTATATACACACATTCAGTTTATATACAGTATAAACAGTATGCTCACATACATAGAGTTTATATATATATATTTACACAATATACTGCACACATACAGTATACAAAAATATACATACACATACTATATACTGTATGTACATGTGTGTGTAAATATACATACTCACATGCATCACAAATATACACAATCATGCTATATACTGTATATATGATACACTATAGGAACAGAAAAGCGCAATAGGGTCTTATCCAGGTTAATATTGAAATAATAAAAGAAATAAACTCACCTATCATAGGAGAGATCGGGCATATATGATCAGTGTCAGCTGCTGCACATCCAATGGTCAGACAAGTAACCGCTGCTATATCAATTCTTACGGAATTAATTTTTGGACGCTGCTCGACAAAATACACGATTCCAAAACAAGAGTGGCTATATTCCTCATCTGAAGACGCTAAATCTGAGTCATCAGAGTAAGCTAATTCCCCAGATTCATCCTCAGAATCTATATCAGGGGTTTGGACATCTGTGGGAGGAGGAGGGGGGGGTCCCGGGACAGAGTGCAGTATGCTGCTTCATTTGTTCCTTTACTGTGGTTTTTACCTCATCCCTAATAATAGACTTTATGCTCTGAAGGATGGCGATTCCTCAGCCACAGCTTTGTTGATACATGAACGACAAATCCGTTTTACATACGTTCTAGGGAGGGTTCTGTCACAAAGTGCACATTCTCTGTTTTTCTGTTTAGATGTGGCTTTTTTTCCCTAAAGAACCGTGACACAGAAAAACATCATTACCAATATGTTCGCCTTACAAAGACACTCACCCACCAGAGCCCTGAGGTACCACGGTAACCTGTGGGTTTGTCTCCTCTATCGGTACAAGAGGTTCTGTTGCGGGGTCCGCCATGCTTGCTGAGGAGCTGCTGCCGCTGCATCAACTGCACGCTGCCCCTTTATATATTCTCTGGTGGGAGTGGTGTGCGCGCCAATGAAGCAACTTCCACGGAAGTGTTCAGCACACGGCATCCCCCAGCGTATGACGTCAATATCGGCGCAACCCGGAAGTCATACCATCAACTCGGCGTCAACGTCATGATGGACACGCCCTGCCACCAGCCTCCGGACAGGAGCGGCCGCCGGGGAGTCCTGCGGCGGCATGAGGCGCGTGACATGGCAGTTCCCTAGATGCCGGGAAGACAGGTGTACGCCACCATGCCCAGCTGCCATCCACACCGCGGACCTTGGTCTCCGGACCAGCTATCATCATAGGGGGATCCCTCCAGAGGTATGACGTGACTTGCCACAGGCATCCGTCCTTCAGGAACAGGAAACCAAACTGTGTGGGAGAGGTGCCCCCCTCTTTTATCTCTGCTGTAGGTTTCCTGTTCCTAGGGGTGATAGCATCTCTCAAGTACAGTGCTGTCACGGGGAAGGGAAAAACAAGTCGAACGGAACAGAGACACCTAATAACAGTCACTTTGGAATGATTTTTCGGTGATAAGGCAGCATAATCATCAGATAGCATACATACCAAATGAGATCAGGTTGTCAGAAAATACACTGACCATTGAAAGGAAATTGCCTACTTTATCTTTATTTTAACAAATGTGTAGGAGGATATATTTTGGGGGATGGAGTGGCATGTGACCAGACCTTTCCCCAGCCTCCTCCAACTGAAAATCAGATGTCTCGTTTGCAGTGTAGAAGAAAAGCTTCCAGGATTCAAATAGTAAACTCTCATTGTCAGCCTGACCTCTTAGTATGATTGACTCTACGGTTTATTTGCTGAAAACAAAGCCTGTCATGGTTACGATAAGTGCGCCCATTGTAAGAATACAAAGGTACACATAAATCCTTTTAAATTTTACATTTACTGCACCAGACAGCTCTTACTGATGTCCTAGGTTTTCACACAGAACATAAGCTACATCATCCCACAGAAGTGAATAATGTAATATTTGTAAATATTTACAAATATTATGATATCTTTTATGATGACCTAATTGCATATATATTGATATAGAACTGTCACATTTAGGAAACTGTTCCTTCTGGCAACCCTGACCGTCACTCCCAGTTGAGTGGCTACAATAAGATTTCCATATTGATCATATAAGTTATATCCGAAGTCTCGCACATTGCCAATTTGTATAGCAGCATGGAAGGGAAGCTGAAAGATCCTATGACTGCGATGCTTGAGTCGCGGTTAATTAAAAAACTTTATTGAAAAGTGAGAATAAAGCTGAACTACGCATTTCAAGTGCGAACTGCTCTTTTCATCAGGTAAGACGTAGTAGACTGTCTCTGGGGTCTGTCTTCAGTAGGTGTACTCGCCCGAAAATAATGCACAACAGAACGCACGTTCAGTCTGCTGGCACAAATATAACGTATGGCCCTGTTTTGCAGGGGCTTCGGACCTATGCCCTGACGGGGCCCAACAAGCTTGTAACCAAAAGCAATGTGAAAGCAGCCCAAGGAGCTCATAGTGGGATTGAGGTGCGTTTCATTATATAATTTATTTTAGGGCACAAAGGAGCACTAATAGTTTATGGAGCAACAACGTGGAATTAATAATATATGGTAGCACAGAGGGGGGTATTATTAAGGTATGGAGACAATATTAATATATCCCGAAAAAGAGCAATAATAAGTTATTATATATGGTGACACAAGGAGTAATTAATGCAAGGTGTCACAATGGGGAATTATTATGGTGGAATAATGAGGTATTATATTGTGGCACAGAGGGGGCATTATTAATAATTTAACCAAAGAGTGGGGGACTATTACTATATGGAGATACAAAGGTTTTTTTTTTTAATTCTGTGTGAGTCACTATTACTATGGAGGGCACAGAGCTAATAATAATGTCTAGCACTCTATGAATGGCTATAGTACTATATAGTGCCAGAAAAGTAATGTTTACGTGTTAAATTCTACAAAAACGAAGTGTGGAAGTCTTCATGGCGATCTGGGACAAAAGGAGCAGGAAACATTAATGACTATAACCAAAGACATCATTTGTGAGTCACCCGACTTACCGGTACAGAAATCACGTACACGATCTGCACAACTGGTATCTACCAATATACGGTCACTGTATGGATATAATATTAGCCTGAAGTCAGACAGACATAACGACGAACAGATTTCACTAAACTTGTTTTGTTTCTGTATATTTTTCTAAGGATTGCTCACTACATAAACACCATAAAATATGGCGAATGCTAAAACATGAAACTGATTGCATGCTTAAATATGCTGTGTCATTACCAAATGTCTGTAAAACGTAGAAAGTTCTCGTTTGTTAATAGACTAAAGAATCAATGCAAATTTGGAAATGGAACTCAAACGTTTCCATCTGATTCATGATTGATCACATAATTCTCCTATTCCTGAGGTTTGTGCACAGGCCCATCTAGTGGCAGGAAAATAATAAGACCACAAGTGTACAAAACTAACTTTTTTTTAACAATATAATATATCAGTAATTATAACTAAAGTTAATCTGCTCACATACTATAGTGCTGTTGGCTTATTTAAACATGTTATTCAGCGGTGCTCATTTTCAAACTGGAGGCGAGCAATGCTGATAACGTTTTTTGATTTGTAAAGTGCTGGGAAATATGTTGGCGCTAAAGAAATAAAATTATTATTCACCCAACATTCTTGTCGAGATGTGAACACTGTCGGTAGGTATTGTGCACGATAACCATCGATGGTGCACACCTATCAGAAGGTATGTGGGATTGTGACATCTGAGGCCCATTCACCAATATAGGAATACATTTTCTACTTATCATGAGTTTGAGCTGCAGTCTATTACATGCTATTCAGTCATGGCTTAAAGTGATGGCAGAAAATGAAGTATTTCTCCCAAAAAATTATTGCAACTGCACATGTTTTGTTATACACGTTTTTTTTCCTTTGTGTGTATTGGAACAACACAAAAAACAGCAAAAGGCAAACTGGACATAATTTCACACAAATCCCTCAAAATCGGCCAGACAAAATTGTTGGTAAACAACTTTGTTTCAAACATGTGCTGCTCGTTCAAACTCACCAGTGGCAAGTAAAAGGCTGTGGGCAATATGAAAATCACACCTGAAACCAGAAAAAAAAGGGGAGAAGTTGGCTCAATCTTTGCATTGTATGTCTGTGTGTGCCAAACTAATCATGGAGAACAGAAAGAGAACTGCAGGAGGACTTAAGAACCAAAATTGTTGAAGGTCAACAACAATCTCAAGGTTACATGTAAATCTCCAGAGATTTTGATGTTCCTTTGTCCAGGATGAGCAAAATAATCAAGAAGTTTACAACCCATAGCACCGTAGCTAACCCAGTCTTATTATACAGTAATTATTCTTTTTAATGTGTTGTTACTAACAGACAATCGCACATATATTTTGGATTCCATATTTTGCAACTAAACTGAGCCCTATGGTCACAAGGTGACTTGCGCCCAGAAGTGATTAATATCTAAATTTCACGCTACCAGATGCAACTAGTGACAGTGAATGTGGTAACAGAGAAAACCAGCAGGAATGAATTTCTGTACATTTCTCGATTACAGCAACATTCACTATCATTAGTTGCCCTGATCTGAAGTGTAGCTCTATTGTTAAGTGGTTGTCATACAATTCTGAGGCTCAAGTAAAATAACTAAGGCTCCAATTCATCATTTGCAGTTTAAGTGCCATTTCTTTATTTTGTCTTTTGATAGATATTGGGCTTTTTTTGCGTCAAATTCTTCAATATAGTTTGCTGTAGGGAAATAGAGAGCACCAGACCATAGGGCGATGAGCTTTAAATCCTTGGAAGCGGGTTTATGGAGTGGGCTCATGGGTGTTTTCCAGCCCAAACCTGCCTCTAATAATAGGGGTGCAAAGCAAAAATTGCTGTAACAAGTGATCAAACCATCACATCTCCCCCAAATTGGTATAAATAAAAACGCTGTCTTGACCTGCAAAGAATAAGTCATCGCACAGCTCCATCAAGCAAACAATGAAAACATTACGGGTCTGGGAAAATAGTGACAATTAAGAAAATTTTTTGCAAACTGATTTTTTTTTTCACCACTAAAATATTGAAAACAAAAAAAACCTGGACGTTTGCTATTGCTGGCTGTAATCGTTCTGATGAGCAGAATCATACTGCGAGGTCATTTTTACCACAAAATGTACACCATAAAAACAATTCCAAAAAAACAATGTCAGAATTGTGTTTTTTCACAATTTCTTTCCACTTGGAATTTATTTCCTGCTTTCCAGTACATTATGTGGTAAAATGAATGGTGTCATTCAAAAGTACAACTTGTTCCACAAAACAAGCCCTCATATGTATGTGGACGGAAAAATCAAAAAGTTATGACTCTGGGAAGAAGGGGAGGAAAAAAACGAAAAAGAAAAAACTGAAATTGGCCGCGTCATGAAGGTGTTAAAAAGACAAAATAGATCCAAGTAAATGCTCACATGAGCGAGTTGTATAGGCACAACTCCTGTAAAATTGTAATGACGGTTGCTGCTGCCCATGGGGATGAACCCCACTAGGATGCTTGACAAGAGAAAGCCACGATTTGTCTTAGACTGCGTATCGAAATTAAGACCCTTGATCCAAGTATGAGTGGTTTGTATTCCACAATGCATTTTGATGCTGGACTGGCATCTTTAACAAATGTGAAGTTTAACTAACAGTTGTTTTTTATACTCGTTAAAGATACCAGAACTTCCACCAGTCTGCCCATCCCTAATCTCATGTATGTAAAAAAAACTTTCTCTGTTGCATCCCCCAAAGCTTGCTCTGCATGATCACATTCAGCCCAATGACATGTTCAGAGGAAGATAGACTAAAAGAGCGGTGGCTGGGCAAACGTTATTGATGTTTGAACACTGTGCCGAAGCTGAAAAACTATTATGTCCTAGGGAGTGGTTAGCAAGGAAACTAAATGATCTGCTTCATCTACTGAACACAGCATTGGACAGGGAGAGGGAGCACTGTACAGTTATATGATGCTGCACAGATCTCACAAAGATCAGGAGTAGGGCTTTATCGGGGATCTGCCAAATTAAGAATGCAATCATGCAGTCCCCCCACAAAAAAAAAAAATTGCATGTCTTCTGGTCTCAAAAATATAGTAAATGGCTGAGTAGACCCCAAAATCTAAGATATTGGAATTTGAAAGATTTAAATGTCTATCTGTTCTGGGAAAGAGCATCATTCATTAATGAACAATAGGAGGTGATGAGCGAGCACGCTCGTTTCCTAATAGAGTGTTTTTCAGTCATCCATGACGGCACCACAAGAGAGAGAATCCGCCCTTCAAGGACAGGAAACCTTCATGATAAAAAGGGCGGCTCCTCTCTCTGCATCAGTTGGTTTCCTGTCCTTGTCATTGAGGGGACTCTTGCCTCATCTACAAGGTCACCACGTACGGATGTCATCAGACAATCGAGGCACAGTAGCCTACATAAACCACCAGGGAGTACTCGCTCACGTCTTCTAATGGCAGTAGCAGGGAAAATTTTTCCTCTCATTATCGGCCCTGCATAGCAGAGGAACATTTGGAGGGCCGCATGGTGTTGGGCTGTGAGCACAACCCCCATCTGTGGACGTCGGGCACTCAGACCATCCTCATGGAGTCGGTTTCTAACCATTTGTGCAGACACATGCACATTTGTGGCCTGCTGGAGGTCATTTTGCAGGGCTCTGGCAGTGCTCCTCCTGTTCCTTCTTGCACAAAGGCTGAGGTAGCGGTCTTGCTGCTGGGTTGTTGCCCTCCTACGGCCCCCTCCACATCCCTGGTGTACTGGCCTGTCTCCTGGTAGCGCCTCCAGCCTCTGGACACTACTCTGACAGACACAGCAAACCTTCTTGCCACAGCTCGCATTGATGTGCCATCCTGGATGAGCTGCACTACCTGAGCCACTTGTGTAGGTTGTAGAATCCGTCTCATGCTACCACGAGTGTAAAAGCACAACCAACATTCAAAAGTGACCAAAACATCAGCCAGAAAGCATTGATACTGAGATGTGGTCTGTGGTCCCCACCTGCAGAACCACTCCTTTATTGAGGGTGTCTTGATAATTGCCAATAATTTCCATCTGTTGTCTATTCCATTTGCACAACAGCATGTGAAATTGATTGTCAATCAGTGTTGCTTCCTAAGTGGACAGTTTGATTTCACAGAAGTTTGATTTACTTGGAGTTATATTCTGCTGTTTAAGTGTTCCCTTTATTTTTTTGAGCAGTGTAATTGCGACCTGGCGAATAACAAGTGGGTGGCCAGGTTCATCAGAGCCTGTACTAGATCCAGCTCAGTTCCATCCCCCAGGCCTCCCTCCATGGGATATGAATTTGGTATTGTCACAGTTTGCCGAAAACCCCTTTGAGCTGCTAGACTCAGCCTCTGACAAAGTGGTTTCATTGAAAACAGCTTTATTGATAGCACTTACTTCGGCCAAAGAATAAGTGATTTACATGCTTTATCAGCAGCCCCTCCCTACACACAGGTCATGGAGGATAGTGTTGAAGATAGACCCCGCTTACCTCCCCAAGGTGGTGGCAAAATTCCATAGGGCTCAGGAAATAGTCCTACCATCCTTCTGCCCTAACCCAAGTGACCAGAAAGAGGAAAAACTGCATTCCCTAGATGATAGGAGGTGTCTTCTATGTTATTTAGAGATGACAGAACCTTGGCAGAAACAGAGAGCCCTATTTTGTGTCCTCTCAGGGGTCAAGGAAGGGCCTTAAAGTATCCAAACAGACTATAGCTAGGTGGGTGAGAGATGCCATAAAAGTAGCGTATGTTAGTGCAGGCATGGCTATTCCAGAGGGTCTGAAGGCCCAGTCCACGAGAGCCATGGTGGCGTCCTGGGCGGAAAGAGCAGATGCCTCCATCAACCAAATATGTAAGGCTGTCACATGGTCTTCTCCTAGTACTTTCTTCAAGCACTATAGGTTAGACCTATCTGCCGCCTCTGACCTCACGCTCGGAAGGTTTCTGCAAGCGGTGATACTGCCCTAAGAATATAGATCTCTGAAATTCTCTTGTGGTGTCATCATGGGTGACTGAAAAACACGGGTATTACGTACCTAGTGTTTTTTCTTAACCCATGACGGCACCCTTATATTACCTCCCTTCTTAATCACTTCTTTTGTTCAGTGAATCGTAGTTGTTAGACGCTCTCTTTGGTGTGGGTAGTAGGAATTTAAATATATAGTTGGAAAAGTTATTTTTGTGTGTACACTAATCGACGGAGTTCCTCTCATTCTCTGAAAAACTGATGTGGAGAGAGGAGCCGCCCTTTTTATCTTGAAGGTCTCCTGTCCTTGAAGGGCGGATCCCCTCTCTCGTGGTGCCATCATGGGTTACGAAATAACACACTACCAGGTACGTAATACCCGTGTTTTCGTTGTACACTAAAAAAGAAAAAAATGCTTGAGTCGCCACGGATGCATGTCTCGCGGTCGTTTGACAGCCGCAAGACATGCAGCCACGGCAACTCTAGCATTTGTTTTTTCATGCACGCCAAAAGTACCGTATTTTTCGGACTATAAGACGCACCGGACCATAAGACGCACCCCTATTTTCAGAAGGAAAATAGGGAAAAAAATAATAATGTGTCAAATGGGGGTCCGTCTTACAGTCCGAATTCAGCTTACCTGGGAAGGGATCCGGCACAGGTGGAGAAGTAGTCACAGGGGTCATTCAGTGGTCCAGGCTCGTGCGGTGGCTCTGTGCTGGGGCAGCTGCACTGGGGCTGGGGCGGGTGGGCTGTGCAGGGGCTGCTGTGGCAGGGGCTGCTGTGCTGGGGCAGGGGCAGCTGTGCTGGGGCAGGGGCAGGTGGGCAGGGGCAGCTGTGGCAGGGACAGGTGGGCTCTGCGGTGGTGGCAGCGGGCTGTGCTCCGGTGCAGGGGCGGCGGCTCCGCCGGCGTTTCTTCGCAGCCCGGAGGCCCCCCGCACACCCCTTACTGGGCGCCGCCATGTTGCGGTGGCCTCCGGGAGCATGGACGCCGGCAAGATGGCCGGCGGTCCGGGGACGGCGCATGCGCAGCTTCAGATCTCGTGCCGAGATCTCAGGGTACGAGATCTCGTTGCCGAGATTTGAATCTCGCCCCCCGAGATCTCGGCACGAGATCTGAAGCTGCGCATGCCCCGTCCCCGGACCGCCGGCCATCTTGCCGGCGTCCATGCTCCCGGAGGCCACCGCAACATGGCGGCGCCCAGCAAGGGGTGTGCGGGGGGCCTCCGGGCTGCGAAGAAACGCCGGCGGAGCCGCCGCCCCTGCACCGGAGCACAGCCCGCTGCCACCACCGCACCGCAGAGCCTCGCCCGCTGCCACCAGCGCACCAGGTACTGTGCATTGCGACCATAAGACGCACCCCCCACTTTCCTCCAAAATTTTGGGGGAAAAAAGTGTGTCTTATGGTCCGAAAAATACGGTATTCGATAAGGACACAAGCTTTCTAGGATAACACCTTTTCCTAGCATGCTCGCTCATCACTAGAGATTGGTCATTACCAGGTTTTACCCAAAAGAACAGATCAATAGAAGGGATTCATAGCACACATCAAGATAAGCTTGGTGTTGAAATTAGATCGTTGGACAGTGCTTAATGTTTTTACACCTCTCCCACAGTTCCTGGCAGGACAAGATTGGCTGAATACTGGATATTTAGCTCATGAGGAGTATGGTAAGTGGTGTCCATAAGTTCAACATGCACTTACCACTCATTGTAACACCCTGAGGTGTCAGGTTATTTAAAAGGGGACCCACTGGCTCTTCAGACATGGTTTGTTTAGGTCAATGTTCACATACAGTATTTCCCATGAAACAACTATTTTGAATCAGATTTTCTTACAGCTACAGTTGTGGCTTTAAACTTTGTGCACACAAACATTTTGCACATTTCTACATGTATTTGTAGTTTTAGGTCAAATGTAAGTCATGAAAGTAGACAAAAAAGAATCAAATCAAGCAAAAGGGTCAAAAGTATTAGATTGCCATTTTTGTATTGGGGGAAAAAATGATAATTACTTACCGGTAATCTGATTTTCCAGAGCCATGACAGCACCGCACATGAGAGATGGTATCCGCCCCCAGGAAACAGGAAGCCTGTACCAGAGATAAAAGAAGGGGGCGGCACCTCTTCTCTCCAGTTTGTTTCAGAGTATGCAAGGTAACCGCCTCATTAGTTCACATATATGTTATATGACAGCTACTAATATCCACCTTCTCTTTCTTTTTTTTTTTTTCACACAGATTTTATATATATATATATATATATATATATATATATATATATATATATATATATATACATACATACATATACATACATACACACACGCACACATACATACACACACACACACACACATATATACATACACATATTTATACTTAAACATATTTTGGTGCACCACAAAACCATCACCAAGATAGGGCAGGAATCAATGCGGTGTTGTCATGGCTCTGGAAAATCAAATTACCGGTAAGTAATCATCATTTTTTTCCCTTCCCCATGACAGCACCGCACATGAGAGGAAGAGATAGAAGAGACTCCTAGGGTGGGACAACAGCAGATAACACTTTTCTCCCAAAGGAAAGATTTGAGAGCCCTAGGTCTAGCCTATAGTGCCGGAAGAAAGTGGATGGTGACGACCATACTGCTGCTTTACGAATCTGTTCTACAGAAGCATTTGCCCTTTCAGCCTAGGATGTGGATATGGGTCTTGCAGAGTGAGCTGTTACACCCAGTGGGGGAGTCTGACCTGAAGAAAAGTAAGCCAGTGCAATACCTATACGTAGCCATCGTGCAATGGCTGATTTTGACGCTTTTTTACCCCTGTTTGTCCCCTGGAAGGAGACAAAAAGGGCTGATGACTGTCGCCATGACTTTGAGACTTCTATGTATTGAAGCAGGCAATGTCTGACATCTAGACAATGGAAGGTTTGCTCTCCTTGGGATTTGGGGTTTGCACAAAACAAGGGCAAAATTATTTCCTGGTCCCTGTGGAATTTCGAATTAACCTTCGGTAGGAAGGCCGGGTCAGTTTTTATGATTACTCTGTCATCCAGAAAGGTAGTGTATGGGGGATTTACAGATATAGCCTGCAGCTCGCAGACACGCCGAGCTGAAGTCAGGGCTGCCAGGAGTACTGTTTTTAATGTTAGCGCCTTTACTGAAATGGAAGCAATAGGCTCAAAAGGAGAAGATGTTAGGGCATTTAAAACTAAATTTAGATCCCAGGGAGCTACCTTAGTCAGTTATTTCGAGGGCCTGGTTGTGAAGGAGGCTCGAATGAACCTATTAGACCCAGGGGTGGTCGGCAAGTTTTAGATCAAACAACGCACCCAGGGCAGATACCTGCACCTTTAGGGTGCATGTGGACAATCCTCGTTCTAGCCCTTTTTGGAGGAATTCTAGGATCTCTTTTATTGGGACTTCCTGGGTTGTTTCGGATAACTGCCGGCTTGTGAACTGTAAGAATTGTTCCCAAATTTTTTGGTATTTGCGTGAGGTTATCTCTTTCCTGCTAGCGAGCAGGGTGGTCACCAACGGAGCTGAGAAACCTTTTGATAGGAGTCCCCTCTCAAGTTCCATGCTGTGAGATGGAGTCTGTGAACTCGAGAATGCTCTACTGGGTCCTGGTATAGAAGATTTGGGATATCTGGGAGGATCCATGGGTCCGAGACAGACATGCGTCTGAGCCAGGTGAATCATGCCCTTTTTGGCCAGAAGGGCACGACAAGGATTATTCGAGTTTTGTCTTCCCGAATCTTTTTTAAGACTACCGGGATTAATGGGATCGGGGGAAAAGCATAGGCTAGATGAAACCCCCAGCGGTGTAGTAGTGCATCCACCCCTTTTGGACGCTCTCTCGGGTTTAGAGAGTAGAACCTGTTTACTTTCCGATTTTCTCTTGTAGCAAACCGGTCTACCTTCGGCGTGCCCCAGGCGGCACAGATTTCTCCAAATATTTTTTGATTTAGGGACCATTCTCCACGGTGCAACACCATTTTAATGATTCCTGAACATGAGGCGAGAGGATGATCTTTCGATTTAAGTTGTAAGGATCCCTCCCTTGTTCGGATAGGATCTGCCACTGTAGTTCTCTTGTGTGGGCTTGTGCATACCGGACCGCTGGGATTGTTGCTGTCAAGGTACCCAGGAGTGACATCGCCTCCCTCATTGATATGACTTGACCGGGTTGTATCTGTTGTACCTTTTGTTGGATAGCCCCAATTTTTCTTTTTGGGAGAATGCAATGTTGCTTTATTGAATTCAATTGAATTTTGAGGAATTCCTGAGTCTGAACTGGAGCTAATCTGGACTTTTTTAGATTATCCAGCCTAGCCTGGTTAATATTTCCCGAACCTCCGTGACCGCGTTCTCGCAATTTTCTTCGTTGTTTGCCACAACATGAGATCGTCCAAATAGGGCACTAATAGTATGTCCTTTCTTCTTACAAAGGACGCTACTTCCGCAATAAATTTTGTAAATATACGAGGGGCTACTGACACCCCGAAGGGGAGGCACTGATATTGGAGATGAGTGGGGATCTGAGCAATCTCCACAACCAGCCTCAGGTATTGCTGATGTTCCCCCCATATTGGCACATGGTAATAGGCGGTGAGATCTATTACTGTCATGTAGCAGCCAGGGTCGAGTAATTTCACCGCTGACCTTAAGGTCTCCATTTTGAACTTTTCTGTTCTGATGTATTGGTTCAAGGCTTTCAGGTTGAATATTGTTCTTAGTGACCAAACTGGTTTTGGCGTAAGAAACAGAGTACTGTATAACCCTTTCCCTATTTGATGGTATGGTACCCTTATTAGTACTTCTTTTTGTATGAGGAGTTGAACCTCCTTTTCTAGCGTGGCCTGATTCTTTTCGGCCACTTGGGTCATTTTTATTCGCTGCGGCGGGAGGCTCAGAAAGTTTAGTAGCATACCTTCGGATAACAGATCGGTTACCCACTTTGAGGTGGGTAATGCTACCCACTGATGAACAAACCCCCGGAGCCTTCCCCCCACCGGTATTCTGGCATCAGTTTGGTATCAGATTTCGGGGTGGCTTTACTGAAGAGGAATCCTTTTTCCTTTCTTTCCCTCCAGGGTCTGCCCTGTATGGCCCTATCGTCCGGGCAGCCTCGGCTCCCTCTATTCCCTGATCCACAAAAGGACGAGTGAGCGTCAGTCCAACGGCGCCTAGGGAAGGGGGGTGGGAATCGTTTTTTTTTCCTATCTGACGCCTTCTCCAAAATTTCATCCAACGCTTTACCAAATAGGTATTGACCCTCACAAGGGACGGCACAGAGTTTGACTTTTGATTGAAAATCTGCTGTCCAATTTTTTAACCAAAGTGCTCTGCGACCTGAATTTGAAAGGGCGCATGCACAGGCAGCACCTCGGACAGAATATACTGCGGCGTCAGCCAAGAATCCCGCCGTCTTCTGTAGGGAAGGTATTGCTTCCAACAGTCTCTCCCTTGGGCATTTATTTTTTTATTTGCTCACTTAATTCCTCCAACCACTTGACCATAGCACGCGCTGTGCAAATGGCGGCTACCCCCCGGTTTAAATGACCATGCTGACACCTCCCAAGCAGATTTTAGAAATCCATCAGCTTTCTTGTCGAGGGGATCTTTTAAGGCGCCCATGTCCTCAAATGGCAGTGCTATTCCTCTGGAGGTACTAGCAATGGCAGGATCTAGTCTAGGAGCTTTTTCCCATTTCTCGCATACCTCTTCGTCAAACAGGTATTTACGTTTGAGTGCCTGTGGTATGGACATCTTTTTGTTGGGCTTTTTTTTTTTTAATTAGATTTAGCAGGTTATCATGAAAGGGAAAAACTCTGCGTTTTTTCCCACTCTAGATTACTACACATGGAATCTTGAATAGACCGCGGCTCTTTAGGCGTTTCAAGCCCCATGGTAGACCTTACAAGTTTGTGCAACTTTCCGATATCTTCGGATAAAAAATAAGGACGACTTTCTTCCTCATCTGAGGAGACCAGGTCTGAGCTATCAGAGGGGCCTACTTCCCCCTGCTCCTCCTCTGAGTCTATATCGGTAGCAATTTCCGTAGGAGGAGGTGGGGGTGAAGCTGGGGCTGCGGTGGGTTTGGCGGAGCTAAGTGTAGTTTGCTCCTTTAATTCGTCTTTTACTATTGTCTTTACTTGATCCCGGACCATAGATTTAATGCTTTGAAATAGGGACGGTGACTCTTCGGCCACTGTTTTCTTAATGCAAGAGCGACAGAGTCGCTTATCATAAGTTTTTGCTAGGGTCTTTTTTCACAATGCACATTCCTTATTTTTTTTGTTTTGATGTGGCCTTTCCTAAAGAAGAGACATGACATAGAGCAGTCATTAATAAAATGTGTTGCCTTACAAAGGCACTCACCCGAACTCTTTGGGTACCCCGGTAGCCTGCGGTTCTTCCTCTGGTGCATGCATTTCGTCTTCTGGGTCTGCCATCTGGAGAAGTTTGCCGCCTCTCTACTGCTGGTCCTGGTTCTGCTGCTTTAGCGATTGCTCTGGCAGGAGCAGTCATACACAGCCTGCAAGGACCGGTGGCACCCCGCGCCTCATCTTATTTATATGGAGGAGCGGTGTGTGCTTCTGGAACCGCTCCCTCCCGGACGTGTCCAGCACACTGTCTCCCCCGGCGTGTGACGTCACTTCCGGCGCGACCGGAAGTTGTCTCCACTCAGTCGGCGCCAGCGTCGTGGTGGACACGCCTCCCCCGGCCCAGCGGAGATGGCACACGCGCTACAGCTCCCCGAATGCCAGGGTGACAGGCGCGCGCTACCGCACCCAGCTGCTTCCTCCCTCCCCGTGGACCTCGGTCTCCAGACCAGCCATCTTCAGAGGGGTATCCCTCTGGAGGTACGCGATTTGCCACAGGCATCTGCCTGCAGGAAACCAAACAGGAGAGAGAGGTGCCGCCCCCTTCTTTTATCTCTGGTACAGTTTCCTGGGGGCGGATATCTCTCATGTGCGGTGCTGTCATGGGGAAGGGAAAAGATCAAATACCACGTCTGCGAGAGGCAACAGTATGTGACCCTTTGGGATTAGCAGATAATTTGGAGGTGAAATTAGAATATGGCATTTTCAATCAATTGGATGACAATCAGGTGTGATTGGGAAAGTCGTTTTATTTAATGAACATGGATCTGTCAAAGTACGATATTCACACAACTTTTGTGAAGTGTATGGTGTCATGAACAAAGGCGGTTTCTGAGGAACTCAAAAGAAAAGTTGTTGATGCTCTTCAGACCAAAAGTGGTGACAGGACCATCAGTGAAAAGTTTGAATTCTATCTATCCACAGTCAAAAAGATTGTGTAGAAACTGACAAAAACCAAAACTATTATTATCCTCCCCATAAGTAGGCGACAGACAAGATCACTCCACGACCAAGGAAATGGTCCAAAAGATAACAAAAGAACCCAAGTTAACCTCTAAGCAACTAGAAGTTTTCTCACGTTAGCCAATGTTATCCAGGAGTTTACCACCAAGAGGACACTGAACATGATATGCATGGCTGGATGGCACAGAGAAAAACTGCTCCCCACATCATATATTGCTGCCCATTGCAGTTTATTAAACATCACCTGGAAAAACTAGGCAGCTACTTGAACAATGGTTTGTGGATGAATGAGACTAAAATAGTTTATTTAAATAACAAATGTTTTGTTTGGAGAAAGAAAAACACGGCATTACACCATGAAAATATCATACCTTTTGTGGCTGGAATCATGAATTCTGATTTTCAAATCAGCAAATTCTCAAGGAGAATGTCAGGACACCCATCCAAGAGCTGAATTCCAAGAGAACGCTGGTCATGATGCAAGACAATGACACAAAGCATATAGGTTGTTCTACAAAAGGTTGTGGGATGGCCAAGTCAAAGGTCTGACCCTAATCCTATGGAAATGTTGTGGAAAGAAATGAAGTGAGCAGTGCATTTGAAAAAATAAAATCACGAATATAACAGAGTTAAGCAGTTATGTAGGGGTGGTTGGGCTAAAATTCTTACAAGTCGACGTGCAGGACTAACCAACAATTAGATATGATTAGATGCAGTTATTGATGAACAAGAGGGTCATACCAGATACTGAAAAAGAAGGTTCACATACTTTTGCTACTCACAGATATGTGATATTGGATCATTTTCCTCTATACAAGTAATATCTTTGATTCATTTAGTTCTCTTTATTTACTTTTAGGAATTGTGAAAATCTAATGGAATTTTAAGTGAAATTTAAGTAAAAATATGAAAAATTCAGAATGGTTCAAACACTATCAAGGACCACTGTACATAATGAGCAGTTTTTCTGTTAAAACGCCTACGCATTTATGAATTCGACAACTGTGATGACCATTCACATTTCCAAAGTGCTGCTTTAAGCACTGTTCACACTAACTTGACAAAAAGAGAAACCAAATGCCAACATCCATGTCATTTTATTCATACATTTTTAGTAGGAATAAAAGAAAAAGAAAAAAAAAAAACCAACAACACAACAGATGGTTAAAAGAGAAAAGCTTCAGGAGTTATATTATAGGGCAGCCCCCCTCTTGATTTGTCTCTTTTCTCTCAATGGGAGAATTGGGAAAAGGCGGCTTCATGCTATATTTGATGCTGTTCTATTTGTAAGGATATACATTTGCCAAATTTCACCAAAATAGTGTTATTTAATAGCTCAATATAATTAGATGTCTAATCAGTCTAATAGCCGCACACTGACCATATATTTACAATACAGACACAATATAGCAATGGCAGCCATAATTGTTTGTAGCCTTTTACAAAAGCAGAGAATGCTCCTTTAAATATAAAAATTCTGTTCAGTAAAATGTTATTTATAATATCAGTTGTTCTGTATATTGCTGGAATACTTCGGGTGCTGATGTTCTCACTGTAGGTATCTTCTATTCATCTTGTAGTGCGGCACACTACTGATACTTGCACACAGCACTTTAGTCTCTAGAACTAACGATAATGAGTTACTCTCATCAGTAGCTTATGATAACTTGAGACCTTGAAGGTTGTGTCTCAAATTCAGTTGTTCTTTTTCCTGTCTGCGCTTCTCCATTTTAAAGGCCTGTGTATTAGCCTTTTTCTCCATCCTTCGTTCCTGGTCAAGAAAAAAAAAAAAGCTCTCATGGGTATTTTATTATCTCAACACTTCTCCAATTCCATTTGTAAGACAATGAGCTACCAATATAGTTGGATTCAAATTTGGTTTGTTCTTGTATATTAAGCAAACACAAGGGGTTAGAGCCTCACCTTGCGTTCCTCCTTTATTGCCTGTTTCCTAGCTTTTCGCTCATCCGTGGTTTCATGTTTGGTTCGTGGCTGGGTTGACACCTTGGGCAAATCTCCACCATTAATCATTTCCATCCTCTCTACTTGCTTTGCTGTAAGGCCCCTTTCAGGAAGAACTCCGAGTGGGATGCCAGTTTTAGTAGATACTTTTATAAGCTTAGTCTACAAGACACATGCAATTTTATTTTTCAAATTTCATGTAATACTGTTATTAAAGCCTAGAAGTATCATTTCAACTGAATGTACACAAAGACAACATATGCGAGATGGCATGTAATGATACAGGAAAACCTTTTAAGAACACAGACTTACCATTGGTGGATCTTTGATCATTTGGGGATGATTATACAAATTGGAATATGTGCCTGTTAAAAAAGGGAAAACACATTTAAAAGGGATATTGTCAAGTCTGAAAATTATACCCCATCTAATTTTCCAAACGCTGGGGGTCTGACCATTGGGACTACCACTGATCCTGAGAACTATGGCTCTGAAGAATGCGTGTAAATGGAACAGTGGTCAATCATGAGCACTGCAGCACCAATCTCACTAAATGGGATCACAAGAGATATCCGAGTGCTGCAGTTAGTCTACAGCATGACAATTAGAATGATTGGAACAGAGTTTCATATGTTTGACCACCGTTGCCATTCACATACCTTGGTTCTGAGGATGGGTGGTGGGTCCCAGAGGTTGGACCCCCAGTGATCGGGAAGTTATCCCCTATCCCAAAGATAGCAAAATTTTGAAACTTGAGAATACATCCTTAAGTAAAAATACTCCATTGTTTTACCATTATCTGGTTTATGTCTAAAATCTGCTACCTGTGTTACAAGTCTGTTACTTTTAACCATGTTGATACAATAATTTTTTTTTACATTAAAAGGGAATCCATCAGGAGGTTTTTGCTATGTATTCTGAGGATAGCATGAGGTAGGGGTTAAAACACTGAATTCAACAATGTAACATGTCTGGCTGTGTGCTGTTTACTTAGACTTTAAACATCTTGTGATTAACATTGCTGTGACCGAGTTTGCAAGTCCGACTCCGCCCCCTTCTGTGATAAGCAGCTCACTATCTACAGACAATGTAAATCCAGAGCCAGAGCTAAATCTAAAAACTGTCAGAATGGCTGCACCCAGTAAACTAAATGGTATATCATTGGATTTAGGGTCTCTTTGCCTACATAATGCTGCTCTCAGATTAGGTAGCAAAAACCTGCTGACAGATTCCCTTTAAGACAAAAAGAGCTATTTAGCCATGATGGTAACCATATTATGAGTAGATTAGAAGCTCTACTATTATTATTATTATTTATTGTTATAGCGCCATTTATTCCATGGCGCTTTACATGTAAGGAGGAGTATACATAAAAACAAGTACAATAATCTTAAACAATACAAGTCATAACTGGTACAGGAGGAGAGAGGACCCTGCCCGCGAGGGCTCACAATCTTCAAGGGATGGGTGATAATACAGTAGGCGAGGGTAGAGCTGGTCGTGCAGCGGTTTGGTCGATCGGTGGTTACTGCAGGTTGTAGGCTTGGCGGAAGAGGTGGGTCTTCAGGCTCTTTTTGAAGGTTTCGATGGTAGGTGAGAGTCTGATATGTTGTGGTAGAGAGTTCCAGAGTAGGGGGTGATGCACGAGAGAAATCTTGTATGCGATTGTGGGAAGAGGAGATAAGAGGGGAGTAGAGAAGGAGATCTTGTGAGGATCGGAGGTTGCGTGCGGGAAAGTACCGGGAGACGAGGTCACAGATGTATGGAGGAGACAGGTTGTGGATGGCTTTGTATGTCATGGTTAGGGTTTTGTAATGGAGTCTCTGGGCAATTGGGAGCCAGTGAAGGGATTGACAGAGGGGAGAAGCTGGGGAATAGCGGGGGGACAGCAGAGTTTAGAATAGATTGGAGGGGTGCGAGAGTGTTTGAGGGGAGGCCACAGAGCATGAGGTTGCAGTAGTCAAGGCGAGAGATGATGAGGGCATGGACTAGGGTTTTTGCAGATTCTTGGGTGAGGAATGAACGGATTCGTGAAATATTTTTGAGTTGAAGTCGGCAGGAAGTGGAAAGGGCTTGGATATGTGGTTTGAAGGAGAGATCAGCGTCAAGGATTACTCCGAGGCAGCGAGCTTGTGGGACTGGGGAGAGTGGGCAGTCATTTACTATAATTGATAGGTTCGTAAGGGGGGTCACGCGAGATGGGGGAAAGATGATGAATTCTGTTTTGTCCATGTTGAGTTTCAGAAATCTAGCGGAGAAGGATGAAATAGTGGACAGACATTGAGGGATTCTGTTTAGTAGGGAGGTGATATCTGGTCCAGAGATGTAGATCTGTGTGTCATCAGCGTAAAGATGATACTGAAAGCCATGAGATTCTATGAGCTGTCCCAGGCCAAAGGTGTAAATAGAGAACAGCAGGGGCCCAAGCACTGAACCTTGTGGGACTCCGACAGATAGGGGGCGAGGTGAGGAGGTGGTGTGCGAGTGGGAGACGCTGAATGTCCGGTCTGTTAGGTATGATGAGATCCAGGATAGGGCCAAGTCTGTGATGTCGAGGGATGAGAGGGTCTGTAATAATAGGGAATGGTCCACTGTGTCAAAGGCAGCCGACAGGTCCAGGAGGAGGAGGACAGAGTAGTGTCGCTTGCTCTTGGCGGTTAAGAGGTCATTGGTGACCTTAGTAAGGGCAGTTTCAGTGGAGTGGTGTGACCGGAAGCCAGATTGTAAGTGGTCGAAGAGGGAGCAAAAAGAGAGATGGGAGGACAGTTCAAGGTAGACGTGTTGTTCCAGTAGCTTGGAGGCGTAGGGGAGAAGTGATACAGGGCGATAGCTAGATACAGAGGATGGGTCAAGAGAGGGCTTTTTGAGGATAGGTGTGATGGAGGCATGTTTAAAGCTTGAGGGGAAAACACCAGTTGTTAGTGATAGGTTGAAGAGATGGGTTAGGGTTGGGATGAAGACTGTGGTGAGGTTTGGTATGAAGTGGGATGGGATTGGGTCTAGTGCACAGGTGGTGAGATGTGATCTTGAGAGTAGAGTGGAGAGTCGATCTTCTGTAATGGTGGAGAAGTTGGTTTTGAAGGTGGAGGGCTGGGAAGTCAGGAGGAAGGGCTCTGGGGGTTGTTGACCAAAACTGTCCCTGATGTTATCAATTTTCTGCTTGAAAAATGAGGCAAAGTCTTCAGCTGAGATGAGTGGGAAGGGAGGAGGTGCTGGGGGGCGGAGGAGAGAATTGAAGGTGTTGATTAACTGTTTAGGGTTGTGAGACAGGGAGGATATGAGAGATGAGAAGTAGGTTTGTTTAGCTGTGGCGAGTGTGGTCTTGAAAGTAGTGAGGGACTGTTTGAATGCGATGAAGTGCTCGTTGGAGTGGGATCTTTTCCATCTGCGCTCAGCAGCCCTGGAAGCTCGCCTCAGCTCTTTGGTCAGGCTGGTGTGCCAGGGCTGTCTGTTGATTTTGCGAGTTTTGGTATGTGTAAGTGGGGCAGCGGATTCCAAAGCTACAGCTATTGTGGTGTTATATAGAGCAGCAGCGTCATCTGCATTGTGTAAGGAACTTATATCTGTGAGAGGGAGGAGGGATTCAGAGAATGAGTGTAGGTCAAGGTGTTTAAGATTCCTGCGAGGGTGTGAAAGTTTGTGGGGTGGGGATTGTAGACATGGAGTGAAGAGGGACGAGAATGTGAGCAGGTTGTGGTCAGAGAGAGGAAGAGGTGAGTTAGAGAGGTTAGATAGGGAGCAGAGGCGGGCGAAGATGAGGTCCAGTGTGTGGCCATCTTTATGGGTGGATGTAGAAGACCATTGAGTGAGGCCGAAGGAGGAAGTGAGAGATAGAAGTTTAGTGGCAGCTGAGAGGGAAGTGTCAATGGGGATGTTGAAGTAGCCCATGATGATAGTAGGGATGTCCGCGGAAAGGAAATGAAGTAACCAGGTGGTGAAGTGGTCAAAGAAGGTGGTGGCTGGCCCTGGGGGGCGGTAGATGACAGCCAGTTGGAGGTTGGAGGGGGAGTAGATGCGCACAGAGTGCACCTCAAAGGAAGGGAGGGTAACAGAGGGTGGCAGTGGGATTGAGGTGAAGGAGCAGGTATCTGATAGAAGAAAACCAACTCCTCCGCCATGTTTGCTGCTGGGGCGGGGGGTGTGAGAAAGGTGGAAGCCGCCATACGAAAGTGCAGCAGGAGAGGCTGTGTCAGAAGGGGTGAGCCAGGTTTCGGTGATGGCGAGGAAGGAAAGTTTGGTAGTAACAAAAAGATCATGGATGTAGGAAAGCTTGTTGCAGACAGAGCGAGCGTTCCACAGAGCTCCTGTTAGTGGGACTGGGGAAGCGGGGGCTGGGTGAATGGGTATAAGGTTGGAGAGGTTACAGAAGGTTGTGATAGAGCGTGGATAGGAGGTAGAAATGACTGTGGGAATGTGGTGAGGAGGACCAGGATTTGGAGAGATATCACCAGCAGTGAGAAGGAGCAGAGAAAGTGTTAGCAGGTGGGAGCAGGAGAGGGCATGAGGGGGCTGTCTGTGTTTGGAGACAGAGGATTGTATGTTAAGGAACAGTTTTGAGGCGGAGGTGAGGTGGATGGGGAGGATTGAAGAAGAGATGAACAGTACTACACACAGAATCATACTGTATACATACTTAGTATGGATTCACAGTCCCACTTCTCGTGTGGCTCTTCTATGACTACAGTTTGCATTTCTTCCTTTTCCTCTTCATCCTCCTCAATTAAATCCAGATCAGGTTTGTGCTCCAGGTCTTGCAGTTTCAAACATCTTCAGCAATAGTAAAGCATATCACCAATTAAAACGACTATAAGCAATAAACACTTTACTTTACGAGCTCTGACAATTTTATACATTTCTGCATTCTAAGGCTCTGTTCTAATTCTCATCTGCATGCGGGCTCTATCCCAAGAGTCATTGCAGATCCAGCCAAAAACTCAAGTCAAAACAGTAAACCAGGCTGCAATATTTTAGATAGTAAAAGCAAGTACACAAGGACATTATTATGAAAACCTTTCAGTCCCCAATAAAGTTAATGGGGTCCAGTAGTTACTGTTGATATCCATTATAAGATGCATCTGGCACTGCCATCGTTTTCATTGTCCTGCTCCTATGACAGAGCAATACAATGACCAATAAGTTATTTTCTCATTGCTACTTTTGGAAATTCTTTGCAAATCAAAATGAGAATTAAGAAAAAGGTAAAAAAAACAATTACAAAAATATATAACAATCATAAAATATAGCTTACAGAGGAGAAACAAACTTAATTCAGTATAAAGAAAAGAGCTACAGCAAAGCTAAAGTAAACTTCAAAAAAAAGAAAAAGAAAAACAAGTGATAAATGTTACCATAAGGACTACATTCTGTAGCCATGAAGAGTCGTAATGGCTGTCATAAATATAGAGATGCTAAACTCCCAAAGCCAGTTCTAAAGCAGATTGGTCACCAGATTTCACAATGCAAGACATTTTTCATTAGATTTGTACTTACAGGCATTCTAACATTAATTTGTAAAATACAATGATATTCAAATTGAGAATTTTAGAAGTCTAGCAAAAAAGCGCTAAAGAATTCATTAGTCCAATTGTATTCAGTTTCTGCTCACTCAGCTTGACTGAAATTTCACCAACAGAGAGAAGAGACACTGAGGAGCTGTCAACCAGGCAAGATTTACAGAAATTGGGTTTACACTCTTTAAAAGTATTATACAGCCCCTCTGACATGGATTTTCAACGCCTAACCAGGTCTCTATTAGTGTATACAGTTTACATTCTGAAATCTGGTTACAATATTTTTTTCTTTTTACTTAAATATTTCAAAAGCCTATCAGTGTAAGCATTTTATCAAGCTGACAATTTCAAAGTGTCAGCACACTGCCATTTAATTAGATCTTGTACCAATTTTCCATAGTAGGAAGATTTACTAGTTCCAGTCGAAACAGGGTGATAAGTTATTAAAAATAAGTAGTTATAAATAGTAAGTTTGATAAAGTATCATATGAAAATAATGTGAACTATAGCTTACTCTTTTGCCTTCTCCTTGAAGTAATTATCCACAACATCCTGAAGGCGGTTGCTATCGGCATGGATGAATCCTTCTAGTTCTGCATTATCTAATGCACCAATTTCATCATCGTCAAACTGCTCATAAAACTAAAAATAAAATAAAAAATTACTACATTTTAATATTTTTAGATCTGCAAACTCAAAACTGAAGAAAGAAAAAAAGTTTGCCTTGTGCAAATCTATGCTATACATTTTGATACATTGGACGACTGTTAAATCAGCACACTTACAGTCTAAGGGTATGTGCACACAACTTCTGTAAGATGCCTGTGGACCCTCCAAGTTTTACTTATGCTTCAGAAAAAATCCAGCAGTCGTTTCCCTGAAACGACTTTGCTGACAATTTTACCCTTGTTTCTGCGGTGGCTGTTGTCGGCATCTTTTCTATAATTAAAACTAGAACGAGCATGTTACTTCTTTAAACTGCTTTAGTTTCCAAACCCTGAAATGGTTAAAAGAAATAACGAAACACAAATTGTGAACTGTCGTTTTTACATTGCTGAGCATTACGTTCATTATTTTTAGCGCTTTTCAGGAGGAATTGGGCTGAAAAAGATGTTATGTGCACATATCCAGTCTTCAACTATGTAAACTCCCCCCATTTTGTGTATTTCTCAGGTTTAATTTCCAAAATAAAAAGGCATCTGTCAGTAGGATCTATATAGGTATCGAGGTCCGATGTTTTATTCCAGATAAATACACATTTTGTTTTCATATTTAAAAGGAGATGTTGATATCTAAGGGCTGGACATAGATCTTGGGAGAATCTGCCTCCACAACTTATTTTAAATGAAAGAGGGTATTACAAATGTGAGATATATAATGAATTATCTGCCCCGTTGATCCAAATGTCTCATACTTTTAACTGCCCTTCATTTATAATAAGCCCTGGATTCTCTGGGAGATCTGTGTCCAGCCCAAAGATCTTAACAGCTCATATTAAGAAAAACCATGGATATCTCAGGAATAAGAGATCCGATTGCAAATATCAAGGTATCATTTTATGCAACTTTCTACAACCTACATGGCCAATTTAGATGGCTTAGAAGGATTGATCCTCCTGACAGATTCCCTTTAAACACAAAGCATCTTGTACCTTTTCAAATCGTTCATCCAGTAGTGTGAGCTGCTCATTTCTCCGCATTACAGAGGAAGACATAGAATACTGTGAGAAGCGGCTCTTGGTCTCTTCCTGCATGAACATGAACTCTTTCATGGGACTGCCTTCACCCTCTTCATCCGAAAAAGGTCCATCTGAGTCGAAGTCACCTTCTTGGCTTCCATCATCACTTTCCTCACTGTCAACATCTTCCCATTCATTATCATCTGCTTCATACTTGCTTCTATACATTTAGAATATTTACACAGACATTTTTGATCCACACAAAGGAGCCAAATAAAGCGCAAATGTATTATATAAAATATTGAGACTATTGTATAGTTTAGAGGAAATATTAAAATCATGTAATGTAGTATACCCAATAGCAGCTGTATCATTGGCTTGTAATATGAAGTCATCATCCAGCTGGTTTTCAGGGTTATCAAAGTCAAAATCATCATCCAAAGCTGCTACTATATCAGGATCCAAGTCTAGACACAGTCCTAAAAAGAAAAAAAAATAGACTTCTGACTCTCCATGCAGTGAAGATCAATACCACTTTAAGTTGCAGCTGACATTTCTAGAATACAGAAAAGGATTTCCCATAATCCCAAATCGTCACTTATCCCCTGGAGTGTCTAATTGATTAGTGTCTGATCGCCGAGCCCACCAACCACAAAGAGAACTATGTAGAAACCATAATGAAGTATTAATGTCTCTTACCTTGTCGTCAAAAGAGACTAATCTAGACATAACTTGTACAGTTAAAGGGGTTATCAGGTTAAATACCTATGTCCCATCTATAATAAAAGGTCATCAATGGCAGATTGGTGTGGATCCGACACATACCGACCCACCATTTAGCAATTTATTTGTTCCGGTGGCAGCCAAGAGCTGCTCCGTTCAAGTCCAGCAGCCGGTTACTACAGCTCAGCTGTGCTTCAGTGGCCCCCACTGAAGAAAATAATAAACAGCTGATCAATGAGACCAGTCAGACCCCCACCGCTCTGCTACTGATGAACTATCCTGTAGATAGAAAACCTATCACAGCACAGAGAAGCAGCGCAGATCAGAGATGTTATCGTTGTTTATCTTTATTTGACTAAAGGTTATTTTCTGGCAGACGTCCTTGAAGGAATGATTGGTAATTGACATACCTCGTGGTGCTGCTTTATTTAAAAGCCCAACATCTTCCTCAAATTCTGATGCAAACACTGAAGATGGCAAGTTTATGGAAGGACCCTGTACAGAAAAAAAAATAAAAAATGTCTTATTATGCCAACAACCCTTTTATAAGAAGTTTATGAAAATTATGTTACACAACATGCACTATAACATCACTATAAAATTCATAGTACTCGACACCGTTCACATTTTTTCAAAAATTCATAGCGCTCGGAGATTTAGTTTGTGTCGACGCAGCTGCACGATTTACAGCTGCTAGACAGCCTGAATACATGTGAGGATTCCCTAACAAACAGGCAATCCCCACATGTATTCAGCCTTTCCAGCAGCCAGGAGGACACCCGAGCAACAAGTATACTCGCTCATCACTACCTATGACCATAACAATATGAATAAAGTCATTTATTTATTATATCAATAAAGAAGGCACACAAAGGAGAACACGACAAATTTAAAATATTTTTCAATGAGGCATCCAATATGTAGGTAACCTGTAGCCAATAAAAGAACAAGTCAGCACTGATAGATAATTAAAGAATCCAATCCAATACTTGTGAGCAAACAATGCATGTATAAGTACGGGGTTACATTTGTTAGTAGATAAATTCTACAAGAATTAATGCACGTTGCCCGGATATTTGAGATCAACAATGTTATGCTACAACAGACGTAAAAAAGAACCCTCAGGAAAAGACATGTGCTGAGGATACCTGAAAAAATGCCAACAAATTTAGGAACAGCTGCAGAAGGACATTGTTGTAAATCTGAATATCTATAACGATAGCCACCACAGGGATATGTAGGTCAGAACATATATATGTCCATGTAATGGAGCTATTCATGCATCCAGAAGTTAGCAAAGTTGATTCTCTATTTGTAGTATGATTTATTATGCATTGCCTAAAAAGCAAAAAAAAAAAAAAAAAATCATGAAGGAAAAGTGCGGCTGGTGATAGCATGACAAAGTCCCAAAACTGTATATGTGTCTAGTGACCTGTATGGAGCCTATCATTCCACAAACAGCGACACAAAGAATATGTATAAACCACAAAAGATCGGCTAGTGCACCTCATGATCAATTAGGGGGCAATATATATGGTAAAATAGGAAAAGAACGATGCCCGAGAGATGATAAATATTAGTCAGTGCTAGGTATGCATGAAAGACAGCTCAAATAGATTGAAATAACATACCCATCATGGCAGGATGTAACAAGTGGTGCTGGCCTGGGTCCCTAACGCACGTTTCGCTGCTAAAATGCCACTACCTTGGGGGGCGTGGCTTGGATGGTGTGTGTACCGATTTAAATACACACCCAATACTATCACATGATCAAAAAGGGACCAATGATGTACAAAAAATGGGTACATGCGCTGTACCGCTGGAGGAAGGGGAAAGCCACGGGACGCGTCGGCGGCACCTGGTCGCATCCATGACGAGGCCGCTGTCAGGGCAACGCCAGTGGGCGTGTACTGCAACAAAGCGTCGCCCGGAAGTCCGCAAGGGGACCACTGACAGGGCAGCACCAAGAGCATGTGACTGTTCTGCGTCACCGAGGGGCGGCCGGCACCTGGCCGTCACCCCAGCAACAATTTGACAGGAGACGGGGACAGTGACTCCAGCGCAGATTGGGCCATGTGTCACAACACCGCATGAGTAATTCGGGGAGAGCGAGTGAGTATATGTTTTATTATTTTATGGGGACCAAGCAAGGGGTATGAGAAGAAGTTGTCCGAGTAGTGGACAACTTCTTGAAGGTAAACAAATGGATCCTTTATACCTCGATATCGTCAGCCTCCTCCTCTACTCTCCCGTCCGTTGTCACTATGATCTTGCTTGGTGCCCGATGAGATTCAGAAGGCACAAGTTCAGCGGGGCCTGTTTCTTTAAGGTGTTGCAAATAGTTGTAGTCATCATCAAAGAAAACACCAAACGTCCTCTGCTCCTCTTTCCTCTTCTCTGTCGCTACCTGGAAAGATTACAGAAAAAACTACCGTACATTATATCTGCATACATATAGCAAAATACCATTCTTTATGAAAATACTTACATAACGTGAATAATTATAGGTATATCATGGAAAATCTTTTAGCTATTGGCAGAAACATGACAACTTCAACTGAACCCAATTAGAGACAGGATAACTGAAGTAGGAGCTTCATGTGAATACCAGATGTCTGGAGTATAACCTATTGTGTGAGAAGTGGGGTCTTCTACGGCGTCAGCTGCACTACCTGTTGGGAAATCACTGCCCACATTTAAACATCAGAAGATGGTTGCCAGGTTTTCTGACTGGAGTTGCCCATGACTGCACAAGACCTCACCAGTGAGCCCATGTAGATGAGTAAAGAAAAAAAAAACAATACTTACAGTATTTCCTGTATCAGCGCCATTCAGTGTGGTGCGTTCCCCATCATTCTTGTGACATAACCATGCCACAAGACAGCTGCAGCCTTCACTTTTTTAACACAGCTACAGTGGTCATATGGAATTGTTCAAGTCACAAGCCCGACAAGGAACACAGCAGCGAGGGTGAGGAAGCAGGCCGATCTGGGACATGAGTATGGATTGTTTTTTTATTAGAATTTTACTGACCTCATTGGGTCTATTTGCCAGGGGTTGATCAGTAGTGGGCAACTCCTTTAAAGGGTTTTGATCACTGTTCTATAGGGAGCATCATTAGCTAATCATAGTATTTAGATTCCTGCAGAAAGTGCCCAAACTCTCATTGTTGGTGCCATCCAAAAGCCATGCAACGTGTGCCTGACTGGACTAGCGTGGATGCACCGATGGCCCTTGTGTACAGATCGGAGCCTGAGGTAAGCCTACATAGAGTCCTCTAACAATCACACCGCAATGAGCCATAATTTGCACATGCTTTTGGGTTTGGGGCACGGTTCTGCATTTATAGTAGCACAGGATAAAACAGCAGCATAAAGTAGCCAGGTGACAGTGTGAGTCGGTGGGGATCCTGGATGCTGCGGCTTGCAGCCATTACATGGTATATGGAGCGGTGCTGATTCCAACATCTGGTCGGTGAGTGCCAGGATTGGGATACCGGATCTCTGATCGCAACTATAGTCCCAGAAAACACCTTTAATTCAAGACAATTAAACAGAATAGAGTAAGCTATAAAAGGCCCAGACCTTGTCAGCAGGTAGGAGGACTCTCTGTGGGGCGGACTCATCGGCAGCTAGCGGATCCCGCTGACTTCTGTGCACCAGGTGGAAGGTGACCGCTTTCTTCTTCTCTATGAAGGGTTTCTTCTTTCTGTGAGGCTATGGATAGAAAGCAGGTGATGGAATGAGCTAAAGGCAGACTCGAGAGCAGACCCTGCTCACTATCAATACAGAGTGGCCTGAGGACAACCTCCAGACTGCTATTAGCGGACCCTGCGCAGAATATAGTCACCTACGGCCCTTACCATGGTGCTCTATGTAACTGCTGAGAGACACCGGCAGGCAGCTCCCTGTACAACGGTCACACGACGTTACCGACTCCGGCGTGCCTCCTCGCTACTGCTCCAACACAGTGAGCTACAGGACCTTAGCTGACGTAATCCCCACGTGACCGGATACAAGTGGAGATGGGAAGCTAGAGGACCTTTGATGATGTCATCACCTTGCGACCAGTCACGTGTGTGAGTGGCGAGACCATAGCAACTAGTGACTCCTGCTCGTCACACATTCGTCAGGCAGTGCCGGCTCCTTATCCCCCTCTTCCCCTGCTCAGAGCATGTGGTGTTCCCCAGACTCCACTTAGAGGGTCTTTGACCCCCTCGTATTGGAATTCAGCGAGCAGTTCCTGACATGCGCGTAGTTTAGTGGCCGCAGCATAGTAGCGGGGTCAGCCTCTTTGCGTCCTGACTGCTTACATTTCCGTCCCAGACCCGTAGGGGGGGTTGTGAGTTGCACGAGGAGTTGAGCTTACTCATTTCCCTATATGATTCACTGAGAAATGAGGAAAAAAGGAAAAGTGTGGATAAAATGATGGAAAGATTGAATTTCTGCGATTGATTTAATTTTATTTTTAAATTGTGTCTCCATTTTCCTACATTTGTCACTTTTATATATGTCTTTCTTTAACCCCTCTACCCCAAGGGTGGTGTGCACGTTCATGACCACTGGGCCAATTTTTACAATTCTGGCCACTGTCCCTTTATGAGGTCATAACTCTGGAACGCTTCCATGGATCCCGGTGATTCTGACATTGTTTTCTCGTGACATATTGTACTTCATGTTAGTGGTAAAATTTCATTCAAATAACTTGCGTTTATTTGTGAAAAAAACGGAAATTTGGCGAAAATTTTGAAAATTTCGCAATTTTCCAACTTTGAATTTTTATGCCCTTAAATCACAGAGATATGGCACACAAAAAACTTAATAAATAACATTTCCCACATGTTTACTTTACATCAGCACAATTTTGGAACCAACATTTTTTTTTGTTAGGAAGTTATAAGGGTTAAAAATTGACCAGCGATTTCTCATTTTTACAACACCATTTTATTTTTACGGACCACATCACATTTGAGGTCACTTTGAGGGGTCTATATGATAGAAAATACCCAAGAGTGACACCATTCTAAAAACTGCACCCCTTAAGGTGCTCAAAACCACATTCAAGAAGTTTATTAACCCTTCAGGTGCGTCACAGGAATTTTTTGAATATTTAAAAAAAAATGAACATTTAACTTTTTAAAAAAAAAAAAAATACTTCAGGTTCAATTTTTTTTATTTTACCAAGGGTAACAGAAGAAATTGGACTGCAAAAGTTATTGTGCAATTTGTCCTGAGTACGCTGATACCTGATATGTGGGGGGGAACCACTGTTTCGGAGCATGGCAGCGCTCAGAAGGGAAGGAGCGCCGTTTGACTTTTTCAATGCAAAATTGGCTAGAATTCAGATTGGACGCCATGTCACGTTTGGAAAGCCTCTGATGCACCTAAACAGTGGAAACCCCCCACAAGTGACCCCAGTTTGGAAACTAGACCCCCCAAGGAACTTATCTAGATATGTGGTTAGAACTTTGAACCCCCAAGGGCTTCACAGAAGTTTATAACGTACAGCGGTACAATTAATAAATCATATTTTTTCCACAAAAATGATCTTTTTACCCCCAATTTTTATTTTCCCAAGAGTAACAGGCCCCTAAAAGTTATTGTGCAATTTGTCCTGAGTACGCGGATACCCCACATGTGGGGGTAAACCACTATTCGGGCGCATGGCAAAGCTCGGAAGGGAAGCAGCGCCATTTGACGTTTTTGGCTGGAATTGAGATCAGACACCATGTCGCGTTTAGAAAGCCCCTGATGTACCAAAACAGTGGAAACCCCATACAAATGACACCATTTTGGAAACTAAACCCCCCAAGGAACTTATCTAGATGTGTGGTGAGAACTTTGAACCCCCCAGTGCTTCACAGAAGTTTATAATGCCTGGGCGTGAAAATAAAAAAATTGTATTTATTCCACAAACATGATCTTTTAGTCACCAATTTTTTTATTTTCCCAAGGGTACCAGGAGAAATTGGACCACAAAAGATGTTATCCAATTAGTCCTGACTACGCGGATACCTCATTTGTGGTAGAAAACTACTGTATGGACACACGTCAGGGCTGGGAAGGGAAGTAGTGACCTTTTGGAATGCAGACTTTGATGGAATAGTCTGCGGGTGTTATGTTGCTTTTGGAGAGCCCCTGATGTACCTAAACAGTTGAAACCCCCCACAAGTGACCCCATTTTGGAAACTAGACCCCCTTAGGAACTTATCTAGATGTGTGGTGAGCACTTTGAACCCCCAAGGGCTTCACAGAAGTTTATAATGCCCGGGCATGAAAATAAAAAAATCGTATTTTTTCCACAAACATGATCAATTAGTCCCCAAATTTTTTATTTTCCCAAGGGTAACAGGAGAAATTGGACCCCAAAAGTTGTTGTCCAATTTGTCCTGAGTACACTGATACCTCATATGTGGGAGAAAACTACTGTATGGGCACACGTCGGGGCTCGGAAGGGAAGTAGTGACTTTTTGGAATGCAGACTTTGATGGAATGGTCTGCAGGTGTCATGTGCGTTTGGAGAGCCCCTGATGTACCTAAACTATTGAAACTCCCCACAAGTGACCCCATTTTGGAAACTAGACCCTCCATGGAACTTATCTAGATGTGTGGTGAGCACTTTGAACCCCCAAATGCTTCACAGAAGTTTATAACGCCCGGGCATGAAAATAAAAAAATCATTTTTTTCCACAAAAATGATATTTTTGCCCCCAATTTTTTATTTTCCCAAGGGTAACAGGAGAAATTGGACCCCAAAAGTTGTTTTGCAATTTGTCCTGAGTAGGCTGATACCCCATATGTGGGGGTAAAACACTGTTTGGGCGCATGGCAGAGCTTGGAAGGGAAGGAGCACCATTTGACTTTTTCAACGCAGAATTGGCTGGAATTGAGATCCGATGCCATGTTGCATTTGGAGAGCACCTGATGTGCCCAAACAGTGGAAACCCCCCAATTCTAACTCCAACCCTAACCCCAACACACCCCTAACCCTAATCTCAGCCCTAACCCTAATGGGAAAATGGAAATAAATACATTTTCTTTTAATTGTATTATTTTTCCCTAACTAAGGGGGTGATAACGGGGGGTTTGATTTACTATTTATGGCGGTTTTTATGTTTGGCAGCTGTCGCACGCTAAAAGACGCTTTTTATTGTAAAAATAGTTTTTGCATCACCACATATTGAGAGCTATAATTTTTCCATATTTGACCCACCGTGTCATGTAAGGTCTTATTTTTTGCGGGACGAGTTGACATTTTTATTGATACCATTTTCGGCCACGTGACATTTTTTGATCGCTTTTTATTCCGATTTTTGGGACGCAGAATGAACAAAAACCAGCGATTCATGAATTTCTTTTGGGGGGTGCGTTTACACCATTCCGCGTGAGGTAAAATTGATAAAGCGCTTTTATTCTTCGGGTCAGTACGGTTACAGCGATACCTCATTTATGTTGTTTTTTTATGTTTTGGCTGTTTTATGCAATGAAAACAATTTTATATAAAAAATAATTATTTTTGCATCACTTTATTCTGCGAGCTATAACTTTATTTTTTCGCTGATGATGCTGTATGGTGGCTTGCTTTTTGCGGGACAAGATGACGTTTTCACCGGTATCATGCATATTTAAATGCGTCTTTTTGATCGCGCGTTATTGCACTTTTTGTTCGGCGGTATGATAATAAATCATTATTTTTTGCTTCGTTTTTTATTTTTATTTTTTAAGGGGTTAACTAATGGGGCAGTTTTATAGGGCAGGTCGTTATGGACGCGGCAATACCAAATATGTGTACTTTTATTGTTTTTTTTCTTTTTTTATTTCCAAAAAAATGAATATATTGAGGAATAATTTTTTTTCTAATTTATTTAGCGATTTTTTAAAAATTATTTTTACACTTTTTTTTTTTTAAACTTTATTAGGTTGTCCCAGGGGGGACATCACTGTCCTGTTACAGATCGCTGATCTGTCACATCACAGATCACTGTGACAGATCAGCGATCTGTCACAGGCATAGAAGCAGACTTCCTCATGCCTGCGCTTTGCAGGCACTGAGGAAGTCAGCTCCCTACAGGCCCCCGAAGGTCCCCGTCGCCATCTTGGATCCGGGGACCTGTAGGGAAAGAGACCCCCGCAGCAGCGCTGCACATTGCGCTGCTGTGGGGGGCTCAGGGAAGCATGGAGGGAGCCCCCTCCCTGCCGATGCTTCCCTTTAACCCCTGGTACACCGCGATCGTGTTTGATCGCGGTGTGCAAGGGGTAACGTGTCGGGGGCGGTCCGTGACCGCCCCTGACACATTGTGCCGGTTTTCAGCTGTGATAATTAGCTGACACCCGGCCGCGATCAGCCGTGCTCACCAAGTGGGCGCCGCTGATCGCTATGACGTACTATCCCGTCCCTGGGAATTAAGTCCCAGGGTACATGGACGGGATAGTACGTCATATGGGATTAATGGGTTAAAGGAGAATTCCGGGAATTTATGAAAAACAAAACAGGTAGTTGCTGCTTACCTGCCTGTTATGTTTAAAAAAAGAGAAAAACTATGGAGCTTAAGTCCAACGTCTAAATGTATTCCATAGAATCTCATAATAACATTCATTTTAATACATGTGACGTATAGTAGAATAACAAAACAAAAGACATACATGTTCAGCAGGGAAATCAGGTAGATAGCGGCGTGTAAACCAAGATATACCACATCATTAATACAATAAAGTGCTTAGTGCCGTCCCATTATGTCAAGGGAAAGAAAAAAAGGCAGTAGGCTGGTAAGGAGCAAAAATAAATAGACCGCTCCTGCCAGTGATTCAGATGCCTCAGCTGACGTCATGTCTACAGAGCGGAGGCTTCTTTTCCAGTCCACTCTGTTGACAAGGCAGGACTTCCAAGGTCATTCTGATTGAAAGCCAGATCACCGCTGCCTAACTGGGGGAGCCAGATATCAATCAGAATGACTACGGAAGTTGCACCTCGTCACGTCAGTAGAGGCACCTGAATCTCCTGTAGGAGCGGTCTATCCGTTCTGTGCCGGGGGAGAATGGCGCCATAAGCAACAGACAGGTAAGTAGCAACTACCTGACTGTTAGTATTGTTTTTCATAATGCCCCACATATGCCCTTTAAGGCTGTGTGAGGCTTGTTTTTTCCAGTAGTGAACTAATCTTTATTGACACCATTTTGGGGTACAAAATATATTTTGATCACTTTTACTGCATATTTTTTGGAACAGGATATGTGAGTTATTTTAGTTTTTTTAAAAAAAGTTTACTTTTTTTTTTGTCACCTTAGGAGCCGTGAACCATTGTATTGCAGTATATAAATAAAATTAAAGTCTCCTATATTGCCGCACAGGCTTGACGCCACAGGAGAAACTACATGGGTATCAGGGCAACACATTGGTGCGATGCGGTGAGGCTAATGGATTATGGACGTGCCTTCCAAGGTTGAAGCTTTAATTTCCCCTGACCGAGAATGACAGCAACATTTAAAGGGTTAACAGCACAGAAACAATAGAATCCTAGCTCTGATCGCTGCTATTGCATGCAGGAGGCAGGTGTGTAAGACAGCCAGTATCTCCCAGGAATGGTCCATTCATCTGCACCTGCTGCATAACATACCGTAATGGTATGTTGTATAGCAGGAAGTGGTTAAACGTGTTTTCAAACCTAAATACTGATTGTCCTATAGAGCAAAGCTTCTCTGCCTTTCTAGTGAGAAATCAGGAGCCACTGATTGTTGTACATGCCAAAGTTTGAAAAAGATACATTAAAGGGAAACAGTCACTTTGAAATTGCTGTCCTATCTGCAGGCACCATATTATAGAGCAGCAGGAGAAGATTATACAGCTGCATCTCACAAAATTAGAATATCTTCAAAAAGTGAATTTATTTCAGTTCTTCAATACAGAAAGTGAAACTCATATATTAGATAGAGTCATTACAGAGTGATCTATTTCATGTGTTTATTTCTGTTAATGTTGATGATTATGGCTTACAGGCAATGAAAATCCAAAAGTCATTATCTCAGTAAATTAGAATACTTTATAACACCAGCTTGAAAAATGATTTGAAAATCCAAACTATTGGCCTACTGAAATGTATGTTCAGTAAATGCACTCAATACTTGGTCGGGGCTCCTTTTGCATCAATTACTGCATCAATGCGGCGTGGCATGGAGGCAATCATCCTGTGGCACTGCTGAGGTGTTATGGAAGCCCAGGTTGCTTTGATAGCAGCCTTCAGCTCGTCTGCATTGTGTTGTCTGGTGTCTCTTATCTTCCTCTTGACAGTAACCCATAGATTCTCTGTGTGGTTAAGGTCAGACGAGTTTGCTGGCCAATCTAGCACAGTGATACTGTTGTTTATAAACCAGGTATTGGTACTTTTGGCAGTGTGGACAGTAGAGTTGAGCGACTTTTGGTTTTTTAGGGTCGCGTTTCGTTTCGTGAAACACGACTTTTCCAAAAGTCGGGTCGAGCAAGATCGTCCGATTATAGGGAAAAGTCGGGGTCGTCCCGAAACACGAAACCCAATGTAAGTCAATGGGGAATAAAAGTCGGCAGTGAGAGAAGGACAGGAAACACACCTACAGTGCCCATTTGAATGCCAAAAGCATCAATTCTTCTTACTTAAGCTTGTCAACCTTAATTAACTTCATAATACAAGTTACGCACTGAAAAATGGGGGTTATTTGGCTAAAGTTGTGGGGGGGGGAGGGCTGGCTGCAGGTTTTCATGTGCCCTGGGCGAAAGAGCGCCCCTTTGACACATACCACAACTCATCATGCTCCGATACGGCAGATAAATAGCGGTATAGTACAATGAAAAATACCTCACTTTTTACATCTCATGACGAGGCCCATCTATTTCTCCATACAGAATCATTGGTCCCATATAATGTTTGAAACAGTATATGATGAGCTCCACATAATGCTACAGTATATGTTGGTCCCCATGGATGAAGCTCCACTGTCTTATGGGCCCAAATAATGCTCCAAACATAATGGGCCCCATTTCTAATGCTCTAGTGTATAATGGGCCCTGTAAATGCTGCTCCAGTGTCTGATGTCCACCTTTGGAATGTTCCAGTGTATGGTGGGCCCCATCTATCATTCTCCAGAGTATAGTGCTCCCCAAAAATTGCTGTCCCAACATTGAAAACAATCAAATAAGTCTCCTCGCTAGGGAATCCCTGTACTTGTCTGGACAGGTGCTGTAGCTTGCTTAACAGCTCGCCAGCCGTTCTCACGCCCAGTATGGATTGCACGTGATTGCACAAAGGTTAGAAAGGGTACCGTATCCCTGGATAACATGTATGGATAGCGTACACATTCAAAATATATGTCTATACAGCATGAGGCAGGCTCAGACGGTGTTAGGCCCAGTATGGATTGCACGTGATTGCACAAAGGTTAGAAAGGGTACCGTATCCCTGGATAACATGTATGGATAGCGTACACATTCAAAATATATGTCTATACAGCATGAGGCAGGCTCAGATGGTGTTAGGCCCAGTATGGATTGCACGTGATTGCACAAAGGTTAGAAAGAGTACCATATCCCCGGATAACATGTATGGATAGCGTACACATTCAAAATATATGTCTATACAGCATGAGGCAGGCTCAGACGGTGTTAGGCCCAGTATGGATTGCACGTGATTGCAGAAAGGTTAGAAAGGGTACCGTATCCCTGGATAACATGTATGGATAGCGTACACATTCAAAATATATGTCTATACAGCATGAGGCAGGCTCAGACGGTGTTAGGCCCAGTATGGATTGCACGTGATTGCACAAAGGTTAGAAAGGGTACCGTATCCCTGGATAACATGTATGGATAGCGTACACATTCAAAATATATGTCTATACAGCATGAGGCAGGCTCAGACGGTGTTAGGCCCAGTATGGATTGCACGTGATTGCACAAAGGTTAGAAAGGGTACCGTATCCCCGGATAACATGTATGGATAGCGTACACATTCAAAATATATGTCTATACAGCATGAGGCAGGCTCAGACGGTGTTAGGCCCAGTATGGATTGCACGTGATTGCACAAAGGTTAGAAAGGGTACCGTATCCCTGGATAACATGTATGGATAGCGTACACATTCAAAATATATGTCTATACAGCATGAGGCAGGCTCAGATGGTGTTAGGCCCAGTATGGATTGCACGTGATTGCACAAAGGTTAGAAAGGGTACCGTATCCCTGGATAACATGTATGGATAGCGTACACATTCAAAATATATGTCTATACAGCATGAGGCAGGCTCAGACGGTGTTAGGCCCAGTATGGATTGCACGTGATTGCACAAAGGTTAGAAAGGGTACCGTATCCCCGGATAACATGTATGGATAGCGTACACATTCAAAATATATGTCTATACAGCATGAGGCAGGCTCAGACGGTGTTAGGCCCAGTATGGATTGCACGTGATTGCACAAAGGTTAGAAAGGGTACCGTATCCCTGGATAACATGTATGGATAGCGTACACATTCAAAATATATGTCTATACAGCATGAGGCAGGCTCAGACGGTGTTAGGCCCAGTATGGATTGCACGTGATTGCACAAAGGTTAGAAAGGGTACCGTATCCCTGGATAACATGTATGGATAGCGTACACATTCAAAATATATGTCTATACAGCATGAGGCAGGCTCAGACGGTGTTAGGCCCAGTATGGATTGCACGTGATTGCACAAAGGTTAGAAAGGGTACCGTATCCCTGGATAACATGTATGGATAGCGTACACATTCAAAATATATGTCTCAGGAGGCAGGCTCAGATGGTGTCAGACCCAGTATGGATGGCACGTGATTGCACAAAGGTTAGAAAGGGTACCGTATCCCTGGATAACATGTATGGATAGCGTACACATTCAAAATATATGTCTATACAGCATGAGGCAGGCTCAGATGGTGTTAGGCCCAGTATGGATTGCACGTGATTGCACAAAGGTTAGAAAGGGTACCGTATCCCTGGATAACATGTATGGATAGCGTACACATTCAAAATATATGTCTATACAGCATGAGGCAGGCTCAGACGGTGTTAGGCCCAGTATGGATTGCACGTGATTGCACAAAGGTTAGAAAGGGTACCGTATCCCTGGATAACATGTATGGATAGCGTACACATTCAAAATATATGTCTCAGGAGGCAGGCTCAGATGGTGTCAGGCCCAGTATGGATTGCACGTGATTGCACAAAGGTTAGAAAGGGTACCGTATCCCTGGATAACATGTATGGATAGCGTACACATTCAAAATATATGTCTATACAGCATGAGGCAGGCTCAAACGGTGTTAGGCCCAGTATGGATTGCACGTGATTGCACAAAGGTTAGAAAGGGTACCGTATCCCCGGATAACATGTATGGATAGCGTACACATTCAAAATATATGTCTCAGGAGGCAGGCTCAGACGGTGTCAGGCACAGTATGGATTTGACGGCCCAGATTACACAGCGGAGGAGCAGGGAGAGGTAAAGATTGCAAATGCTGGGGCCCTGCCCAAGCAAGGGGGGCCCACTCGTGGGCGTCGGTACTGGCACTGGGCCCCTCATAGTACAGCGGTGTGTCTGACGGCGGGTGTGCACCACCACCGTCAGAGACACTTGATTGCACTATGAGGGACCCTGTGCCAGTGCCCGCGCCCAAGAGTCGGCCTACCCACCTGTCCAGGGCAACGGCACTCGCACGGTGTTGTGCGGTAGGTGGTGACCCCGGCCATGGGGGGGAGGCAGCACAGTTAGGGAGTTTTAGAAAGTGGCATATGTTGATGTTGGACATTCAGCTGATGCAAAAGGCGAAATAGGTGAAGTACCAGGAAAAGGTGGACCAAAGCAAGCCATTTTTCTGTCACCCTATGTGTCATCAGGGGAAGGTGGGACAAAATCCTTGGAAACCCATGCGTGGTTCATTTTAATGAAGGTTAGATCATCCACATTTTGGGTTGACAGACGGGTCCTTTTTTCTGTCAGGATTGATCCAGCTGCACTGAAGACTCTTTCCGATAGCACACTTGCAGCTGGGCAAGCGAGCTCCTGTAAGGCATATTGGGCCAATTCAGGCCAGGTGTCCAGTTTAGCAGCCCAATAGTCAAAGGGGAATGACCTGTGTGGGAGAACATCGATATGGGAGGAAAAGTAGTTTGTAACCATAGTTGACAACTGCTGTCTCCTGTCACTTTCCATCGATGCAGTATTACCAGTTGTGTGAGCGGTATTTGAAAAATCAGTCCACAACATTGTCATGAAACCCCCTGTCTCCAACGCCACTTCTGCTGTGTGCACCACGAACACCTCTGCCAAGCTGCCCCCGGCCCGTACGGCTCGTGTGAGAACCATCACCGCTGCTGTGTGCTGGGAATGCCTCAAGCAACCGATTTACCAGAGTTGCTTGTTTATTAGCCAATATTAGGTCAAGGTTCTCCTGTGGCATGATGTTTTGTAATTTGTCTTTATAGCGTGGATCCAGGATGCTGGCCAACCAGTAGTCGTCATCGTTCATCATTTTGGCAATGCGGGGGTCCCTTTTTAGGATCCGCAAGGCATAATCTGACATGTGGGCCAATGTTCCCGGTGTCAATGATGCACTGCGAGTGCTGGGTGGAGGAGCACTTTCTGGCAAATCCACATCCCTCCAGTCACGCACAAACCCTGTACCAGACCTTGCCACGCCAACATTTTCACTTGCCCCACGAGATGCATCCTCCTCCCCTAAGTAATCATCCCCATCATCCTCCTCCTCCTCCTCTTCTTCCTCCACCTCGTCCAGGAGAGGTCCCTGAGCAGACAATGGCTGAATGTCATCAAGGATTCCCTCCTCCTCTTCCTCCTCATCAACATTGGCTGCAGACGCCTGCTCCTTAAGGTGCGTCAAAGTTTGCGTGAGCAGACGCATAAGTGGGATGCTCATGCTTAGGATGGCGTCGTCTGCGCTTACCAGCCGTGTGCATTCCTCAAAACACTGAAGGACTTTACAAAGGTCTTTCAGCTTCGACCACTGCACGCCTGTCAACTCCATGTCTGCTCTCAAAGTGCCTGGCCGTGTATCCTCCCACAAATGCATTATGGCCTGCCTCTGCTCGCACAGCCGCTCCACCATGTGCAGGGTGGAGTTCCACCTTGTTGCAATGTCGATAATGAGGCGGTGGTTGGGAAGGTGGAGCAATCGCTGCAGCTTCTGCATACGAACGGAGTGTACAGGCGACCGGCGGATGTGCGCGCACAGTCTTCGCACCTTCTGGAGCAGGGCTGTTAACTCCGGATAATTTTTGAGGAAGCACTGCACCACCAGGTTCAAGGTGTGAGCCAAGCAAGGTATGTGGCTGAGTTTTGAAAGGGCTATGGCTGCCACAAAATTACGGCCGTTATCACTAACTACCTTGCCTGCCTCAAGATGTACACTGCCCAGCCATGACTCAGTTTGTCGCTTCAAGTACTCGGCCAGCACCTCGGCGGTGTGTCTGTCGCCCAAACACATCATCTGCAACACAGCCTGCTGACGCTTTCCACTAGCTGCTCGATAGGGGGACACATCGTGTGCAACAGTGGCAGCTGCAGATGGAGTGCTCGTACGACTGCGCTCTGTGGACGAGCTTTCGCTTCTGGAGGAGGAGGAGGAGGAGGGTCGAACGCCTACAGCCAACTGTTTCCTATACCGTGGGCTAGGCAGCACTGTCCCACCACCGCTGTCCCCTGTGGACCCTGCATCCACCACATTAACCCAGTGCGCAGTGATGGACACGTAACGGCCCTGGCCATGCCGACTGGACCATGCATCAGTTGTGAGGTGCACCTTTCCGCTCACTGACTGCTTGAGTGCATGGACAATGCGGTCTTTCACATGATGGTGGAGGGCTGGGATGGCTTTGCGAGAGAAGAAGTGGTGACTGGGTAGGTCATAGCGTGGTACTGCATAAGCCATGAGTTCGCGGAAAGCTGTGCTTTCCACCAACCGAAAGGGCATCATCTCAAACGAGATTAGTTTGGAAATGTGGGCGTTCAAACCCAGTGTACGCGGATGAGAGACTGAGTACTTTCTTGACCTACTCATAGTGTCTGGGAGGGTGAGCTGGACTTGAGAGCTGCATATGGTGGAAGTAGCGGTGGACAGGGCGGACTGAGAGAGGGTTGATGATGGTGATGGAGTTGGTGTTCTTTCTGATGGCCTAGAATCAGTCTTTCGTTGATATAACAGTGGGATTCCCTGACTGCTGTGGTCTTGCAACGACACCTCAACATTTGCTGCTGTGCTAACCGGTGGGCTTACAGTGGGGGAAACAATGTAGCGTTGCTGACTACCTTCGTTGTGATCAGTTGCACATGTGGCACTTGAGGTTTGGTGTTGTGTCCACGCTTGCAAGTGCATGCTGGTTAAATGTCTAAGCATGCAACTGGTATTCAAATTTTTCAGATTTTTCCCTCGGCTAAAGGTCTTTGCGCACTTCTTACAGATAACCTTGGCCTGATCATGAGGATTTTGTTCAAAAAAGTGCCACACTGCACTCTTCCTACTTTGGCAGACATTTTGCGGCCTAGCACGCTGTGATCTTTTGACCCTCTGGACAAGCTGTCCAGCAACTCTTTTGATGTTTGGAACCTGTCTTTGGAGTGCTCCGGGCCTGCCAGATAACAGCTGTTGCGATGTCGATGTCTGCTGTGGATGCTCCTCATCTGAGCTATTGGAAGCAGCACCCTCTTCCCCCAATGGATGCCAATCTGGGTCAACAACTGGGTCATCCATCACCTCCTCTTCTATGTCATGTGCACCTTTCTCTGTGTCACCGTGTATGGTGGTATAGTGTGCGGGAAGGGGCACCTGAGTCTCATCAGGGTCAAAATCTGGCTCTGTACACTGCGAGGACAATGTAGTGCTCTGAGTGAATGTACCAGCAGAATCATCCATCAGCGGCTGTGCATCAGTGCACTCCATGTCAGATTCATCTTGGCCTGGGTAATTCACCATTTCACTTGATAATCCAGGCATGGTATGTGAAAACAGCTCCATGGAGTAATCAGTAGTATGGCCTGCGTCATCCTTCAATCTTGGTTGGGGTGAAGGACACAAGGAAAGGTGTGGTTCATGAACATGAGCCTCCAATGACGACTCAGTGCTTTTACTTTTTACAACTGAAGAAGAGGAGGCGATAGAGCTGGAGGCTGAGTCAGCAATGTAAGACAAAACTTTTTCCTGATGCTCTGCCTTTAAAAGCGGTTTGCCAACTCCTAGAAAACTAAGCGTTCGAGGCCTTATGTAGCCAGACGATGACGCAGGGTCAGCACCTCCTGCATTCGGTCCTATTTTGCTCTTGCCACTACCATCAGATCCACCACCAACACCATCATTACCAGCTGCCAACCCCCGCCCAATTCCACGGCCTCTTCCACCAGCCTTCCTCATTTTTGGTAGAAATGTAGACAAAATCCAACAAACTATATAGTAATGTAAAACAAGGTACAAGGTGTCTATAGGACAGGGGAGATTTAGAATTTCTGCACACACTTGTGGACAGTGGACACTTTTGGATTGTGTGAGGCCCACTGATATCTGAGCGCTATGTGACAGGCTCGATGGCACAGCTGCCTGTGACCAAAGTGACGAGAGGATAATGGAGATTTTGAATCTCTGCGCACACTTTTGGACACTGGACACTTGTGGATTGTGTGAAGCCCACTGATATCTGAGCGCTATGTGACACGCTCGATGGCACAGCTGCCTGTGACCAAAGTGACGAGAGGATAATGGAGATTTTGAATCTCTGCGCACACTTTTGGACACTGGACACTTGTGGATTGTGTGAGGCCCACTGATATCTGAGCGCTATGTGACACGCTCGATGGCACAGCTGCCTGTGACCAAAGTGACGAGAGGATAATGGAGATTTTGAATCTCTGCGCACACTTTTGGACACTGGACACTTGTGGATTGTGTGAGGCCCACTGATATCTGAGCGCTAAGTGACACGCTCGATGGCACAGCTGCCTGTGACCAAAGTGACGAGAGGATAATGGAGATTTTGAATCTCTGCGCACACTTTTGGACACTGGACACTTGTGGATTGTGTGAGGCCCACTGATATCTGAGCGCTATGTGACACGCTCGATGGCACAGCTGCCTGTGACCAAAGTGACGAGAGGATAATGGAGATTTTGAATCTCTGCGCACACTTTTGGACACTGGACACTTGTGGATTGTGTGAGGCCCACTGATATCTGAGCGCTATGTGACACGCTCGATGGCACAGCTGCCTGTGACCAAAGTGACGAGAGGATAATGGAGATTTTGAATCTCTGCGCACACTTTTGGACACTGGACACTTATGGATTGTGTGAGGCCCACTGATATCTGAGCGCTATGTGACACGCTCGATGGCACAGCTGCCTGTGACCAAAGTGACGAGTGGATAATGGAGATTTTGAATCTCTGCGCACACTTTTGGACACTGGACACTTGTGGATTGTGTGAGGCCCACTGATATCTGAGCGCTATGTGACACGCTCGATGGCACAGCTGCCTGTGACCAAAGTGACGAGAGGATAATGGAGATTTTGAATCTCTGCGCACACTTTTGGACACTGGACACTTGTGGATTGTGTGAGGCCCACTGATATCTGAGCGCTAAGTGACACGCTCGATGGCACAGCTGCCTGTGACCAAAGTGACGAGAGGATAATGGAGATTTTGAATCTCTGCGCACACTTTTGGACACTGGACACTTGTGGATTGTGTGAGGCCCACTGATATCTGAGCGCTATGTGACACGCTCGATGGCACAGCTGCCTGTGACCAAAGTGACGAGAGGATAATGGAGATTTTGAATCTCTGCGCACACTTTTGGACACTGGACACTTGTGGATTGTGTGAGGCCCACTGATATCTGAGCGCTATGTGACACGCTCGATGGCACAGCTGCCTGTGACCAAAGTGACGAGAGGATAATGGAGATTTTGAATCTCTGCGCACACTTTTGGACACTGGACACTTGTGGATTGTGTGAGGCCCACTGATATCTGAGCGCTATGTGACACGCTCGATGGCACAGCTGCCTGTGACCAAAGTGACGAGAGGATAATGGAGATTTTGAATCTCTGCGCACACTTTTGGACACTGGACACTTGTGGATTGTGTGAGGCCCACTGATATCTGAGCGCTATGTGACACGCTCGATGGCACAGCTGCCTGTGACCAAAGTGACGAGAGGATAATGGAGATTTTGAATCTCTGCGCACACTTTTGGACACTGGACACTTGTGGATTGTGTGAGGCCCACTGATATCTGAGCGCTATGTGACACGCTCGATGGCACAGCTGCCTGTGACCAAAGTGACGAGAGGATAATGGAGATTTTGAATCTCTGCGCACACTTTTGGACACTGGACACTTGTGGATTGTGTGAGGCCCACTGATATCTGAGCGCTATGTGACAGGCTCGATGGCACAGCTGCCTGTGACCAAAGTGACGAGAGGATAATGGAGATTTTGAATCTCTGCGCACACTTTTGGACACTGGACACTTGTGGATTGTGTGAGGCCCACTGATATCTGAGCACTATGTGACATGCTCGATGGCACAGCTGCCTGTGACCAAAGTGATGAGAGGATAATGGAGATTTTGAATCTCTGCGCACACTTTTGGACACTGGACACTTGTGGATTGTGTGAGGCCCACTGATATCTGAGCGCTATGTGACACGCTCGATGGCACAGCTGCCTGTGACCAAAGTGACGAGAGGATAATGGAGATTTTGAATCTCTGCGCACACTTTTGGACACTGGACACTTGTGGATTGTGTGAGGCCCACTGATATCTGAGCGCTATGTGACACGCTCGATGGCACAGCTGCCTGTGACCAAAGTGACGAGAGGATAATGGAGATTTTGAATCTCTGCGCACACTTTTGGACACTGGACACTTGTGGATTGTGTGAGGCCCACTGATATCTGAGCGCTATGTGACACGCTCGATGGCACAGCTGCCTGTGACCAAAGTGACAAGAGGATAATGGAGATTTTGAATCTCTGCGCACACTTTTGGACACTGGACACTTGTGGATTGTGTGAGGCCCACTGATATCTGAGCGCTATGTGACACGCTCGATGGCACAGCTGCCTGTGACCAAAGTGACGAGAGGATAATGGAGATTTTGAATCTCTGCGCACACTTTTGGACACTGGACACTTGTGGATTGTGTGAGGCCCACTGATATCTGAGCGCTATGTGACACGCTCGATGGCACAGCTGCCTGTGACCAAAGTGACGAGAGGATAATGGAGATTTTGAATCTCTGCGCACACTTTTGGACACTGGACACTTGTGGATTGTGTGAGGCCCACTGATATCTGAGCGCTATGTGACACGCTCGATGGCACAGCTGCCTGTGACCAAAGTGACGAGAGGATAATGGAGATTTTGAATCTCTGCGCACACTTTTGGACACTGGACACTTGTGGATTGTGTGAGGCCCACTGATATCTGAGCGCTATGTGACACGCTCGATGGCACAGCTGCCTGTGACCAAAGTGACGAGAGGATAATGGAGATTTTGAATCTCTGCGCACACTTTTGGACACTGGACACTTGTGGATTGTGTGAGGCCCACTGATATCTGAGCGCTATGTGACACGCTCGATGGCACAGCTGCCTGTGACCAAAGTGACGAGAGGATAATGGAGATTTTGAATCTCTGCGCACACTTTTGGACACTGGACACTTGTGGATTGTGTGAGGCCCACTGATATCTGAGCGCTATGTGACACACTCGATGGCACAGCTGCCTGTGACCAAAGTGACGAGAGGATAATGGAGATTTTGAATCTCTGCGCACACTTTTGGACACTGGACACTTGTGGATTGTGTGAGGCCCACTGATATCTGAGCGCTATGTGACAGGCTCGATGGCACAGCTGCCTGTGACCAAAGTGACGAGAGGATAATGGAGATTTTGAATCTCTGCGCACACTTTTGGACACTGGACACTTGTGGATTGTGTGAGGCCCACTGATATCTGAGCGCTATGTGACAGGCTTGATGGCACAGCTGCCTGTGACCAAAGTGACGAGAGGATAATGGAGATTTTGAATCTCTGCGCACACTTTTGGACACTGAACACTTGTGGATTGTGTGAGGCCCACTGATATCTGAGCGCTATGTGACAGGCTCGATGGCACAGCTGTGACAAAAGTGACTAGAGGATAAGGGAGATTGGATTGCTTTTAAAAAAGCAGTTTGCGGAGCAGTGGGTAAACAGCAATGCCAGCGTGTCAGGAAGCCTTAAAAGGCAGCCCAACAACCAACACCACTGATACACCACAATATAGCCTCCCCTTGCACTGCACACACAGTGACTTGTGTGTTGTGCAGGCCAAATCGCTAGCAGCAGAAGCAGTTTTTTTGTCTTCTTCCCTGCCTAACGCTCTCCCTACAGAATCAGCAGCAACCTCTCCCTATACTAAGATCGGCAGAAGTAAGATGGCGGTCGGCGTGCACGCCCTTTTATACCCCCTGTGACGCCCACCAAAGCAAGCCAATCACTTGCATGCCCTTCTGAAAGATGGTGGTGACCCGTGCCTATGTCATCACGTTGCCCACAGTGTCCGTGGATCCTGATTGGCTGAAAAAGAGCGCAAAACAAACTTTTGAAACGCGACTTTGGCGCGTAAGTCGCCGACCTCGTGGCCGACCTCATCCTAGGGTCGGGTTTCGTTTCATGAAACCCGACTTTGCCAAAAGTCGGCGACTTTTGAATTTTTTCGACCCGTTTCGCTCAACTCTAGTGGACAGGTGCCAAGTCCTGCTGGAGAATGAAATTTCCATCTCCAAAAAGCTTGTCGGCAGAGGGAAGCATGAAGTGCTCTAAAATTTCCTAGTAGACGGCTGCACTGACTTAGGTCTTGATAAAACACAGTGGAGATACACCAGCAGATGACATGACTCCCCAAACCATCACTGATTGTGGAAACTTCACACTAGACCTGAAGCAGCTTGGATTGTGGCCTCCCCACTCTTCATCCAGACTCTGGGACCTTGATTTCCAGCTGACACCCGGCAACGATCGCGTGCACAGCCTGTGTGCGCCCCCGATCGCCTAGACGTACTAATCCATCCCTGGTCAATAAGGCCCAGGGCACAGGGACGTATTATGCCATAATGTCAGAAATGTGTTAAAATAGTCAGATCATACAAAATAGTTAATAAATGAATATTACCATAAATATACTTCATGATTATTTATAGGTCCATTTATTTTTTTATGACACAAGAAGGCTTGTAAGTATAGCTGCAATATTTTACACGTTCAAGTAACTTTCAGAATCCTATTTCTTAGAGGCTGATTCAGTTCTCTTGGGCCTTTGAGGGGCCTATATATTATAACCCTCCTACAAATTACACCATTTAAATGGAAGGAATTCCATGTAGAGTGGAAATATTGCTGAAATGGTTTCCTACAGCCGTTCTAAATTTGCAGAGTCCTTAAAGTATTATTACAGAAGAAACCTTCCATAAGTGACCACATTTTCCAGTAATGCAGTAAAATGTAGACTTTTAGCAAATAAGTAAAGTGTATATAATTGTCAAGCTGGATTCTTAGTGGAATTCACCAGCTCCAATCAGTTTTAAAAGTAGTCACCAGCAGATGGCGCCACTGATCAAACCATAATGAATGTACTGGGGCGCTAAAAGGTCACCGGGTACCTGTGTGCAGGCGTGACTTAGTTTCATGGATTAAAAACTATTAATGTCAGTGTTCCTCACAGACAACAAAGTAAAATATGTATTGTTTTCCTAGAACATGTAGGAAACATTTCAATCATTTGCAGTAAAAGGTGTGACTATTAATATAGTTATGGTGAATATTACTTGTAAGTTAAGTGATTTATTGCTCAAGCAATATTAGAGATTTGCTACATTTTATTGTGCGAGACAATGAAAAGACCAGGATTAACTAATCAAATAGAAACAATTAGAAGTAATAATTAGCAAAAATGTACTGTAAATTATCTGGAGCACTGCAAAACAGTATAAAGATGTAGCATAGAAGTGGGCTGTGATCAGGGTGATGATGCCTGCTACTTTGGCAGCTGTGGGAATAGTATGAAGCAATTGTAGGTAGGGGCTGTTCTCTATTGAAACCCCTGAGAAACACTTCCCACAGCCAATCAGTAGTTCTGCTAATATATAAAGCTCAATGTGTGTGTGTGTGTGTGTATGTACTGTATGTATGTCCGGGATTGTCATCTGCATCGTTGCAGTTACAGCCACAAAATTTTGCACAGTCACACGTCTGGACCCCAAGAGCATCATAGGCTATGTTGAGAGGCTAAATTTTAACCCCACGCATTCCAATTCACCAAATAATTTTGCCTATTATTATCATTTCTATGGTGCTATCGTCCTTCTGTAAAGCTGGAAATAACACAATCTATCACCGTGCCGACACAGACCACACTCTGACACAGACTGCAGGGGGAGCCCAGTATCACACAGGATAGGATTAGATACATGGCTCAGCAGTCAGTATCACACAGGATAGGATCAGATACACAGCTCAGCAGTCAGTATCACACAGGAGAGGATTAGATACACGGCTCAGCAGACAGTATCACACAGGAGAGGATTAGATACACAGCTCAGCAGTCAGTATCACACAGGAGAGGATTGGACACATGGCTCAGCAGTCAGTATCACACAGGATAGGATTAGATACACAGCTCAGCAGTCAGTATCACAAAGGATAGGATTAGATACACGGCTCAGCAGTCAGTATCACACAGGATAGGATTAGATACAGGGCTCAGCAGACAGTATCACACAGGATAGGATTAGATACACAGCTCAGCACACAGTATCACACAGAATAGTATTAGATACACGGCTTAGCAAACAGTATCACACAGAATAGGAATAGATACATGGCTCAGCAGTCAGTATCACACAGGATAGGATTAGATACACGGCACAGCAGTCAGTATCACACAGGATAGGATTAGATACATGGCTCAGCAGTCAGTATCACACAGGATAGGATTAGGTACACGGCTCAGCACACAGTATCACACAGGATAGGATTAGACACACGGCTCAGCAGTCAGTATCACACAGGATAGGGTTAGATACACGGCTCAGCAGACGGTATCACACAGGATAGGATTAGATACACTGCTCAGCAGTCAGTATCACACAGGATAGGATTAGATACACAGCTCAGCAGTCAGTATCACACAGAATAGGAATAGATACACGGCTCAGCAGACAGTATCACACAGGATAGGATTAGACACATGGCTCAGCAGTCAGTATCACACAGGATAGGATTAGATACATGGCTCAGAAGTCAGTATCACACAGGATAGGAATAGATACATGGCTCAGCAGTCAGTATCACACAGGATAGGATTAGATACACAGCTCAGCAGTCAGTATCACAAAGGATAGGATTAGATACACGGCTCAGCAGTCAGTATCACACAGGATAGGATTAGATACAGGGCTCAGCAGACAGTATCACACAGGATAGGATTAGATACACAGCTCAGCACACAGTATCACACAGAATAGTATTAGATACACGGCTTAGCAAACAGTATCACACAGAATAGGAATAGATACATGGCTCAGCAGTCAGTATCACACAGGATAGGATTAGATACACGGCACAGCAGTCAGTATCACACAGGATAGGATTAGATACATGGCTCAGCAGTCAGTATCACACAGGATAGGATTAGGTACACGGCTCAGCACACAGTATCACACAGGATAGGATTAGACACACGGCTCAGCAGTCAGTATCACACAGGATAGGGTTAGATACACGGCTCAGCAGACGGTATCACACAGGATAGGATTAGATACACTGCTCAGCAGTCAGTATCACACAGGATAGGATTAGATACACAGCTCAGCAGTCAGTATCACACAGAATAGGAATAGATACACGGCTCAGCAGACAGTATCACACAGGATAGGATTAGACACATGGCTCAGCAGTCAGTATCACACAGGATAGGATTAGATACATGGCTCAGAAGTCAGTATCACACAGGATAGGAATAGATACATGGCTCAGCAGTCAGTATCACACAGGATAGGATCAGATACACAGCTCAGCAGTCAGTATCACACAGGAGAGGATTAGATACACGGCTCAGCAGACAGTATCACACAGGAGAGGATTAGATACACAGCTAAGCAGTCAGTATCACACAGGAGAGGATTGGACACATGGCTCAGCAGTCAGTATCACATAGGATTAGATACACGGCTCAGCAGTCAGTATCACACAGAATAGGATTAGATACAGGGCTCAGCAGACAGTATCACACAGGATAGGATTAGATACACAGCTCAGCACACAGTATCACACAGAATAGTATTAGATACATGGCTCAGCAAACAGTATCACACAGAATAGGAATAGATACATGGCTCAGCAGTCAGTATCACACAGGATAGGATTAGATACACGGCACAGCAGTCAGTATCACACAGGATAGATTAGATACACGGCTCAGGAGTCAGTATCACACAGGATAGGGTTAGATACATGGCTCAGGAGACGGTATCACACAGGATAGGATTAGATACACAGCTCAGCAGTCAGTATCACACAGAATAGGAATAGATACACGGCTCAGAAGTCAGTATCACACAGGATAGGAATAGATACATGGCTCAGCAGACAGTATCACACAGGATAGGATTAGATACACAGCTCAGCAGACAGTATCACACAGGATAGTAATAGATACACGGCTCAGCACACAGTATCACACAGAATAGTATTAGATACATGGCTCAGCAGACAGTATCACACAGAATAGGAATAGATACACGGCTCAGCAGACGGTATCACACAGGATAGGATTAGATACACGGCTCAGCAGTCAGTGTCACACAGGACAGGATTAGATACACGGCTGAGCAGTCAGTAACACACATGATAGGGTTAGATACACAGCTCAGCAGAAAGTATCACACAGTAGAGGATTAGGTACACAGCTCAGCAGACATTATCACACAGGATAGGGTTAGATACACAGCTCAGAAACAGTATGTGCCAAAGGAGAGGACATTTTCATTCCAAGAATTCCACTCAGTCCATCTGATTTGTTTTTTTATTTTAAACGCCTCCAGTTTCCAGTTCAACTGCTATTTGCAATGTCCATTAACAATGCTCAGGGACAGTCCTTGAAAGTAGTAGGGATCGATTTGCAATCTCCATGCCTTTCTCATGGTCAACTTTACCTGGTCTGTTCAAGAGTTGGAACTGCCAAAAATCTGTTCATCTTTGCACTGAAATGAAAAACCAAAAATCTTGAATGAGTTGAAAATAAAATACTATCAATACTTGGGTAATCGTTTAGTTAATTTGTGTTGCAAATCTGTAGTGTTGAATGTATGATGTGAAATGTTATTATGTGGAATATAATCATTATAATTTGTTATAACTAACCACAGTTGGTTACTATGCCCAGGCAACGCTGGGCTCTTCAGCTAGTCCTGGTATATATCTCCTTTGCTGTGCTCCTGGGATTTGTCCTGATTTTCCCATTCTTTGACCTCGGCTTGACATTTGACTTACCGCTTGTTTCACAATTTTTTCCTTGACAATACTTCCTGGTTCTTACCCGGATCCAACTATTCTTCCTAGCTTATACCATTGTACAGCAGCTAACTCTTGCACAGCTCAGTGACCCCTGTGTATGTCCAGATTTCTGTACAGGAGTTAAAGAGTGAAGGCCAGGGCAACCCCTGGGTTTTGGAGTAGCTATTACCAAGTCTGTTGGTAATAATTTTGGAGCTGCCAAGTGACCACAAACAGTGGTCTTGTGATATTGGCAGAAAGCTGCTAATTAGTGATGGGGGTGAGGGTCCACAGAAGGACTACTTGGCACAAGACAACTAATCCTCTAGTGATAATCTGCTGATAAAACACTGATTTCATTTAAACTACAACAAGAAGCCAAGTAAATGACACCACTGGAATCAGGGGCTCTGCCTCTACATCATGCTGCTCTCAGATTCAAAGTAAAAACCTGCTGACAGATTACTGTATAAAAGATGTGTGCTTCTTAATGATTCAGGTGCCTTTGACTCAAACACGCACCCTCATGAAGATCAGTGTGAACAACACCAGTTTTGATAAATTGGAGCCACATTTTTCAAGGAAAAGATTAATTTTAGTGTAGGAGCACATGGAATAAAATGCGATGCCGTGCTGCTTCCAGGCCTGATCAAAACCCTGCAGAACTGATTCGAAGGAGATAAGTCGCAGGAGGGACGGTGTCACGATAATGTATAAAACATCATGTATGATTTTCCCTATTATCACACCTTCTGGAACATTCCAGAATCTTCTATTCACATACTGAACTCTGCTATACCAGTAGTAAGGGTGACCCCCCTCGCAGCCCCTTGCTCCAGGGGAAATGTCTTCACTGCAGCTTTGTGTTCTCCTAGCCTGCATGTAATTCAATCCTTCCTCTCCTCACTCCTTCTTCTTCTCCCCCTCCCGAAGGAATGTTAATTAGCCAAGAGAGAGCTTTCTTTGTCTTTCCCCCATGTGCTGGCTTTTCTCATAGCCTATAATTAGAATCTACTTGTTTGGTCATAGAGCGACATGAGTTTATTATAGATGTATGAAAATGACATATCTAGGATGGGCATAGACGAAGCATCGTATATCCCTTGTTTTTCATGGTTCCAGTGCCAACAGAACCAGAAAAATGGATATCTCTTGAACAGAGGTAAATAGCCAGTCCAAGTTTGAACTCATTAGAAAGCTAATTTCAAAATAAGATGAATGATGGTTTGGCCGATATTCTGCTAAGTTCCCAAGCTCAGCTATGATCGTTATAAGTTTTCAGAACCAAATCTGTAACTCTGAGAAAAGGGGAGGGCGGTAGTAACTCAGCCCCTTTTGTGATGTCACAAGCCCAGAAGCATAAGTTACTGCACTCAGGCCAGCCTTCATTCTTGCCTGGGAAGCTGCTGCAACCACACCTTCTGATGCATTGTGATGTCTGGCCCCTCCCACCAGCATGGTTGCCTGAGATGATCTAAGTAACATGTGAGTGTTCATTTCTGTTTTAATTCCCCTTTTATTTTTAATCGTTTTGTACATATTTTTATTATCTCATATTGTAAAATCTTTTTATACCCTCTGTAAACACTGCCTATCCTTTTGAAGTAAAATATAAGATTACTAGTTCATCACCATGTTCTGTGCTGAATCTTCACATGTCTAAAAGTTAATTGCGCTACTAATTTGGGTTGCCTTCAGACCCTCTTTATTAATTTAAATATTAATATAGAAATCGGAGCTGGTGGCAGCGAAGTGTGCTCTGGGTTTGGTGGGTAGCGCTGGCAGTGATGGAACGGGTTTTATAAGCTGATTGTGTGGCTGTGGCCAGAGCATTTATAATTCCCTGACTGAAGCGTGCCTAATAGCCAATGCACAACAAGTGGCCAGTCCCGTGACTAATTATCCTAGGTGCAGTTTCCTGACTGACCTGAGGGTAAAGGGGGCGCTGGAGAGCTGCAAGTTCCAAAGCGGAGCCGAAAAAGTGGGATATACATAAATCCCGGCAGTTTGTAACTCATGGTTGGCAGCAGTGGGATACCTTAAATAAGCCCCCCTGCAGTAAATTGATAGGTCAAGACTAGCTTGCTGTTTTTCATCAAACTGTGGCAGTGGTGAGATAACTAAGATAAGCCCCCTGCACATGTGATAACCCTGTGCGGCCAAAGGTCAACACCCCCCTTTTCGTGACAGACGGAATTAGCCAGGGCGCCGGTTCAGGTGACGGTGATGAAGCCAGCCTTGGATACAGAAGGCCAATGCGCCAAAAGGAGAGAAGATTTGGAGCCAAGAGAAGTGATAGTTGCTCCTGCTGCAGCTCCAGCAGCCATGGCAGTTGATCACAGCCGTGTGTACCAGCAAAGTCCAGACTCAGACGACGACGCTCAAGCACTGAAGACCAGACCTACGTCAGTCAAGGTCCAGATTTCAAACATCAAGCACCGAAGACCTGAACAAAGCCGGTCAAGGCTCCTGACCCACATGTGGCTGGTCAACAGCCAAGGACCAGCCCCTATTGATACGGACCAGGGAGACATTCATTGGCAGTCAAGTAAGATTGAAGATCTGGAGTTGGTAATGTATGAGGAAAAATACGACATAATAGGAATAACTGAGACATGGTTAGACGACAGCTATGACTGGGCGGCTAACTTGCAAGGATATGATTTGTTTAGGAGGGATCGTAAAAAAAGGAAAGGGGGTGGAGTCTGTCTATATATATAAAGTCCACTTTAAAGCCCACACTAAGAGAAGATATACAAGAGGGAAATGAAGAGGTGGAGTCTCTATGGGTGGAGATACATGGAGGGAAAAGTAATAAAATCCTCATAGGGGTTTGTTATAAGCCACCAAATATAACAGAAGCCACTGAAAACGTATTATTGAAACAAATAGACAAAGCAGCAAATCACAATGAGGTGATTTTTATGGGGGACTTCAACTACCCCGACATAGACTGGGAAACTGAAACCTGCGCATCTCAGAAAGGAAACCAATTTCTGTCAGTAACCAGGGATAATTATCTGTCACAACTTGTGCAGGGCCCAACTAGAGGGACAGCCCTGGACTTAATTTTAAGCAACAGGCCAGATAGAATAACAGATGTACGAGTCGATGGGCACCTAGGGAACAGTGACCACAATATAATACAATTCCACTTGTCCTTCAGTAAGGTGCCCTGGAAGGAGGTTACAAAAACGCTGAATCTCAGGAAAGCAAAGTTTGATCAGTTTAGAGAGGACCTTCGCCGAATTGATTGGGACAATGTCCTCAAAAATAGGAGCACAGAAAATAAATGGGAAATATTTAAATCAGTTTTACACACCCACTGCGAGCTAGCCATACCGTACAGAAATAAAAGAGCTAAGAACAGGAGAACACCAATGTGGCTAAATAATGATGTAAAAAAGGGCAATAAATAACAAGAACAAGGCATTTAGGAAGCTAAAACAATCATTGGATATCATTTATCTCAACTTCTCTAAAGCATTTGACACTGTCCCACATAAAAGATTGATTGGTAAGTAAGATGAGAAAGCTTGGGCTAGGGGAAAATGTGTGTAGATGGGTAGGTAGCTGGCTTAGTGATAGAAAACAAAGAGTGGTTATTAATGGTGCATACTCAGATTGGGCCAGGGTTACTAGTGGGGTACCACAGGGTTCTGTATTGGGCCCCCTACTATTTAATATATTTATTAAAGATCTAGTGGATGGCTTACACAGTAAAATATCAGTATTTGCAGATGATACAAAACTATGTAATGTAGTTAACACAAAGGAGGACAGTTTGCAACTACAGACAGATTTGAGTAAATTGGAGAACTGAGCTGAAAAATGGCAAATGAGGTTTAACACAGATAAGTGTAAGGTTATGCACATGGGAAGGAGAAACAGATGCTACAATTACTTACTAAATGGGAAACTGCTGGGGAAATCAGACATGGAAAAAGACTTAGGCATCTTAGTCAATAAGATGCTAAATTGGAGTGCCTAGTGTCAGGCAGCTGTCACCAAAGCAAATATGGTCATGGGATGCATTAGAAGAGGTCTGGGGACACGAGATGAAAACAAAATTCTCCCTCTGTACAAATCACTCGTCAGACCACACTTGGAGTATTGTGTGCAATTTTGGACGCCGGTGCTCAAGAAAGACATTACTGAACTTGAAAGGGTTCAAAGGCGGGCTACTAAAATGATAAATGGAGTTGGCTCACTACAATACCCTGAAAGGTTATCAAAATTAGGTCTATTTACTCTAGAAAAGAGAAGACTTAGGGGAGACTTAATATATATGTACAAGTATATCAGAGGGCAATACAGAGATCTCTCCAATGAACTGTTTGTACCAAGGACTGTGACAAGAACAAGGGGGCATTCTCTTCGTTTGGAGGAAAGACAATTTCTGCACCAGCATAGAAGAGGGATCTTCACGGTAAGAGCAGTGAGGCTCTGGAATTCTCTTCCTGAGGAAGTGGTGATGGCCAACTCACTGAATGAATTTAAGAAAGGAATGGATGCTTTTCTTGTGAGTAACAGTATAGAAGGTTACTAATAACAGAATATTATAGGTAGATGGTTGACCCAGCTTAGGGGAAGGAATTTTTTTCCCTATGGAGAAAATTGGCTTCTACTCTGTGGGTTTTTTGCCTTCCCCAGGATCAACAATGCAGAACAGCTGCACTAAAAATAGGCTAAACTAGACGGACATAAGGTCTTCCTTCAGCCTTCAAAACTATGTTACTATGTTATGTTACCAAAGAGCCCCTGAGGACATCCAGCCAGAGATCCGAGCCTGGGCTGGTGATCAGAAGCAACCTGTGAGATGGGCTGTCACTTTCGGCAGAGACTTGCGTTACTGGGCATGGACAGAGGGAGGACTGCAGGCCAGACGGAGTCCAGCTGATGCTAGAGTGGTCCAGAGAAAGCTAATAGACTTTGTCAGGAAAGTGTGAGACTAAAGAAACGGAGCAGAGGCCCCTGTCAGGGCCCGGATAGTTGTAGAGGTGCCTTAGTGACTGTTCCCACCAATACAGCGCTTGTCACCTCCATGCCAGACAGATGACCTATAAATCCTGATCTGCCATTGAAGACATATTTCATGTTGTGCATTAACTAATCTATATATAATTAAATGTGAATAGTATTGCGAAAGCTTTACTCATGTGAATTAATTGTGAAAATAATCTTTTTTGTATTAACCCTGTTAAGTAAAGTAGCAGCAGATTGTTGATACCTGCCTGCTATATCCGCTGTTACATTCAGACTGCCCTTTTACATTTGGCATAGTCGGCAGAATGCAACATTCGAGTGTGGAAATGGGAGATCAGGTTGAAACAGGGTCCACTAGGGGAAGTTTTCCCTTAGGGGCCCATGCACAGTAACCTCCCAAAGTTCAGGGGAATAATTTGCAGAGACTGCGGAGCATGTTGTGTATGTATCCCATGGCCCCATTCGTACAGGCAGAGCTAGCCTTACTCTCAATGGAGAGGCACGACAGACAGTTATGTCAAAAGATCATGATACTGTAGAGAAGGTGAAGATGTTAGAGGACATGCACAGTGCCACTACTGACCTTGGCAATTTACGAATGCACCTATTCTGACACGTCCAAGGGGAGGGTGAAACTGTAGCACAGTATGTGAAGGCCCTGCAGGAATTGACAGCCCATGTTGCCAGACAAAGTGCTGCAGGACCAATTAGTTGCCGGCCTGAGGATCCCTAATCTCAACATGAGTTTTCTGGAGGTCGGGGCTGAGGATCGAGTCCGTGGAAATGAAACACCTGCCTTAACAAGCGTAGCCCAAACCTATCAAGTGGCCGCACCTTCGGAGTCAGCTAACAGGGAGCCCAACTGGGCCCGAGAATTAGGTCAAGAGATCAGGGACATCCGAGGGGAACTGCACAGTGTCAATAGATCTTGTGACCCCTCCTCAATACGGTACAGAGGGAGACATGATGGGAAATAACCTCCCCCATCTGGCCCATTATCTCAAGTTTGTCGCTTTTCGGGCGAACACATAGTAGAGTATTGGACCTGCGGCAGAAGGAGACACATATCACAAGATTGCCCAAGCCGTGGCCCTGGAGGCAGAAGTCATCAGTTAAACTAATGCACCCCACGGTTGAGGGGCTTAGTACCCTGAAGGAAGGGGAGGAAGACTCCAAGGATAATGTTTCTGAAAGGCCTATCACCTGGGCTGAATTTGATGGGGAGCTCATCAGATGCTTGATGGACATGGGGTCACAGGTAACCACGATGACAGAAGACTACTTTCGAATTCACTTTGCTGACGCAGGTGGGTCTATGAAGGGGCCGAATATTAGACTGGCTGACAACCAATTGCCCATCCCAATGGCCAGGGTGGTGTGAATAACCATTCGGAGGTGCGAAAAAGAGTTGTGATGAAAAGGGATTGTGACCCTGGGGATGAATGTCCTAAAGGAGGTGGGAGAGTTTCTGGCTGACAGATGACAAGGGAGTGACTGGAATCACATGACTAGATACCATGCCAGTCAAAGAGTGTTCCAATAACTCATCTGACTAAGTCAGGTTCAGAAATTACATAACACCTTCCAGCTCCTCGGCAAAGTACAGTAGTCATACTCTCAGAAGCTACAATGACCATGCCTGCCGGACAGAGTATGCTCACCATGCCAGTCTAGGCCTGTGTGTCAGTAGAATGGGTAGAGGTACAGATTGAGCTCATAGAAGTAGATGAGACAGTTCCTGGACTTTTAGTCAGTCGCACTCTGGCCACAGTGCGACAGGAGTGTGTGCCTGTACGCTGTATCAACTTTAGCAGAACAAACTTGCAGTTAACCCCCTGAAAAGAGATTGCTCAGGTGCATGTAATGTCAGAAGCCCTCACCAAGCATGATGCCATCTAGTTGACACCAGTTATGGGAGACCCATGAACTCTGTCAGTCTCCTTCACTGAGAAAGAAAATTAAGGGGTAAAAAAAAGGCTGGTGCAAATGGACGCTGATCTCACAGAGTTTTCCCCTTGACAAATGGGGCAAATAGAAATCTTGTTGCAGTGCTACCAAAGAGTAGCCAGTCATGAGGATGACTTTGGATGCACTGAGGCAATTCAGCATGAAATCCCCATGGGAACCACTGCTCCCATTAGAGAAAGATATTGTCAGATTTCTCCTCAGATGTACCAAGAGGTGAAAGAGTTATTGTCACATATGCTGTGAAATTAAGTAATCAGGGGGAAAGTCAGAGCCCCTGGGCCACACTTTTTGTGCTGTTCCAGAATAAGGATGGAACCTTGAGGATCTGCATCGACAACCAACAATTGAATGCCTGTCCCGTGCGGGACTCCTACCTCCTGCTAAGGAGTGAAGAGTCCCTGTCCACTCTGGGAAAAGCCTATTACTTTTCTTCCCTAGATTTAGCCAGTGGCTTCCTGCTAAGGACCAACAAAAAACTTTCTTCATCCTTTCCATGGAACTATTCGAATTTACCCGGATGCACTTCAGTCTGACCAATGCCCCTAGGATATTTCAAAGACTAATGGAGAGATGCCTTGGTGACCTGAATTTTGAAGCAACCTTAATTTACTTGGACAACATCGTTATATATTCCTCTACCATTGAAGAGCATCTTAGTCGGTTAGAGCAAGTGCTAGTGCGGCTCCAAAAGCATGGGCTGAAGGTCAAGCCCCGAAAATGATATTTGTTCCAAAGAGAGATCGAGTATCTAGGACACACCATCTCTGGCACAGGGTTTACCCTACCACTGAAAAGGTTGCGGCCGTCCAGAAATGGCCCACTCCTACTAACCTGAGAGAGTTGAAAGTGTTCCTCAGCCTGGCAGGGTATTACCAAAGGTTCATCAAAGGCTTTGTGAAAGTTGTAGCTCCACTCCACAAACTCTTAAGAGGGACGGCAGAAGGGCAAAAACAGAGGACTATCCAATGGGGACTCCGGCAAGAAGAAGCTTTCCATGCTCTGAAGATGGCACTGATCAATGCTCCCATACTGGCCTATGCAGATTTTTCCCAACCCTTCATGTTCTATACGAATGGTAGTCTGTACGGATTAGGTGCAGTGTTGGCTCAAGTTCAGGAACGGAAAGAGAGTGATTGCATACGCCAGCCAGTCGTTAACGGAAATTGAGAAGAACCCTGATAACTATAGCTCGTTCTGTGACCGTTCTGTGCCGGGGAAGAACGGTGCTGGACAAAACAGACAGGTAAGTTGCAATTACCAGCATGTTAGTACTTACAGTAGCTACATTTTTTGTAAAGTCCCAGATAAACCCTTTAAAGTAGTGCACTTTACATAATACACTTTTAATGATGATAAATGTGCCAGCAAAGGATATGTAAAGAAAAGAATCCATGGTATTCATAAGATAAGGGATCTTCTGTAACCAGGTTTTACAGTACCTTCAGATCTGATGTCTTTGAAGTTAGGAATGTTTAGTTCTGTTGGAAAAGTAGGAGATAATTTTCACTTCCAAATATTGAAAAAAGTGGAAAAGAGCCTTAAAAGTATAACTCTGTTGTTGTACAGAAGGCTCTTTTCAGGTCCAAAATTGTGTGCACCCTGAAATCAACAGATATCATTGATTTCCCAAATCTTTGGTTGCTATAACATTTAGTGTACACATATTTAACATGTCTTTGGGATGATTATCAAAGCTATTGCTCAATATCTTTTTATTTGCATTACTTTAGGCATTTTAATAGCTTTTTACCACACACGTGGTTAACCTAAAAGTGAACTTTTCAAATAATTGTTATTATCTGGACATATCCATGGAATGTAATAAATCTGTACAAGTTACTTTATTGACTTTTCCAGACCCGTTTCATTTCTGTAAGAATTTTCTTAATAGCCACTACACATTGATTCACTGATGGTATATTTTTGAGGCTCTGCTTTTATTACACTTGGATGTTGCAAGAAACTGCTAAATGTTTTCTGTAAAAATACATTTAGACGTGGATATAAAACTATTTTTCATACAAATTAGATAAATCAGCTATGGACAGCATTAGGCCGGGATCACACTACCGTGTGTGATGCGAGAAACTCGCATGAGTCTCTCGCATCAGCACCCGGTGCTGCCGCCGGCACTCAGGACCGGAGCTGCGGCTGCATAGAAATACATGCTGCCACAGCTCCGGTCCTGAGTGCCAGCGGCAGCGCCAGTTGTTGATATGAGAGACTCTTACGAGTTTCTCGCATCACACATGGTAGTGTGATCCCGGCCTTAATCAGAGGCTAGCTGTGGGATTGCAGTCAGGTACGCTATGTTTTACTTAGGTACGATGCAGTGTTCAGTGTTTCAGAGAAAGCATCAATTAACCCTCTGTCAGGAACAACTGATTTTACAGGCGCATCTCTTTTAGTTTCATTTCTCCCTCCTCACCAGATTGTCAGGAAATCCCTCACCCCCCAATACCTTCCTGTCTCTTGATACTTTGTGAAACCTGATATCACAGTTGTACTGCAGAGACTCAGGAGAGCAGATATAACTGTGCTGGCTTCTCAGACACATTGTTCCGAAACATGTCACCATATAAGGCTGGTAATTTTTGTTTTTAGTCATCACGATTGTCAATTTAGCTAGCCTCAGATCCCGCTCCGCAGTGTGTTATAATGTACTCACACTGCGGAGCTGGGGCCTCCGCAACACGCAGGCACAATAGCCTGATGTCGGTTCTCGGGCAGCGCGCACTGCGCATGCCCGAGAACTCTTGTCACAGCGCAGGCGCTGGCATACAAACCAGGAGGAGGCGGCGGTGCACAGGGGCATGATGGACGGATGGTTGGCGGTGCCCAGACACAAGACAAGGGGCATGATGGACGGATAGTAGGCGGCTGACACAGGGGGACACACCATACCTATGGGGCGCATTACAGGTATGAGGACCTATTTATAAAAGTCGATATTTCAGCATTACTAGGGGTCAGAAAAAGAAGAGCCACCTTCACAGAATGCAGCTTTAGTGCTTCTGAAGGTGGCTCTTTAACTTAAAAATGCTCTGGGGGGGTGACAGGTTCCCTTTAAAGCACACAGGACCGGTTTTCTCACACAACAGTCTTATTTCGGTTTATTTGACCATCATAAACTGAGCCACGCATAGTCCATTACACTTCATAATTCACGGCTTAACTCACAGTTACTAAACACACCGGACTTCTCACTGTCCAGTTGCCATGGGTGACTACACACCGAACAGTCCAGTAACGTCCATGGAACATAACATGCGCCAACAGTCTATGGAGTTACCTTACAGGAGCTCCTGCTCCACACACTGACTCCTTGTCAGTCCTCACTCCTGGAAAAACTGCCTCACTGGGACCACTGTCCTTGTGACCAGGGCACTCCCGACAGCCCAGACCCCAAGGACGATAGCTTCCCCAATGCAGTGCCGTCAGACTCTGCACATACACATACACGGCCTCTCTATGTGCTCTTCAGGAAGTCCACACTAGGACCTTCCAATGTGGGGAGGAGGACTCCCAGACAGTGAAGGGACAGGTGCCCAGGGGACCGCCATCAGGGTTCCTGAGGGAACGATGCTGGGAGGACAGTAAAAGAAAAGACTTGACTGAAGTTGTCAGGGAAACAGGGGACGGGGCAAGCTTAACAGGAACAGGGGGCGCGCTGAAGTGGCAGTTGAGAGAGAGCCAGACAACAGACAAGAAGTCGGGTGAGACAGAGAGGACCGAGGGAGCGAACGGTGTGTTGTGGAGAGACTGACATGGCCCTGTGAAAGGAAAGCTGCGGACTTACCAACTAGTGACACGTGAGAGCCTTGCACCGGCGGCCGCTTCCCTCATACGGACGCATACAGCCGCCCCCACTGTTTCCCTCCCTGCTGGGTCAAGTCCACGACCTCCACTGACCGCTGCGACTAGAGACCATTCCTTTACAGCGGTCAGGACACTGCCCCCCTGCCTTCTCCCACAGCTGTGGCCCTGTCATCACCGGCCCAGGGGGTGCCACCTCACTACATGCGGCAGTAGGGGCCCCCGTCTGGTTTGCTAAGGGACCCTGAGCAGAGGTTGGTGAACGGTTATATTTAGAGACTGCGTCATGACTCTGCTGTGAGACGAGAGTCACAAGGGGACGCCTGTTGCGCCCATCGGCACAGTTTCTTCAGGGCCTGTTGCGCCCCACCGTCATTGTTTCTTCAGGGCCTGTTGCGCCCCACCGTCATCGTTTTCTTCAGGGCCTGTAGCGCCCCACCATCATTGTTTCTTCAGGGCCTGTTGCGCCCCACCGTCATCGTTTTCTTCAGGGCCTGTAGTGCCCCACCGTCATTGTTTCTTCAGGGCCTGTTGTGCCCCACCATCATCGTTTTCTTCAGGACCTGTTGCGCCCCACCGTCATCATTTTCTTCAGGGCCTGTTGTGCCCCACCGTCATCGTTTCTTCAGGGCCTGTTGCGCCCCACTGTCATCGTTTTCTTCAGGGCCCGCTGCGCCCCAACGTCATCGTTTTCTTCAGGGCCCGTTGCGCCCCACCGTCATCGTTTTCTTCAGGGCCTGTTGCGCCCCACCGTCATCGTTTCTTCAGGGCCTGTTGTGCCCCACCGGTATCGCTTTTTCAAGGGTCTGTTGAGCCCAGTTTCACCCCGGAATATCGAGGCGTCAAGGCAGCCGCATCAGCGATCTCTACGCGGCCACGCCTGTGATCCGGCAGACCCCTGGAAAGATAAGTGTACTATATGAGATAAGGACCCCCCAGTTTGGTCATACGTGGCCTATAGCAACCGGTCAAACCGGGTTAGTCGCATGCACCATAGGAAAAGTGTTGTTAGGGTTGTTGAGTCCCTGCGTGGACTGATTGTTGTTTACATTTGTTGTTAGCTCAATATAGCCCTGCGGCTACAGTTTTATAAAAGTTTATTCCACAAACCACACTCAGTCTCATGTCTCGTCACTGCATCCTGCGAACCTACTAGGACCTTACGCTTGGCGTAGTCGGCAGGATGCAGTCTCCGAGCACAGACAGTGGTGCCCTAGATCAGGGTAGAGCTGTAAACTCTACAAATGAGGAGGGTCCCCGTACCAGCATTTCATTGGGGGCCATGCTGAACAACCTGCCTAGATTTTCCGGCTCCAATACTATGTTATGGAGCTGGACAGAGCGGATGCGGGGGCTCTTCTGGATGCACCCAATGACCCCTGATCTGGAGGCTGAGGTGGCACTCATAGCACTGGATGGGGAGGCACGGAGGTCAGTGATGTTGAAACCTCCGGGGCACCGTAACACTTTTGAAAAAGTGTTACAGATAGTAGAACAGACCCATGGGGACCCTACTGATGTGGGAGAGTTAACAACCCGTTTGTTTAGTCGGATGCAAGTAGAGGGGGAGACGATCACAGAGTATATGAATGTCCTCCATGAATTGCATACGGCTATAGAAAGAAAGGACGGGGTAGGGGCAGGACCTGTTGACATTACCCTACATGATCTACTGGTGACTTGTTTGCGAGATCCATTAGTCAAACAGGCACTGCGGGAACAGATCAGAATGAATCCCTGAATAGATTTTTTAGAGGTGGGAAGTCAGGCACGTGCTCGAGAGCAGGAGCAGGGGATGGCGGTCCCCGTGGGGAAAGTCCGAGGTGTGGAGGCCTCCACGAATGTAGTCGAGGAACCTCAGTGGGTGGAAGAGATGAAGCAAGAGCTGAAAAGTATTAAGGGCGAGTTGGCTGAAATAAAGAGAAGAACCGACTGGACGACGCCCGGGACGACGTCCTGGACGACGTCCGGGACTGGACAACCTAGCTTTAACCCCGGCTACTGGGGATCACGCTCCCCGTGGGGTGGTCAGCCTACACAGGCCCAGTGTTTTGAGTTTGGAGAACCAGGCCACTTTGCCCGAGAGTGTCTGCGGCGTGGGAGATACCCACCCCGGCGGCCATTAAACTAAAGGGCTCTGGGCTGGGGGGAGGCTGCTCCGAGCCGAAAACCACAACTAGGGGTGGTGGAAGTCCCGAAGATTTGGTAGCAAAATGTCCGGTGGTTTGGGCAGAAGTGGAGGGCCGGGCCGTCCGGTGCCTGGTGGACAGTAACCACTATGCCTGCAACGTACTTTCAACACAACTTCCTGGAAGCAGCCAGGCCTCAGTGGGGGCCCATGATCAGACTAGTAGCTGCCAACCAACTGCCGGTCCCAGTTGCCGGGGTGGTGTGGGTGCAAGTGACGCTGTGCGGTAAATCCCTTGGTCGCAGAGGGGTGGTACTGACTCAAGGAGAAGCTGATAAGCAACACCCCGTCACCCTAGGCATGAATGTTCTACGAGAGTTCGGCAACCTACTGCTCAATGACCCTACACAGAGGATTCTGAAGCAGTGGGGTTCTCGCACAGCCCAGGGACAGGTATTCCAGCAGCTGGTGCGGGGAGCACGGGTACATTAGGACCTCCAGGAAGGCGAGGCTCTGGGTAAGGTCATCACACCAGTGACTCCCCTGTTTGTGTTACCTCCTGGACAGACTGTGGTGGCCCTGCCCATTCGAGCCCCGATACCCTTGGAGGGTGTGGAGGTGCAGGTGGAGCCGTGTCACTCAGAGCGCTTGCCGCCTGGCATACTGGTGGCCCGTTCCCTGGCTACTGTGCAAAAAGGAGCCGTCCTGGTGCGCTGCGTTAACCTTGAAGACCGAGACACCATTCTGAAAGCACGGACTGTACTGGCCAAACTAGAAAGGCCTTTAGAAGAAGTGCTGCCAGTCCCTGCGGTTCAATTACGAGTACACCCCGAGTATCCTTGGGAAGTAACAATACGAACCTTACAGGCCCACGAAGCCTCGGCACAAGAGAAGGGCCGAAATATTTTGGAGCAGATGCGGGCTGAGCTTTCTGGATTAACAGCAGCCCAGCTTTCACAGATAAAAGCATTGTTGGGACAGTACCATGAAGTATTTGCTAGTCATGAGGACGATTTTGGGTGTACCACCGCCATCGCTCATGAAATCCCCACAGCAGGAGCGGCCCCTATCCGGGAACGATATCGACAGATTCCACCACAACTCTATCAAGAGGTGAAAACTTTGCTGTCCCAAATGCTGCGAAAAGGTGTGATACGGGAAAGTCAAAGCCCCTGGGTGGCCCCAATCGTGTTGGTCCGGAAGAAAGAAGGGATACTACGATTCTGTGTGGATTATCATAAACCGAATGCTTGCACTATTAAAGACTCATACCCACTGCCCCTCATAGAAGAATCCCTGTCCGCCTTGGGGAAGGCAACATATTTTTTGACCCTGGACTTGGCCAGTGGGTACTGGCAGGTGCCCATGTCAGAGGAAGATAGAGCCAAGACGGCGTTCATATTGCCCTATGGGACTGTTTGAGTTTAATCGGATGCCGTTTGGGCTGGCCAATGCCCCCAGGACCTTTCAGCGATTGATGGAACGGTGTCTGGGAGATCTCAATTTTGAGGCTACGTTGATCTATCTGGACGACATCATCGTCTATGCCGCCACCTTTGAGGATCACCTGAAGCGGTTGGGACAGGTACTCAGCCGGTTGCAAAAGTACGGGTTGAAGGTGAAGCCTCAGAAATGCCACCTATTTCGCTCTCAGATTAAGTATCTGGGTCATGTCATTATGGCGGAGGGTGTGAGGCCATCCCGGGAGACGGTGGCTGCTATCCAGGAATGGCCTACCCCCGAGACGGTGAAAGATGTGCGGGCTTTTCTGGGGTTAGCCGGATATTACCGTCACTTCGTAAAGAATTTTTCATGTCGAGCTCGAGCCCTGCACGACCTGCTGAAGGGGGCTCCCGCTGGGGCCAATGGGCGAAAAATCCAGTGGCAACACCCTCAGGAAGAGGCCTTCCGAGACCTCAAGGCTGCGCTCTCGGATGCCCCAGTGTTGGCTTATGCGGATTTCTCTCAACCGTTCATCTTGCACACTGACGGGAGTCTTCACGGGCTGGGGGCTGTGTTGTCACAGGTTCAGGATGGCCGGGAGAGAGTGATCGCATATGGAAGTCGCTCACTCCATGACTCCGAGCGTAACTCTGACAATTACAGCTCTTTTAAGCTCGAGCTCCTCGCAGTGGTGTGGGCTATGACGGAGAGATTCGCAGAGTACCTAGCGGGCTCCGAGGTGGTAGTGCGAACTGACAACAACCCGCTGGCTCATTTGGAAAACGCCAAATTGGGGGCTCTGGAACAACGATGGGTGGTCCTGATGGCGAAGTACAATTATAAGATTATCTACAAAAGAGGGGCCAAGAATATCCATGCAGACGCCCTCTCCAGGATTCGACATACAACTCCAGGGCAGAATCGAGACTTAGATTCGCAAGGAGAGGAAATACCGTTCGCTCTCACTGCTACCATGCTCACAACCGACAATAAAAAGATATCTTCCTCTGAGACCCCAAGGGGCATACTGGAACAATCCCGGGATAAGTGGATACAACAGCAACAAGAAGATGAAGAGGTTGGCCTTCTCAGGACATGGGTCGCTGCTCGGCAATTACCCACTGACTCTCAACGGCAAAATTTGACCCAAGACCTGTTGCTTATGCTGCGACAATGGGAGAGGTTGGTTATCCGAAAGGAATTATTGTATCGTAAAATAACATCACAAACAGCCTCAATGACGGTTTGGCAGGTGGTTACGCCAGGAGCCCAACTTCACGTACTGGCTCGTGAGGCTCACGAAAAAGAGGCCAATTTCGGAACAAAAAAAACTTTGCAATGGCTGCAACAGAAAGCTTACCACCCGCGCTTGCCGGCTGTTGTGGATGAAATTTGCCGGACCTGCCGCTTGTGTGAACTAGCCAAACCACCCGCTCAGCGAGCCGCAACACAGACTATTGTGACCTCAGCCCCCCTTGAGCTCCTGACGGTGGATTATCTGACCATTGGACCCGCATTTCAGGGATACAAACACTGTCTCATTATGGTAGATCATTTCACCAAGTTCGCTGTGGTCACTCCCACTGGGGATCAGACCGCAGAGTCAGCTGCCTCCGCAATTTGTAGAAACTTTATACAAGTATACGGCTGTCCTCAACGAATACATTCTGATCAGGGAGCATGTTTTTTGGGAAAAGTCATGGAAGAATTACATCACCTCTATGGAATTGACAAGTCCCGGACCACACCGTAACACCCGCAAGGGAATGGGGCTTGTGAATGATTTAATCAGACATTGATTCAAATGTTGCGCACTCTGGAGAGTGACAAGAAGGCCCGTTGGCCCGAATATGTTTCCGAATTAGTTTGGATCTATAACAATAGGGTACATCAAGTGTCTGGCTATACCCCCTATTCCCTGTTGTTTGGGCGAGAAGGTAAAGGGATCACGGAGGTGGAGTTAGACCCCGAAGAGCCTCAGCCCTGGACTGGAGTGTCGTCTTGGGTCCGAAATCATCTCCATCGGCTGCAAACTCTTCACCGGATTGTACACACCAAGCTCCGAGACTGGGAGCACCCAGGGAAGAATGCAACTCCGCCTCCTCACCTCCAAAGCGGGGACCGGGTGCTTGTACTAGATCAACGCCCCAGAACAAACTGGAGCCGCGTTGGGAAGAAAGTCCTTATCGGGTCTTATGCCGTATCCATCCTGACGGACCAGTGTACGAAAATTGACCTGAAGAGGATGAAACACTGCCCACTCGTGTTGTGTATCGTAATATGTTACGCCCATGTACTTCCTCCGACCCGAAGCAACCGCAGCCTATCCCATCGACATCTGAACCGTCTTCCGTATGTTGGGACCCGGATGACGACGAAGATGGTCTCCCAGGACCCGGAGGCCCTCCACTCAGTAATGAATTATCTGACACAATTAGCCCGCCTGCACCAATCAGCCCACCGATGTCCACCACCCCAGACGACTCTACCCCAGTTGAACTTAGACGCTCCGAGCGGTCAACAGCCGGCAAACCCCCTGAACGATATGAGCAAGATCAATTCATATGGCAACGAACATTGAAACCCCAGCAGACCGAACTCAATAGACTAAAGCCCTCCCCTGAGGACTGGCGAGCTTACAGGGTGGGAGAGTGTGGGGAGGAGGACTCCCAGACAGTGAAGGGACAGGTGCCAGGGGACCGCCATCAGGGTTCCTGAGGGAACGATGCTGGGAGGACAGTAAAAGAAAAGACTTGACTGAAGTTATCAGGGAAACAGGGGGCAGGGCAAGCTTAACAGGAGCTGGGGGCGCGCTGAAGTGGCAGTTGAGAGAGAGCCAGACAACAGACAAGAAGTCGGGTGAAACAGAGAGGACCGAGGGAGCGAACGGTGTGTTGTGGAGAAAGGAAAGCTGCGGACTTACAGACTAGTGACACGTGAGAGCCTTGTACCGGCGGCCGCTCCCCTCATACGGACGCATACAGTCGCCCCCGCTGTTTCCCTCCCTGCTGTGTCAAGTCCATGACCTCCACTGACCGCTGCGACTAGAGACCATTCCTTTACAGCGGTCAGGACACTGCCCCATGCCTTCTCCCACAGCTGCAACCCTGTCATCACCGGCCCCAGAGGGCACCACCTCACTACAGGCGGCAGTAGGGGCCCCCGTCCGGTTTGCTAAGGGACCCTGAGGGGGACCCTAAGGGACCCTGAGCAGAGGTTGGTGAACGGTTATATTTAGAGACTGCGTCATGACTCTGCTGTGAGACGAGAGTCGCAAGGGGACACCTGTTGCGCCCATCGGCACTGTTCCTTCAGGGCCTGTTGCGCCCCACCGTCATTGTTTCTTCGGGGCCAGTTGCGTCCCACCGTCATCGTTTTCTTCAGGGCCTGTTGCACAACCCGTCATTGTTTCTTCAGGGCCTGTTGCACCCCACCGTCATCGTTTTCTTCAGGGCCTGTTGCGCCCCACCGTCATCGTTTCTTCAGGGTCTGTTGCGCCCCACCTTCATCGTTTCTTCAGGGCCTACTGCGCCCCACCGTCATTGTTTTCTTCAGGACCCGTTGCGCCCCACCGTCATCGTTTTCTTCAGGGCCTGTTGCGCCCCACCATCATCATTTTCTTCAGGGCCTGTTGCGCCCCACCGTCATCGTTTCTTCAGGGCCTGTTGCGCCCCACCGGCATCGCTTTTTCAAGGGTCTGTCGAACCCAGTTTCACCCCGGAATATCGAGGCGTCAAGGCAGCCGCATCAGCGATCTCTACGCTGCCACGCCTGTGATCCGGACAGACCCCTGGAAAGATAAGTGTACTATATGAGATAAGGACCCCCCCAGTTTGGTCATACGTTGCCTATAGCAACCGGTCAAACCGGGTTAGTCGCATGCACCATAGGAAAAGTGTTGTTAGGGTTGTTGAGTCCCTGCGTGGACTGATTGTTGTTTACATTTGTTGTTAGCTCAATATAGCCCCGCGGCTACAGTTTTATAAAAGTTTATTCCACAAACCACACTCAGTCTCGTGTCTCGTCACTGCATCCTGCGAACCTGCTAGGACCTTACACCACCACACAGGCCTGTCCTGTCTCACAGGACCTTAAAACACAGACCATTCAAGTCCATACACTCTCCCCCATGTGACCCAACCATGGTCACATTATGTAGCTGTAGCTATGATGATGATGCATTCAATCCTGGGTCTGAAGCAAAAAAAAAATGGAAATAATTACATTTTATAAAGCAACCAAAGGGGGTGTTGATACAGCTGATCAGATGTGCTCAGCTTTCAGCATCAGCAGAAATTTCAGGCGCTGGCCAATGGACATATGGGTCGCTCTCCCAGGGCTGCGGGGTACTCGGTACCAGGCCGGTATCAGTGGGATGTGTCACAGCAGCGGTGACCCGGACCGTGGCCCTGGGCGCCCAAGTAATAGGGGAAGATGTGAATGGTGGAATGTAGTTAGATGAATAGTTTGTGACACCACCTGTGGTGTTCGGCAAGGGAGGTGTTAAGCCGACGTTGCAGACAGATCCTCCGGGACAGATGGTGTGGGGCAGCAATGATGTTATAGCCCTCCACAGGCAGGGCTGTTGTCCCAGGGCCGTGTAGATGTGGAGACACTTAGATGGTGTAGTGTTTGGCGCAGGGGATGTAGCAGTGCCAGGCGGACGGACGCAGGAAGGAATGGAGGACACCAGGGCATGTAGTTCCAAAGCTTTACTCACAGTCTGTAGGGCCCGCTTCTGTGCCGTGTCCTCCGGGTCAGGGACTCAGTCAACCCCCAAGCAAGATGGAATGCTCCCTTCCACGCTCTGCCAACTTATGTGCCTTTCATGAATGTCTCCTCTGTAGCACCTTTAAGTGTGAAGATCTCCAAGTACTTAGTTACACTGGAGTTCCTCCTGACAGATGTTCCCAAGAACTCTACTTGTACGGCAGACAGCTGTAGCCTGCTTTGGGGACTCTCTACTCCTAAGTCCCGGCTCTCTATCCATGTTGCTGTTGTGCCCACAAGTCTTAGATGGGAGTAGTGCATTTACAGCCCACTACTCCACCGGTGTCTGCTGCAGAACCATTAGTATCCATACAACCTCGGGGACCGGGCCCCTGCCTTGCGCTTAGAAATTCTAGGCAGCGTTCTTCCTCTAACCCACGTCCTCTGTGTTCCCTTTTACTCCTTCGTTCCGTACTTGTCTTTCTCTCCTATGGAAGCTCAGGCTTCAGTTCAATGTCTTTCTCCTTCTTTCCTTTCCCGTGCCAGCTGGCTCAGATCACTGAGGCAGCTGCAGCACTCCTTCCTCCATCCCTCTTCCAGCGATCCCCACTCTTCTCCGAGTGGCTTCCCCTCTCAGACTCCCCTTCTGACTGACTGACCTGTAATCCTAAACCATCCTGCTCTTTTATGTGTTCTCAACTCTACCCACCTCCCATCACGTTTAGTGTTCCAAGCAGGGAACCACCAAAGGTACTCTGCTTCTCTCTAAGCAAGGAGCCGCAATATGGTTTTGCTGAACTACTCTATTGCGTGGGGTGCGAGTGTTGGAGCGAGGTCAGGAGCCTCCAACCTACCAGGATGGTGGTGCACCACAACTTAGGAGAAGGTGCAGTACCTCTGTGGCGACTGAGCCTCAGGGGCGCCACATACCCCCCCCGTTAAACACAGCACATCCGCGGGCTGCAAGTTAAACAAAGTTGACAACACAGGAACATACAAATTTTTTGCAGTGCTGAATAAACTTTTCTTATACTAAACTTCCCAATGTGAGAGGCACTCATCCTTGAACGTTACCAACAATTCTTAATTAACTATCTAAAATCCTAAGTCAAAGTGCAATTTTCCATACAATACTTAATTCACAGTGCTATTGTCTGTTACTCACTACCACTTCAGTATTCTTCATCTTTCCATCTCTAGTGCACATTTTCTACTTTCTTTCAACTCTGAGCGACAACCGTGGTACATCTACATTTTCAATTCTTTATTCCAATCTCTCTGTCCAAATCTCATCTCTTTATTTAAAACATTCTTAATTCTATATAAAAGCCATTTCCTAGTTACCAATACTCTCAAAAGACACATCATTATCAAATACTTCACATTAAAACTTTCAACAATTCTTGTAAGTGCTGGACACCGCTCCCAGCCGGGATATCTTGCAGTGTCCTTTGATTGGAGTCATGCGCCAAATGAGGTAGACGTTATCTTCGCAAAGTGTCCTATGTAAAACCAAGAGAGGGCACCTAAAGAGGTGCAAACTATTTACAAACACAGTTCTGGACCATTCAGCGTTCATGATCTCCTTAGTTCAATGGGAAGGCTGCCAATAAAACAGGGCAACACTGGGAAAACAAGACTAAAACATAATGGAAAAACAAAGCACAACTGTGCAAATACCCTTCTGGGTAACGAGAGTTAGTTTACTGCAGGCTATTAGTGATGGTCCCCTCCTGGGGTTCTGGAAGCTGGTGACTGGGAACCGCTACCAGATGTGATAAACGCATTAGCAGACCTAAGGTACTCCTCTTCCAGTTGGGTGAAGCTTGCGGCTTTCTTTGCTTTTGGCACACCTTGTTATATGAGGGCAGTAGGTGGTTTCTGCCTGCAGGTCTGGATGAGATCCTCCGGGACTCGCCTAATGTTCATTGCGTACCAGCCTCTTAGACATTCGTGTCTGGTAAATGTTACGTGATCTCCTGGGCTCACGTCCTGGCAGGGTGCCCTTTTCTCAAGTGTGGCTCTACATCCCTCCGGTTGAAAAACAGATTGGAGATTCAGCTAGGGTCATGGATAAAGCCGAACCCCCTCTCGTGATTCACGTTCAGGACGTGGCCCCAACCTGCTGCATCTCTAGGACCATAATGACCGGCACAGACCCGCTCCTTCCAGCCCAAATCTGGGCCTAGTACCGCTTGCCGGCCCTGCTCCCTCTCACGGTGTTCAGCTGCCAGTTGCCGGATGGTAGCTTGACAACTAGCCCAGTTCTCATCATCCTCCCGCTCCTCCCGGAACCAATCCAGGCTGGTTTGGTACTGCGGTGCCACCTCCAGGGGTTCCGGTGTTCCCCCCGGGGACTGGTATCCCGGTCCCAGACCAGATCTAGCCAGCCGCTGTGACCGTGGTACACCCCAGGGCCTTCCCAGGTGTCGGGGCATCGGACGTACCTGGTGCCTCCTGGCAGTGTGGTCTCTGCTCCGGTGCCGGTGAAAGCGGGCCGGTGACAGCGGGTGGTGGTTCCGGGTCCGCGGGGGCCTCCAGTGGGACCTGCGCCGTCGCGTCAGGTCCAGGCGGGAGCTCCTCTTACTCTGCTCCGGCCTCCTTTGCCTCGTACAAGTCTTCCTGTGGCGGCAGCAAGGGGGCTTTGGATGCTGCCGGTGGTGTGATGGCGGCGGCAGGCTCCACAGAATCTGCCTGGGGAAGCTCCGGTGCAGCAGCGGCGGTTACCGCCGGTGTAGGCCCCTCCCGGGCATGCTGCCAGTTCAGCCTCCACGAGGCCTCCTGTCGCAGTTGCAAGCTGCGCGTCAGCTGGGCAATTTCGTCCTCCAGCTGCTGGCGGTTCATCTCAGCTACTGGGTCGGAGCTTTCAGCCATGACGCCAGGGCGATCCACTTCCCCCCGCTCCGCAGGCCTCCTTCCATCTCTCTCCAAGATGGCGTTCTGGCGTTCTTCTCCCTCCTCTCTCGGCCCCTTTCCCGCCACTGGCTTCTGCCCCTCCTTCTTGGGGCGGCGTCTTCTTCCAGCGCCTCCATACCAAGCCAGTATACGAACCCCTCGGGGGGTGGGCCATGTTGCTGTCAAATAGTAATTCAGGCAAGGGAGGCCCAAGACTGTTCACGGTCTTTTCCTAGGACCTCCCATCTCATCACGCCCTTCTTCTCCACGCCAAAGGCCATTTTTGATGTTCATTTTACAGTCTATTAAATTGGGTCTTCTGCACATTCTCAAAAGTTTTAAGTCCAACAAATCTTAGGCACACAGAACCCGATGGCATCGGGTCTCATCATCCTGTTCGTGACGCCAAGTTGGGTCGCCCTCCCTGGGCTGCGGGGTACTCGGTACCGGGCCGGTATCAGAGGGATGTGTCACAGCAGCGGTGACCTGCACCATGGCCCTGGGCACCCAAGTAATAGGGGAAGATGTGAATGGTGGAATGTAGTTAGATGAATAGTTTGTGACGCCACCTGTGGTGTTCCTCAAGGGAGATGTTAAGCCGACGCTGCAGACAGAAAACCATGCGGTTTTCAGGAGATCTGATAAAGGAGGAAATTTGGTTCTTTTGGATAAGACTTACTATATACAAGATGCCCTAAATCACTTGAATGATAGTAATACCTACTGTATGCTAAATGACAACCCTTTGCATAAATATAAGGACAAATTAAGATCTCTTTTAAGAAAGTATGTTCAATTGGGGATATTATCAAAAAAGAGAGCAGAAAAACTCTTTCCAGAATACCCAGAAATTCCCTATCGGTATAGTGTGCCAAAAGTGCACAAGTCTTTAAAAGAGACTCCGGGTCGCCCTATAATTTCAGGGAAAAACTCTTTGACTGAACCACTTTCACAATACTTAGACTGGCTACTAAAACCTTTATTAAAAGCTGTGCCATCCTTTGTAAAAGACTCGGGAGATTTATTGAAAAAATTGAAAGATTTTCATTGGCAACCACATTTCTCCCTTGCATCTATTGATGTTGAGAGTTTATATACCCGCATCCCACATGATAAAGGCATAGCAGCAATAAAGGAGATTTTACATAACACAAACAAATCACAGGATTTTATTTCCTTATTTTATTTCCTTTATTATCGAGTCACTCGATTATGTTTTGACACATAATGCCTTCAAATTTCTGGATAAGTGGTATATACAAAGGGTGGGCACAGTAATGGGCACGCCAGTCTCTTGTGTTTATGCAAATTTATTTCTAGCACGATTTGAAGAGTTTTATATAAAAACAGCCCTAAATCCACACTTAAAACATTTACAAGCATATTTTCGCTTTGTGGATGATATTTTTATTATCTGGGGGGGTTCTCAGGAAGAATTTGCAGATTTTGTAAAATACCTGAACAATGTGAACAGTGACAACATGCGCTTCACATTTTCATTTGGGGGAAACACAATAGATTTTCTTGATGTCAAATTTAAAATAAAAAATGGCTCTTTAAAAACAGTGTTTAGAAAAGAAACCGCAACAAATAACTTCTTACATTATAAGAGCGCTCACCCATTACACACTAAAAAGGGACTTCCATATAGTCAAATGCTAAGAGTAAGAAAACTGAATAATGATGAATCCATTTTTAATGAACAAATTTCTGAGCTGAAACATTTTTTGCAAAGGGGATACCCTATGACTTTATTAAATGAAGCATATGAAAGAATAAAAAAAAAATTTTCTCAGATGGATTTATTAAAGGAAAGGACTAAAAAAATTAAATAGTGTAGTCAAACCTACAAAAAAATTTAATTTTTGTTTCAAACATAGTGCAATGGATAGAGCAATACATGCAGCAGAGAGAAAGCATTGGCATCTCATTGATGCAGAAAAAACTTACACACAGATGGTAAATTAGTTCCTCAATTTGCATACAAAAGGGAACATAATATAGGTGATTTATTAGTACATCATAGACTTCGTCCCCCTCAAAAAAATTGGCTACGAGATTTATCAATAAAAGGAAATTATAAATGTGGTCACTGCAAATACTGTCATCTTCATCTGACAGGGAATTCTATACATTTTGGCTCTATTGAACATAAGGTACAAAACTACATTTCTTGTCAAACTAAATTCGTGGTTTATATTATTTTTTGTCCATGTGGTTATTTTTATATTGGAAAAACTATAAACCACTTACGATACGTTTTGGTGAACACTATAGATCTATTACATCAGGAAAGGGCTCACTGCGATTAATCAAGCATATTCAAGATGTGCATAAAGCTAACCCAGAAATTTTGAGTTTTGCAGGGATTGAAAAGGTCAATTTTCCACCTCAAGGAGGCAACCATGACAAAGCTTTATTGCAACAAGAAGCAAAATGGATCCTGAAAGCGAACGCACAAGGTCCTTTGGGACTAAATGATCGGATCGATCTATCAGTATTTTTATAAAAAAATATTATATGAAAAATTGTATGTAAAGTTATTTAGATTATAATCTTCCTATGATATTGTAAAAATATAGATTATCTTGTAAATCGATATGGAAAGATTTATTCTTTACTAGTATCTTGCACTCTGTATATTGTATAACTATATATTTTTTGTAAATGTTTGTTTCACAACTTGTTATGTATGTTAATTAGTAAGGTCTGTGATCCTATAAAGGGAATGACTTTTAGCTAATCTCCTCACCTGGACCCGTAGAAGCGAGTAATCGCGAAACGGCTGTTGTCTGGCACCTCCCTCCCCTAGCATTCCTCTACGTCCTGCATGTCCACACATTTGATGGAAATTATGTGAAATAAAGACTCACAGTTTTTCAGCTACACCGGTGAGTGCTGCATATTTTTTCTTTTTTCGCTTCACATTGAAATATTCATGTTTTTTCATGCAAGCACCTCCATTTTTTGACTGAATTATATGCCGCAATACTTTAGATAAATAGCTCCGTCTGGTAATGTGGTGATTTGTGTGCCCTAGTATGCTGTTCATCTGTTTGCTCTTTGCTGGGATCATTCAACTTGTTTATATATGTATTCCCGGCCTGGGACTGGTGATATACAGTATATACCGCCCTCTCTGCAGAGTACACCGATAAGCAGTACGTGACAGGGCTGCCTCTCCGGCGACTGCTTATCCTTGGTGCAGTTCTCTGACTGACCTGAAGGTAAGGGGGTGCCAGAGAGCTGTGACTGTGTAGGCTCTGTCACAGATTGGTGACGGCGGGGCGAAAGCCGTATCCCCCTGGTCCTCTCGTGTGTGTCATGTTTTTCCTTACACTCTTTGCACTGTTGGAACGAGTGTGTGAATAAGGGAGAGGTTGAGGGCACAGGTGAAGGCCATAGAGGAGGTGGAGGAGGCAGAAGCAGTGGAACTGTTACAGAGATTTATACCGCAAGCCTTGGGGATTCAAAAGACTTGTGGCGCAGCCCCTTGACCCCCTGCCCCCACAGCCATCAGAGTCACCAGTGCCCAGTCAGCAAGATGTAATGCACCTGCCCATATTTGCTCATCCAGGTGTCAGTGGTGAAATGCACCCTGGCAGAAATAGATTAATTCAGGGAATGGATGATGTTGTCTGCGACAAGCTGGTGTAGCACAAGCACAGCTTTCTTAGAGAAGTAATGGGGACTAGGCAACTGGAACAGGGGGACTACGAGGGCCATAAACTTTTGGAAACTGTCTCCACTAAGTGGAAAAGCAGCATTTACATGGTCAACAGATTGAAGATGTTAGAGTTCAAGCGCTTAGCTTTGCAGTGTGTAGGAAGAAACATTCTTTTACACGACCACAACTGTGGAACCAAGAGCTGGCGGTTGTGCTGAGAGAGGGCATAATACGGAGAACAGGAGAAACTGACGGACCATGAGAGGTGCAGGCAAAGATTTTATGATGGATTGAGAAAGAAGTGTTGTGCAAGGTGACACAAGCAGCAGTCATGTCTACTTCCATAACAGCTGACTGGCTCTCACTCACCTTGACTGTGGTGGGTAAGCAATTGTAGTTTCTGCAGGCGGAGACCTGTGTGTGAACACTTGGAATAGTGACAAAGGAGGAAGAATCAGCAGATGGGGTTGATGGGATGTCCAGTAGTTGGTGAGGCCTGCTAGTCCGCATTTTTGGTCAGTGAGATTTCCACACTAAGGCACGTTGATTGTGCATGTGCTGTAAATGTAGTTGTAAATTATCGCAATTTTTGTCTCTACTGAATTTGTTTTATGCAAATTTGATAGATAATGTGTGTTGGATAATCCTTTGCAGTCCATGTTAGGCAACCTGTTATGAATGGGTCACCGAGGAGGAGAGCAGGTCCAGGCTAAGCCACAGAAAACCAGAGAGGTTGGTACCTAAGCGGATTGCAAACTCCTATCCACACAACTAGCAGTAGCCGTGGAGCGTACCTATGATGATCCTAGACGCCTCGGCACAGCCAGAGAGCTAACTAAGCCTAAAGCAAGAAAGGGGAAATCTAAACTGCTCCAGAGCAGACCCTAAAGGAATAGATAGCCCCCAAACATATATTGTCGGTGAGACAAGATGACAACACAAACACAGGCAGGAAAATAGACTGAGAAAATGATGGGGCCCATACTGACTGGACAGGACAGGAAAGGAAAGACACTGTCTGCAATCACGCAAAAAACCCTGAAGTCACACAACTTCGCCCCCCACTATATCAGCACTCTGGGATATTCTGAAAGCAAAGCAAAAAGAGACCAATCTAACAGGGGATAAAACAAACTGGCACAAGCAGTAACATATGGGCGGTGATTCAGCACAGCCCCAGCCCGAGCTGCCTGACCCACACCAAGAAGAGATAGACAAAACCAGGTCAAATGCAAACAGAATAGCAAATAAACCACTTAGCTGAACAAGCAGGGAAAGAGCTGGAGAAATCAGACCTCAGGAGGAACACGAAGCAAATCACCAGCAGGGATAGAGGGAGTCAGCTGTCTTAAATCCCAATCTGAAACCCCAGATCTTCAATCATCATCATCATTATCAGGTGGCAAGCCTCTGTCAATCAGATCAGATCCATTACCTCCAGTGACCACCAGAGGGAGCCCAGAAAAAGAACTCGCAACCTCTTTGTCGATCTGACCAGCTCCACTACCTTCAGTAATAACCAGAGGGAGGCCAGAAAGCGAATTCACAACAGCAACCCTTGCGAACTGCACACTCGTTACCGATGCTGGTTACAGGCAGAGTTGTGGGTGAGGATTCAGTGCAGTGCTTGTCATGGTTGCGTTACTTTGTGTCTGTGTGGGAAGCCGCAACGTAACCTCCTTGTCTTCCTCCTCCACCTCCTCTGCTGAGCTACTCAGCTGCGTAAGTCTGGGTTCACACCAGTTGGGGTCTATTACCTCACCATCATCCACTCTGTTCTCACTCTCCTCACCCTGTGAGTCACCCTCCTCCTCTTCCTGCCCTGACATCACAGTACAGTTCACATGCGCCTCTCCTATCTGAGGCTCATCAGGATCACCTCCACCCTTGTTGGTTAACATCTGGTGATGAGGGTCTGGATTCTGCTTGGACCCTACTTTGTCCAGCCCCGGATCCAACATGAAAAAATTTCAGGCATCGGTGCAGATTCTTTCCTCCTCTGGATTCTGTGATTCTTCGGCGCAAACCTCTGATGCCCATGGAAAACAATGTGTGAACAGCTATTCAGAATGGCCCCATCTGAGGTTCCCCACAAAGATTTTTAAGTGGAAATCTGGCCTTCTGATTTGCCACTGAAACACAGTTTTATCAAAGGGGGCTTCCATAGACTGCCACACAGTATTTGCACTTCGATGCTGGAAGATCAATTTCACAGGACAGGATCCTATCTGTTTCACTGACAAGTTCACTTTCAGCAGCCCCAGCTCTAGGACAGAAGAGACCTCTCTGCACTGTGACACTGAGCAAATGGTGCCAACAAAACAAGATGTTCGCTTTTGATATGAGCAGGGACATGTGACTTCGGCAACCAATCATAGAAAACCCTGTGTCATGACAATGTGGATGGTTTCTGCGCCCTGAGTGGTTGCCGAAACAACAAAGAGAAAAAAAAGCGGGCCCTCTCCTCTAATCTCTTCAGACGCTCCTTTAACTCCTCCACACACCCTACCCTCATTAAACACGTTCCCCTGTCCCTCCTGCTCATCATACAGCAGCACTATCCTAGCCAAAGTTATACAAAAGCATTAGTGGAAACGCAATGATTTACCGAACTGTTACTGACTTTTGCCGACTGAGTAAAAATGCTTGCGACAGCGAACACGAATCCGAATGTGCTACGCTTTTGCCAAATTTGAGATTGGCGAACATTTTCCGAACACATTCGCTCATCTCTAATTATTAGCTCTGGTAAATTAACAATTTCCAGGATGTCCCTCCAGATTGCATTAAAGGAGGTTGCCCTCTTGACCTTTATAAGCAAAGGAATAACCCTGCCGAACCAACCTCCTGTATTGTTGCACTCAACCATTTCAAAGATTAATCCTGTGTCAGTGCAATTAAGATCATAGTACTCTAAACAAAATTATTTTCATTCCCAGTGTGGTACAATAGTCTTTGCTTTGTGGTCAATTGATTGGAGACATTTAATAAGTCAATTAATTGATCCGCTCTGCATTCACCCTAATTACCACACATGTAAGCTAGTTTGGGGAGTACAGATTTGAGATCAATACTTTGTGGGGACCTGCTCTCCAGAGTTTCAAGACACTCTTCAAATTACAGAGAACTGAAAACAGTTTTGTAAACTGTATAATTGGCTCTACATCGGGAAAACTTACCTTCCCCATCACCGGGGAACTAGAAGACATTGTCATCTGCAGGCCCTCACTGCAATCAATTTCTAAACTACGGTAGTTACGGTACTTTTTTCCAATGAATTGGAAAAAATGTCTAACTTTCACCTTCTGATATCTGTTCTATGTTCTGCTGTGAATAAAATGTAGCCTAAAGAACTTTTCTCAATTATTGCATTCTTGTTTTCTTTACACAAAGTCCCAACTTTCTTGGATTTGTAAATTTGTTGCCTCTTTCCTGTTGTGATTGGAATAAGATTTGAGCGTGGTGGTGGATGGGGCTATTTAACGTGTCCTCCTGGTCTTACAGATGTTAAAAGAGTGAAACCTCCTGTGGTGCTGTCACGACAAAAATCAATTACTAGTAGCCATAATTCCTACTTTCTCAATTATTAACCTCCTGTTAAATGTACCTTACCCTATGTTACTATTGTCTATTAGGAAGAAATGTGTTTACAGACTCCATTTAAATTTTGTTTCATCACACCATAAGGAGAAAGATAGGGGTGTTTAATGTATTAGCGATTTTTTAAAATCTTTCCTGGGGCAGCCATATTGGAATCACACATTTACTTCCTGTAGACTCAGACAGTGCTATAGGATGTATGTATTCCTTATGGCAGCTAATCAGTGGGTGTTAGCCTCCGGACTATTAGTCTACAGAAAGTGAGTAAAGCCCCTTTTCCCATATAGTTAGAGGAATGACAGGGGAGATGCATATAAAAAAAAATTTTTTGTATAGTGATACTATCCCTCTTTACCCGGGCCTTCCCGAACTTTGTTAGTTTTAAGCAGTCATTACATGGCTGTACAAAAATGGTATCACACCACATGTGGGAGAATCTGTCTCACTGCCTCTTTTTAAGTTAAAGAATAAATCCTAGCACAAAGATAAGCATTACCTAACATTGCCTTTGGGAATGTTTCGCATCTCCATTCCCACTTTACAAAAAAATTGGAATGAAATTGAAACCAACTTTATCCCATCACTGTATTATGGCAGGGGTGGGCAATTCATTTTCTTCAGGAGTCACATGAGAGACAACCACTGGTATGGAGGGCCGAACCAATAGGAAGAACCGAATTCAGTTCAATATTATATTAACCCCTTCATGACCAGAGCTTTTTCCAGTTTTGCGTTTTTTGTTTTTCTCTCCCCTTCTTTCCAGAGCCATACCTTTTTTTATTTTTCCGTCAATATGGCCATATGAGGGCTTATTTTTTGCGGGACGAGTTGTACTTTTGAATAACACCATTGGTTTTAGCATGTCTAGTACTCCAAAACAGGAAGAAAAATTCCAAGTGCGGTGAAATTGCAAAAAATGTGCAATCCCACACTTGTTTTTTGTTTGTCTTTTTTTTTTTTTTTTTTTATTAGGTTCACTAAATGCTAAAACTGACCTGCCATTATGAATCTCCGGGTCATTACAAGTTCATAGACACTAAATATTTTTTAGGTTCTTTTTTTTATCTAAGTTGTGAAAAAAAATTCCAAAGTTTGCAATCCTGAATGCGGCGATACACATTTGCTATGTCTGATTTTTTTTTTACGGTTTTGTTTTGAATGGGGCAAAAAAGGGGTGATTTGAACTTTTTTAAAAACATTTTTCTTTAACTTTTGGCATGCTTCAATAGCTCGATTGGCTCCGCTACAGAGTCGATGCTCAGATAGCCTCTATGTAGCAGAATTACTGCATTGCTGAGCGCCGACTCCTTGAGACCTTCTGGTTGTTATGCCGACCAACCGATGACCCCCGATCATATGACGGAGGTCAGCGGTGCGCATATTTCCAGCCCGATGGCCGGGAGCACACATTAAATATTGCTGTCAGTGTTTGACAGTGGCATTTAACTAGTTAATAGGCACGGATGGATCGCGATTCCACCCACGCCTATTGCGGACACGTCAGCTGTTCAAAACAGCTGACATGTCCCAGCCTTGATGCGGGCGCACCAGAGGCCACATCAAAGCGGGGGATACTGCTATTGGACGTACTATACCACCTGATGGCAGTATGGGGTTAATTAGAAGCATTATTTTATAGTAACTTTAATGCTTAATATTTAGCAGAATTAACTATGTTGGCTTGCTGCTACTGCTAATACAATAGTAATAATAGTAACATGTATTGTTCCCAGTAAGAGCTAATCAAAACCATATTATTTATTGAAAAATGAGTGAATATCTTCGGCTCCCTCCTTATTCGGCAAGCTATCGCAAACAGGCTCTCCATGCTTGGGTTGTGACTGTCACAGAACACATGTAGCTGCGGTGCTAAAATTAGCAGGAGCGATCCAAATATCCGGGTTCCCGCGGCAGCTTGTTCAGTAAGCGCTATAGCGTGCTGAATGAGGGAGCTGAAGATATTCACTCATCTCTAATCATTTACTGCTTTTTTTTTTTTAATCTTTTAAATAAGCAGTAAACCATACTGCTCCCATTATTCAGCCTCCAGTATAATAAACCTAGATATGCTCTGATTCATATCGTGGATCGCAGCCATTTTCCACATGGTGTCTATCAATCTCCATCTCTAGCACGGTCAAGTATAACTCTTTACTTTTGTCACAACCTCGATCTTTCTCCATTTTCCAGCCTTTATCTTGTTCCTGCTCTCGCTCTTTCCTTTCTCACATTTCTTCTACTGTTCCCTTGGTTTTCCATTGTCACATACATACCTATTCTGTTTCTAAGGGTCAGATGTACGCATCTAGGTCAGGAATGCACTGCGATGATTCGGCACTGCAGTGTCACGTTGCATTTGCTTCTCAGCCCTTTGGTTGCCCCGGTTTGTGGGTCAGATAAGAAGAGCCGAAGGGCCGGATGTGGCCCGTGAGACTCACTTTGTTCAGGTCTGCTATATGACGCTATTCTATTTCTATGTGATGGTATTCATAGTATTGTGATAATTTTTTTCCTAACTTTAGATGATCTAAAAATGTTCACGCGCACAGGAGGCACTTTAGGTGTTCAGCTCATTTCTTTAGAAAAATCACTGCTCAGTGGTCAGCACTACTGGCATGCAATGCTTGTTTTTTTGTGTTCCTACAATGATTTTAGCTTAGGCTTTGCATTCTCAAGCGTGCCCGGATTTCCTTTATATATATTAATTACAGACTATTGCTTTTTCTTTGACCACTGTGATGTCCGTTTTAAGGTATATTCCTTAAAATTGACATCACAGTGGTCAAAGAAAAAGCAATAAATGCAATAGTCTAAATAATGTAATAACATGAACCATATAGAACACTGATGACTAGTATTAGACAATGACATCCCCATTGTAACAAAGATTGAGGCAGGTCGGGTCTTTTTGAAGGTTTTTTTTTTTTATTGAGGTAACAATTGTATTTCATTATATAAGATCTACACATTGTTCTAAGGCACTTGAAAATGTGCACATCGATAAATTCTACAATATAGTAAGACTGTATGCTGAACTGAATTTTGATTGTAATGAAGCATAAAACACAAAAATAAACTTAAAATAATAGTACATGATATAAAAAGATAATACATTTGTTGTTTGTAAGATTACGCCAGTGGAAAATATATATTATAATACATATATGCAAGTTGTGTTACAGTACGGATAGAGAACAAAGAATATTCTTTTTGCTATTTAACCAGTGTACATTTCCAGTTATTTACACCGAGAGAAAATACTCTGCGCGTCCTACATACAGCAATGGGTCACTATTCACTATAAATCAAAATATATATCTTCATTTACGGCGGATTACAGCTGCCACGCTAAAGAAAATCTTCATCACGTCCACAAATAAAACACGTTATACCCCTGTATATATGTGTTAAGGCAAATATTGCAATGTAAGTCATCAAGCATCAGACAGATGTTCCTGGTGCAGATTTTTAGCTTTTATATATATATTTATTTAGGCCATGCTTTACAATTCATTGACAGCTACTGTATGTAAGATAGAAACAGTTCTACAGAGCAACAATAAGCTTGACCAGATAGGTAAGTCGTTTTTACCGATAACTAGGTACAATGCAGAAGATCACCAAAGCATACACTAATCAGAACCATAACTTCTTACCGTCATCTGTCTGAGGTACCACAAAAATCCAGGTCATACAGCTGGACTACTGGTAAACTCAGAAGTCAGAAGTATTGAAAGGGTTTTCTAGTTCTATGCAAGTTTAATGACCTTGTAATAAAATATCATGAAGCCTTCTATTGTACTCAAAGGAATGATGTGCTTATATCCAGATGATAAACAAGGTCTGTTACAATGTATCTGATGTTCTGGAAATGGGTGGCTCAAATCTCAAATTACTAGAATCCAGGTGATTGTCATGACAAAATACAAAAATTCAGCAGCTTTAGGCAGTATTCACACACAGAAAATTTTGTTGCAGAGATTTCCACAACTGAA